>NW_027397072.1:79427553-79661896 GCF_003265705.2 Callorhinus ursinus
AAGAAAAAAAAGAAGATAGCAGGAGGGGAAGAATGAAGGGGGGGAAACTGGAGCGGGAGACGAACCATGAGAGACGATGGACTCTGAAAAACAAACTGAGGGTTCTAGAGGGGAGGGGGGTGGGGGGGTGGGTTAGCCTGGTGATGGGTATTAAAGAGGGCACGTTCTGCATGGAGCACTGGGTGTTACATGCAAACAATGAATCAGGAACGCTACATCAAAAACTAATGATGTAATGGTATGGTGATTAACATAACAATAAAAAATTTAAAGAGAAAAAAACAAGTCTGCTTTCTTCACATGTTGTTGTTGAAGACAGGGTGATGTAACAGATGTAACTACTTTATGAATATTAATAAGGCAGTAACCAAATACCTGACAGTGTGTTTGCCTGCTGCCAAGATATCTATGGCCTGTATCACGAGGTCTCATCTGTGATGTTCTATGATGCTTATGTCTGCCTTTTCCTTCTCCAAAACTTCTCTGTATATTCCCAGGCTGTTCAAAATAGAATTCCAAGGGTGTATCGTCTGTAGGACTGGGCAGTAGCACAGTGTTATCTTGATCCTGGAGCTAACCCAAAGTTCCAGGAACCAAAACATCTTTAAACTTCCCAGTTTGAAAACTCTGTTCTATGAAACAACATTCTCTAACCAGGCATCTCTACTCTTTGCCTGTGGACCACTGTTTGAGCAGCCTGTTTGTGTTTTTTTAAAGCCTATTTCCCAGCCCCCGGGGCAGCTACGTGTCTTGTGGCACCATTAACAATGGAGTTTGGGGGCCAATCTGGGCATCCCTTCAGTGCTCACTGACTGTTCAAGAGTCTGCCTGTGACTCATGCCTTGGACTGCCCAGCACTGGGGTGCTGGATGGCTGTCACCAAGCATTTGAAAATTTGGAAATTCCACCTCAAGCTCAAGTCCAACGCTGTTGATTCTGGCTGATTCTGGCTGACTATGTTCATGTAAAACAATCCAAGCACTGACTCACTTTGGGAATCTGGGCATTCTTGGGCTTTTGATATTGAGACAGTGGAAAACTTGTGTCAGTGTAGATGCTACCAATAATTTTTTATCTATTTAAGCACTTGATCTTTTACGTATTTACCCAGAAATGTCCAAGGCTCACCAAAGATAAGAGTTAACACTCTTTTGCAAGGAGAGACTGATCCACAGTGCTGACAGACATACAATTATGGACACCAAGTAAGAACATTTTAGGCATTTGGGCACCAGTATTCTGTAATTTTCATCACAGAGCCCCTGTACACATGTTGTTAGATTTACACCTAAGTACTTTACTTTCTTTGAAGCAATTGTAAATGGTATTGTATTTTTATTTTGGTTCCTACTTGTTGTCAGTACACAGAAATGCAACTGATTCTCGTGTGTTGTTCTTGTATCCTATAATCTCCCAGAACTCATTTGTTTGTTCTATTTGATAGGTTCCCTGGGATTTTCCATATAGACAAGCATGTTGTCTCCAAATAGAGACAATTGTGTCTCTTCTTTTCCAATACGTATGCCTTCTATTTCTTGCCATACTGCAGCGGCTAGAACTTTTGGTGTTACATCGAATAAGACTGGTGTCAAATAGGTGTCAAATTTTGTAAAATGATTTTTTTGCATCAATGCATGTGATTATATGCATTTTCCTTTTTAGCTTGTTTGATACAAAAGATTACATGGGCTGATTTTCACATATTGAACCAGTGTTGCATACCTGGAATAAATGAATGCATGGTATATTATTCTTTTTATACATTGTTGGATTTAACTTGCTAAAATTTTCTTGAAAAAAATTTTAAAAAAATTTTTGAAGTATACAAGAGATATTGGTCTACGATATTCTTATTTTGTTTTTGTCTGGTTTTGGCATCAGGGTAATATTTACCTCATATGATTTGGGAATCTTATCTGGAAAAGACTTTACAAAATTAATGTTAATTTTTCTTTATATAAATGATAAAATTCTCCAGTGAAAACATCTGTGCCTAGAGACTTCTTTTTGGGGGGAGCTTTTAAATTACAAAGTAAATTTTCTTCACAGTTATATGGCTATTCAGGTTAACTATTTCAGCTTGGCTGAGTTCTCATAATTTGTGGGTTTTCAAGGATTTGACCCCTTTCATGTAAATTGCAAGATTTATGTGTTTAGAGTTATGTTCATAGGGTTATCTTATCCTTCTGACGTCTGCAGGGTCTTACAGTGGTACCCTTTGTTTCATTCCTCATATTGGTTACTTCTATTTTCTCTCTTTTTATCTTCAGTCTTGCCAGAATTTTATTAATTTCTTCAAAGAATCAGTTTTTTGTTTATTAATTTTTTCTATTGTTTTCCTGTTTTCAATTTCATTGATTTTAGCTTTTATTCTTGTTATTTCCTTTCTTCTACTTGCCTTGGGTATATTTTGCTCTTCTTTTTCTAGTTTCTTATGGCAGGACTTAGATAATTGATTTGAGATCTTTTTTCATTTCTAATGTAAGCATGTAGTGCTATAAATTTCCATCTTAATATTGTTTTAGCTATATCCCATAACACTTTGATATGTCATGTTTTCATTTTCAATTTCTATGTGTATTATAAATTTCCTTTTGAAATTTCCTCTTTGACCTATGGTTATTTAGAAATAAGCTGTTTAATTTCCAAGTGTTTGGAGATTTTCCTGTTGTCTTTCTGTTACTTTTAGTTTGATTCTGTTATGGTCAGAGAATATAATGTATATGATTTCTATTCTTTTAATGTTAAGGTTTGTTTTATGACCCAGAACAAGGCTTATCTTGGTGAATGTTCCGTGGGTACTTGAAAAGAATGTGTGTTCTAACTGTTGTGGGGTGAAGTGTTCTATTAATGTCAGTTAGATCCTGTTGCTTGAAGGTATTGTTCAATTCCTCTAATCATTGTTGATTTCCTGTCTAGTAGTCTATTAATTGCTGAGAATGGGGTTTTGCAATCCCTGACTATAACTATGGATTTGTCTGTTTATCTTTTCAGCTCCATCAGTTTTTGCTTCATGTATTTTGAAGTGCTTTTGTTTCTAAATATACATTTCAGGTTGGCATATCTCCTTGGTGGATTGATCCTTTTAACATTATGTAATTTCCCTCTTTGTCCCTTGTAATTTTCCTTGCTCTGAAATCTACTTTTAAAATATTAATATAGCCATTCTTAGTTTTTTAAATTAATTTTTACATGATGTGTCTTTCTGGTAGCTTTGCTTTTAACCTACGTATGCCATTGTGTTTGAAATGAGTTTTTTGTAGACACTAAGTAGTTGAATCATTTTTTAAAAATCCACTCTACCAATCTCTGTATTTTGATTGGTGTATTTAGACCATTTACATTGAATGTAATTATTGATAGGTTAGGGTTTAAGTCTGCCATATTGTCAGTTACTTACTGTTTTTCTTTTGTTTCTCATTCCTTTTTTTTTTTCTTGCCTTCGTGTGGGTTACCTGAATATTTTTTAGAGTTCCATTTTGATTTATTTATAATGATTTTGAGTATATTGCTTATATTGTTTTCTTAAGGGTTGTTCTCAGTATTGCCACAGATAGATCACTTATCACAGCCTTCTGGTATCCACTTTGCGTAAAATGTAGAAGCTTTAATTCAAGTTCCTTTATCCTCTCTACTGTGAAAACTATCTTCATCAGTTCACCTGGGTTTGGAACAGTTTTAGAAGTTTAAGTCTGAAATATGTAAGCCCTGTGGTCTCTGAACTTCCAGTGTGACTCTGAGGTCTCAGAGCCATTACTGCATCCAATAATACTTATGGACATAGGCACCAGGCCTACAGATATCTCACATAACACACCCTCCCTTTGTCTATAGATGTATTTTAAAAAAACATAAGAATAAACTACCAACTCTGGCTTAGACCTCAGATGTAACACAAAAGCCCTGGGAAGAATGTCAGCATCAATACATTGTGCCATGTCTTTGGTTGCAATTGGGTAAAACAAAGTACTAGGTATTGGAATGTATGGATTTCACCATGGAGAGCCACTTGACTTTCAGAATTCGGTTCCTATATTATCTCTGAATTCTAGAAATTAAAACCAGCAAAGCAACTAATCGTGTTTCTGGCCCTTTATTTGCTTTGCCAGCCCCTGGGTTCACCTAATCAGTGGATTAAACTATACAGTTCTAGACCATGAGACATACTATGTTACTAGGTCACTGTGCTAATGCCTGACTAACCTACATTTCAAAATGTTCAGGCAATAACTAAGGTGAATTTTCATTTTGTAGTGATTTTATATGCCTATCATATATTTATTACTAATATATTTATTATATTATGAGGAAATATATTAGGGGCAAAATCAGGTACCCATATATTTGGTATAATGATAGAGGAACTGAGCTAGAATTTGAAACTCATGTGGCATTATCACAGAAGTAGGAAAGGATCTCATGTGAGAACCTAGAGAGACAATCAGGAGAATTAGAAGAATGTACTCTCAGCAGAGAGAATGGCATGAACAGAGCTAGGTAGAAGAAAGATCCCAGAGCATGACAGAGGAATAGCAAGTATTAGTTTGGATCATGCTTTGGGTATGTGGGGACTGAGGGTAGATAGTGGAAGATGAAGCTAGAGAAAGAAATAGGGGAAGATCACAAAAGATTCTAAAATCCAGGTTTGGAATTTGAACTTAATTTTTGGTAGTACATAGTTATCAAACACTTTAGAGCAGAGAAGTGGCATGATCAGAACTGTGTTTTTTTAAAATTTATTTATCTGGGGGGAGGGGCACAGGGAGAGGGAGAGAGGGTCTCAAGCAGACTCCCTGCTGAGCTCAGAGCCCAACACAGGGCTAGATCCCATGACCCTTAGATCATGACCTGAGCTGAAACAGAGTTGGACGCTTAACTGACTGCACCACCCAGGCACCCCCAGAACTGTACTTTAGGTTAATTAATCTGGCAGCTTCGTAGAGATGGTATGAAGCAATTGGGGGCAGGGAGATCAGGTTTCTACAGAGGACAGGGAAGGGAGAAAGGGAAGGCCCAAACTCAGGTGGCCATAAAGACTTACAGAAAAAGAATTATGTAGGAGAAGCTATGGGCATAGAACTTGATAGGCTATAGCAAGTTACCAAGTGTTGGGGCCAAGGAAGGGGAGAGAAACCATGGTTCTGAGTCTGGAGGTCACTGTTAGCAAAAGTAGGCAATATAAAAGTAAGAGCTGGGGGCAAGAATGGAGAGGAGTATTAGATTTTGAATATGTAGGATTTGGGGTCTCAGTAGATGGCAGGAAAGACTGGTTAGAAGCTCAAGGAAGATATCACAGTTAGGGATCTCAACTTGAGAGGCATCTGGACAGAGATGAGAGTTAAAGCTATGGGAATGGATAAGATCATCATGAGAAGGATGTAGAGAAAAAGAAACAGACCAAAGACTGAACCTTCCCTCATAGGGTGGCAGACAAGGAACAGATGGTTCCAAGAGGGCTTGATCAATGAACGGGGCCATAGGCTGCAAAGACATCAAGGGAGTTAAAGACTCAGAAAGGGCCACTGGTTTGGCCCAGTGGTGGGCCCACAAGTAGCAGACAGGTAGTGGACAGGTGGTCAGGAAGAGAACCCTTGAGAGCGAGTGGCTATGATGGTTGATGGATGCGCCTGTTGTTTCCTTTGGGAAAATATGAACCAGTTACAGGCCCAGGTAGGAAGAGCACCTAAGAAAAGAACAAGATAGGAGGAAGGACATGAGGTGAGGGGCACCAGAAGAGAAAAGGATCAGACATTTCTTCTACTGAGATGGGAGAGAGGGGGGCTGGGATAAAGCTAGGAAAAGGTTTAAGGTGAAAACAATGGAAACATAGGGTGTTGCTCCAAACATAATGTACTCACGACCAGATTATTTTTCTTTTCAATCAAAACCCCCCTTTTTTTTTGCTGAAATTAATATGACCCAGTTAGGGCAAAGGTGGTTTTCCAAGTCTGACTAATCATCAAAATTAACTGTGAAACTTTCCCAAAATACATATTTCTAGGCCCAAACCCAGCCACACCAAGTCAGAATTTCCCAGGAATCTGCATTTTAAAGCCCTTTCAGGGATTCTGAAGGTTAGCTAGGTTTGGGACCTCCTGAGTATGGTTTTCCAACCAAGGTCATGCATCAGGATCACAGGGGCAGGCACGAATTAACTGACTCTGCAGAGCACAGCTTATTCATATTTCAAAAAGCTCTCCAGATGATCCGATGTGCACCCTGGATAAGAACCACAGTAAAGAGATTGGATTGGGAAAAAACAAAAACAAAAAAACCCAGTAACTAGTTGCATAGAATACTGAAATTCACCGAACCGATTGGTTCTCTGTTACTTATGTCACCTGACAATTTCCTTTGGACATTTCTCCTATCGAAACGGCATCTGCTCCTAACCTGGCTGTCACAGGTGGACTGATGTGTTTCTCTGTGGCTTCTCAGTGCATTTACACAGGCGGCCAGGCCTGCGGGGATGCCATCTGTGGCTCTGTGGAGAGAGCCTGGCTTTGAAATTTTTTGAAGTCTCTTTAAGGGAAAATATACGGAATAACATTGTTCAGTCTCTGAACTAATGACACAGTGTATCTCATAAAAGAAACAAAGATGCAGAATGGAGGAAAGAGGATAGAAAAAGCAATGATGGTTCCTATTTCACTAACCTAAAAGAAAATATTGTCAGGCAGATTCATAATTTGGCCAGAAAATTCCTTGCACTGTTTGGTCGATTTTTTTTTTTTAAAGCAACAGTAACAATACAACAGTTACAGAAATGAGAGCCTGGCACAGTTGCTTGGCTCTGAGGGAGGCCATAAGCCCAGCCCTTTTAAAAGCTCTCAAAGAAATACAAAATTTTCTTTTATCCCACATGATGGTGTGATCCAATTCCTGCTCCAGCAGCCCGGACATATCATCTGTTGGAGTATTTAAGTTTACGGCACAGAAGGAAACTGTCAGCTCCTCTCCCCTTTTATAGGACACTCACATTTGCATACTCAACAGACAGTACAAGCCTCAAAGGCCATACTCCCCCAAATGCAATAATCCTACTCTTGAAATACAGAAGATAAAATAGTAGCATGAAAATATTCTTACCCCGATGAAGGCTGGCTCCAGCTGTGGCTTAGAAAGTCAAAAACTAGTAAACTTGCTTGTAATAACATCCTAAAAATTCCAAAGGTTATTTTCCCCCATCCACAGTTAAAAAGCCATCTCCTACAGAACAGTGTCACATCTGTGACGTGTCCAGATTAAGGCAAGAGGTTTCTTGCTTCTAGTAATTTGTCTGGTTTGAGATTAAAGAAAAAAAAATCTGTCTTGAAGCTGTCAGTTAATATTTTTTAACTTTAAAAAAAGCCATCTTCATGCTTCACAGCAGAACTGTGTGATTTTTAAACAGAGGTAAATTCTCCTCCATATCAGGTATCTTATTGAGATATATATATATTTTGCATTTTAGTGCAAGGCAAGCAAACAAAAGGTTATCCACGAAGTTTCAAATGCATGTTAGTAACATAAAGTGAAGTTACCTTTCTTTGATATCCAATTACCTATGCATCTCACTGAAAAAACAAAATCCTCTTTGCAATTAATAAAAAATTGTGGTATTCTAACAAAGCTGGAAGCTAAGGATCTTCAAATTCCAAATCTTTCCATTCCTGGATGAGCTTTGGTAGTCAGATGTTAATAGGATGCCTGTTTTTTTTTTTTTTTTGGCCAGTGTTCAGGCTAAAGAGTCTGTGAAACAGACTTTTTCCATCCTATGACCTCAGTTTTAGGATTTTTTTCTTGCAAAATGTTAGTTATTTTGCTTGGCAGATTGCCAGAACCCCTTCTTCCCTTCCCTCTCTTCTCCCTTCCCTTCTCTCCCTTCCTCACCTTGCTTATCTTCTATTCTTTGATAAAGTATGGATTTAAATTAATCCAGCTGGACCTACACTTACATGGTGTTTGGTAGGGTTGCTAGAATTAGCAAATAAAAGTACAGGATGCCCAGTTAAATTTGAAATTCAGGTAAAAAATGAATAATTTTTAATATAAATATATCCCAAATATTGCATGGGATATACTTATGCTAAAAAAATTATTCCCAAATATTGCACCGGATATACTAATACCAAAGAACTATTCCTTTTTGCTCTGAAATTCAAATTTAACTGTGTGCCTTGTATTTTATCTGGCAATACTAGTTTGGATGTTAAACAGAAGGGCTAAAAAAACAACAAAGACATCTATTTACAACTGGAAGAAGAGAAATTTCCATTCCTATCCTTCTGAATGCTTTTTGTCTCGGTATAACACTCAATGGCATTGGTTTATTTTTGACCCATCCAGTTTTACTAACAGTCTCACAAAGCATACCACATCCTGACACTGTCTGAAGAAGTCCACAGGGTTTCAGCTCTGAATCACCAGAGCCCAGAACTCGCAAAATGGGTCCCGCATGCAGACAGCACGGGGTCGTAGTCCCGCCACAAAACCAAAGAAACACTCAAGTTTTAATCGATCATTCTCCTTTGAAATTTGTGCATCAAATTTAATATTTTCAAAGGCACTGAAAGAGTTTTCTCTCTATCGTTCCCACTCTGAGGCAATTTAGCATGATTAGTACAGTCATTATTAGGAAAAACAACAGAATTCAATTGTACTTCAAAATGTAATAAAATGATCACCTCTTGGACATTTTGAAAGGGAAGATGAAAATATTGATATGCTCCAGACATTTAAGATAAGATGACGATCTTAATTACATTAATTATTAATTCAAGTGTATTTTCCAACATCTAAGTACACCCAAGGGGGGCATGTAATTCAGAAATGATGTTCTCTTATTCAAAGATGTATTAATATTCAGTATTCTGAAAATATGTTGAAGTCTGATTGCCAGAATGGAGAATGTATAAAAGTGGGGTTAAAAGCAAGGGTTCGGGAATCAAACTGAGTTCAAATCCCAGCTTTGTCACACACTAGCTGTGTGACGCTGGGCAAGTTACTTACCCTCTCTGTGCATCATTTCCCTTATCTGTAAATGGGGACAACCATTCCAGAGAGCTGTGAGAATGATACGAGTAAAATGCTTAGAACAGTGCCTACCACACAGTAAAGTGCTCAGTAAATTTTGGGGGTGAGGGTCATAGCCTAAACTGTCAATAGGAAAACAAAACTCACAAAATCAGAGACTGGCTCCATTTTTACAATTGGCCCAGGAGAAAAATGATTTTTTTTTCCTGTGGCCAAATGGATGATATATTTAAATTTTCAGAATGATAAATACCAGTATTTTATGTATTTATCCATTAAAAAAATCTTCTCTTTGTTTTCAGAGCATATAACTTCTTGGGTTGTGTGAAATTAGCATCAGATTATTTCAAGAAGTGAAGTTATTTGGTTAACAGTCCTATCCAACTATTGGTTGTTTTTCTTTTTCACCTTGCTTATATTCTCTTTACTCTCCCCAACTCCAAAAGCAAATGAACAACACACTTTCCCCCATTCCTACAAGCCAATTAATCTAACTCAACCCTCTAGCATTAGCGTTAAACAGATTTTTGAATGAAATAGTCCCCAGTCACTGGGTTTCCTGCCATCTGGTCACTTCGAATTTCATTTGTTTGTGTTTTGAACCAGGAACGGAGTCCAACAGTGCTGGGTCTACTCTACAACGCAGCTCAGGTGTCTGCAGTCAGAGGTGGTGGTAAAGAAAGAGTGCTTTCAAGTCAGATACCTCTAGGGTAATATCCTGGCTGGGCCACACTACCTGTGTGAGCTCCCCGAGACTCGCTTTCTTTATCTATAAAAAGAGAGATTCTAATACTGTCTCCTTTTTTGGGGTTGCTATGAAGATTCAAAGAGTTGATTCTTCTACAGGGTGATCCTATGTTTTGGTTTACACCTGTCGTCCCTGCATCACTGTTAAATTATATAGTTATCCAATTTTTATTAGGCATTTAACACACAGACTGGCTGGTCACTATTCAGGATTTGTTACCTCTTTTTTTTTTATTTTTTAAAGATTTTTATTTATTTGACAGAGAAAGAGACAGCAAGAGAGGGAACACAAGCAGCGGGAGTGGGAGAGGGAGAAGCAAGCTTCCCTCGGAGCAGGGAGCCCGATGCAGGGCTCAATCCCAGGACCCTGGGACCGTGACCTTAGCCAAAGGCAGACGCTTAAAGACTGAGCTACCCAGGCACCCAGGATTTTTTACCTCTTAATCATGATATACCAATACCTTTATACTATTCTAAAGAAATGCTTTAAGTCCCACCAAGCCCTCATTTTTAAAAGCAGGGATGGCCTTTTTAACATAGAAAGATGAGTGCGTGCATGTGTGTCAAAGTTTGGTCACCTGCCCACTATCCCTACCTTCCCTGTCCCTTTGTCTATTTCAGCTATAAGAAGCTCAAAGTGGGGGTGGAGTTCTCTGCGGTAGAACCTTGAGGGCAGAGGCTTAAATATTTTACATGCTTTGGTGGGATCGTGTGAGTACTGCTTTAGCAAAATATACTCTGCCAACAGTGCAGAAGGCCCTCTGAGGTGAGCAGGGGGGCCAGGGCTGGGAAGCTGTCCTTTTCCTTCTGCCAGCTACTTGGACTGTCAGATGAATCCCAGACTGCAGCCTCGGCTCTTTCCAAGATCTCCATCACTGTGCAGTAACAGCGCCCTTCCTCACTGTCTATAACCAGGCTTCCTCCTACTTCTTCCCCAGCTCTCTGGGACACAGTCCTTTTGATGATCTGGAGGGAGGGAAGACTTTCCCTTGTATAGGCTTTCAGGGAAATACCAGCCCTTCATGCAGAAACAGGATTTCTCCCTTAAAATCGCCTCTGCTTCATGTGCCCTCTGTACCAGGCCACAGACTGAAAGTGGTTCCTGCAAGTGGTTCTGGAGCTGGCTGACCTAGCTGAAATCTAGGCCATGGCCCACTGCAAAATCTCCTCGAGCCAACTTGCAACTCTGAGACTTTGATTCTCTGTTCTATAACATGGGATGTAATAATACAATAATGCACCTCATTGGATTATTTTAAGAATTAAATAAGACAACATGTCCAGTACAGCCTCTGGCACAAAATAGGCATTTAATGCCTGGAAAGTATCATAATGGTACCAGGCTGCCTGGGGAGAGATCAGCATTAGAGGCAAAGAGAATCTGTGTGATCGGGGGGTGGGAAGAGGGGGAGAATTCAGTTTGCAAATATATAAACACTGCATTTTGGAGATTTACATCTTAATTAAAATCTGTAGAAGAGAAAGAACAAATCGCTAGTGGTATTTCTGAACGAAGATACAGAAAATGCACAGCAAATGTATTCCAACCATCCCTTGTGTTATTCCACATTCATTCATTGATTCATACCAACGATTTCTTATTGTGTAGGTATTATGTCTAAATAGCTGGGCAAAGCTTCAGCACAAGAGCATGAAGAAGCTTTATAAAAGAAAATATTTGGAGGAAGCATAATTAGTCTGTTAATGACAGGCAATATTTATTGATTACCCACTGCGATCAATAAATATGGTCATATTTATTGATTTACCACACTCTCCCATGGCCTAAGTGACTCCTCAGAAAAATGTTGCTATTATGCTAAAGCCACAGTGAATACTCCTCAGAAAAATGTTGCTATAATGCTAAAGCCACAGTGAATACAGAGTAGCTAAAGCTTATTAATTAATGTCTGTGGGGACTGGAATTGCTCATTGCAGAAGTGTCAAATTCATGTCCAGAAACTGTCCACCTTAATCATTAAGTGAAGGAAGCAGTTACTTATGCGATCTAATTAGGGGTCGCCGCAAAACTCTTCCTTGTTGCGTAACGTACACTCCAACTATCTACCTTCTTGAGCCTGTGAATGGGTCCTAAAATTTTCTGAGTTGTCAGGCCTCCTTTGAGCTCAGGCTTTCCTTGGCCCTGTGAGAACACTTATGGCTTCTCTGAGGGGAGTACTGCCGGGTATAAACTAGTCATATTCTGGTAGTGTGGGGAATGGCAGCGCCGAGTGGGAAGAGACTCACTGGATACAAACCTCCGGGCAAGCTTCTTACACCCTTTCAGCCTCAGTTTCCTCATCTGTAAGAGATGAAGAAAGAACTCCCTTGGAGGCTACGGGGAGGTCTGAAGAGGGGCACGTCATTTCCTTCTCCTTCCTTACTCCTTTGGCACAGATTATGTATCATTAGTTGGTCAGTAAACGATAGTGTGTTATGAACATTGGTTGGCAAAAGGTGGATTGGTGTGGTTTGATCTGTATTTTAAAATATTAAATAAGAATAGAAGATGTCAGAGTAATTGTAGGTAATGTTTTGTGAAACCATTCTTTCAGTACATACACTTTCATCGGACATGATACAAAATGTACTTCTGACTGTGTAGGTTATGTTCAAAAAGGATGAAATGAGTATACACCCAAAATAACTAAAGGCAGGAATTCAAAGAGGTAGTTGTATACTCATCTTCATAAGTAGCGTTATTTGCAACAGCTAAAAAGTAGAAGCAACCCAGGTATCCACTGATGGATGAATGAAATCACACACCATGGAATATTATTTCATTGTGTGTGTGTGTGTGTGTGTGTGTGTGTGTGTGTATACACCATGGAATAATATTCAATCATAAAAAGGAAGGAAATTCCTTTTTAAAAAGGAAAGAATTTCTGACACATGCTACAACGTGGATGAACCTTTGAAGACATCATGCTAAGTGAAATAAACCAGATACAAAAGGATAAATACTATATGATTCCACCTATACGAGGTCCAGTCAAATTCATAGAGACAGAAAGTAGACTGGTGGTTGCCAGGGGGAGATGGGAGTTACTGGCTACGACAATTCATTAATTCAGCATATTAGCAGAGTTTCCATTTGGGGAGATCAAAGGAGTTCTGTGGATGGATGGGAGTGATGATCGTACAACTTTGTGACTGTGCCTAATGCTACTAACCTGTACACTTAAAAATGGTTAAGATGGTAGATTTTATGTTACATGTATTTTATCACAATTAAAATTTTAAAAAGACAGTAAATTACAAAAAAAAAATATTGAGAAACCCTGACCTAGATAACACTCTGAGAAGTGTATTTGGGTGGAGCCTGGACATAAAGGAAAGAGAAAGCGTGGGTCTCTGGGGAACCAAATGGGTCAGGGAATATACTCTCTAGTATTTTGAAGAATTCTCTTTTGTGACCTCTGGGACCATGGGCCTTCCAGTCTGGCATAAGAACACAAAACAGAAGGTTTGCTTCTGTGAGAGCATAATTTCCAACCTACATTCTAGGGTTCATATTGTATTTTAATTTGAGAGTACAACCAATATGATAGCAATGTCTAGCTTCCCCCTCAGGTAAAACTGATACACTCATCTGTTCTCTTTCAACAAGGCTGTCCAGTCTTGGACTCATTCGTATCTGAGTGTTGGGTCAAGGTCTTCCTTCCTTATTGCATAAACCATACCTCTCAAAGGCCTTCAACCTAAATTTGTTCAATTACATAATGAGGGGGTCCAAGGAGCCCTAAAGGCCCTTCCTATTATATTTTTTATTCTTGGTGTCTGAGAGTTGAAGAAACAGAATCTGGCCAATTTTTTCTAGGCAAAAGTTGTACACCAGGTTTCTCATTTTCTTAGCAGACAGAATCCTGGCAAATTGTTTAAACAGATACGGAAAGGAAGTCTCTGGGGACAGACACCTCATAGACTAAAAGAACAGCCATTATTTAGATACGGATGCTGTGGCCAAAATAAATATCAGGAAGGTTTCAAAGTTCTCTGAAAACACACACACACACACACACACACACACACACACACGCATGTACAAACTATAAAACCATCTTTTGGTAACAGTTCTCAAATCAACTTTGATCTCTCAACTTCCAGAACCTATTATATGATCAGTTTGTATAACCTTATTATTAAATGCACATGTATAAATGACAGATTTCTCTGTGTTTGGCATACAATTGTTTCTCTATTTTTTCCTTTGTATTTAACATTTTCTAAGACAGCTCTACAAGGGGCATAAGAAATTTTTAATGAATATGGTCATGAACTGTTTATGTCCCTCCAAAATTCGTATGCTGAAATTCTAACTCCCAAGTGATGGTATTAGGAGGGCGTTGGGGAGGTAATTAGAATCAGTGTCCTTATATGAAGGAATATAATAAAGCTTGCTTCCTCTCTCTTCTCAGCAAGAAGATGGCCATCTGCAAACCAGGAAGTGGGCCCTCACCAGATGCTGGATTTGCCAGCACCTTGATCTTAGACTTCCCAGCCTCTGAAACTGCAAGAAGTAAATTTCTATTGTTTACAAGCCACCCAGTCTATGGTAGTTTGTTTTAACAACCTGAACTGACAAAGATAAATATTTTTCATTGATGTGGACTTTCATCTTTATAAATGACTCACAGAGTTGGACATTATATACCTAGAAAGGATCTTTGGGCATCATCTAGACCCACTCTGTTCTACCAATCAATGATAGTGACATCTTCTAAGACATTTAAAAACAGAAGTCAGTGGTAAATTCTTTAGCCTCCTCCAGGTCATGCTTTCTTTACAGGAGAGGTGTAAACCCACGCACTCCTTGCCTATGCTCCTATTGTCTGAAGGCTTGGAGGAGAGCTCATTCCAGTTAACATCGCTGGACTAGACTGACCACTAGCCTTTCTTCTTCACTGCCTCAGCTCCACTAGAAGACCTTTTGAAACTTTCGTTTTTATCACCCTTCACCCCTTCTCAGTTTACCTTTTTTTTTTAAAGGAAAGATTAAAATTCTAACTGAGCTCTGATACCAACTGCTAAGACAGGGTTGTTTTCTATCTTTTGTAAGTCATGAATCCTGTTAGGATTACAGTAATAACTGTTTATTGGTTGCCTACCAGGTAACTGGCACTTTCTATACATGAATTTCAACTACTGTATAAACTTTGGAGAAAGAACATTCTGTGAGTCATTCTAATTCAGTATGAGCTTATAATAATTTCCAAGTCTTTTACTGTACCATATGCACACCTGATGGACCCTTCTTTTTCTGTCTCCTTTATTTATTTTTTTCTCCTAGGAGCTGAATACTTTGTGTTTGATCCCACTTCTTTCATTTATGAAGGTGATTTCAAATCTTCATGAAGTTTTTAACATTATAGGTGCTTTTTTCAATGAAGGGCCATCTACAGATACAGGAGGGTCCTGCCTCGGGATTCTTCTACAAGGGTATGCTATTGACCTCTCATTTGCGAGTGGATTTGTTAGTGGTTGGCAAGTCTGAATTAAGCAAGCACAGTGACCCTATCGAACTGCGGCCTCCATAGTATTTTGGGAATCTCCACTTGCTCATTATCCCTAGAACTTTTCTAGTACAGATGACAATCTGACAGGATCTCAATCTACTCTTCCTCTGCAAGCACCACCTTAATTGCTTGCTCCTCCTGGCCTGATTATTGTCTCCAAAGAAACTTCAGAAGACCTCAAAGACAGCAGTAGAGTGGGACAGAGAGGTTAAAAGCTTGGCTTGAAGGTTCCAAATCTTGGGTTTAAATCCTGGCTTTGCCACTTCAAGCTATATAGAGCAGAAACCTTAATTCTCCTCTTTTTGCCTGTAAAATAGGGTGTTATTGGATTTTTGCTAAAAATTAGAGGTGATAAAACATGTAAACTGTTAAGACTAGTACTTGGTCAAGGTAAAAGCTCAAAACAGGTCAATTATTATTATCACCAGATAGAAAAGCTGCTACATAAATTTATCTTTTCTGTAAATTAATTTTGTTATTTGTTTAATTGAGGCAAAATTTATAGATAGTGAAGTGCACAGAACTTAAGTGTAAAATTCAGTGGGGTTTTGATAAATGTATATCCTTCTCACACAGCACAAATTAAAATATAGAACCCTTCCATCACTTTAGAAATTTCATCATGACCCCTTCCAGTCAATCCCCAGCTCTTCAGAGCAACCACCAGCAATGAATGAGAGTTCTTGTTGCTCCATATCCTCACCAGCATTTGGTGTTGTCAGTGTTCTGGGTTTGGGCCATTCTAATGGCCATTCTACTAGTGGTATCTCATTGTTTTCATTTGCATTTCCCTGATGATGTATGGAGTAAGAGCATCTATTCATGTTAAGGTCTTTGGCCCATTTTTAAATTGGGTTGTTTTCTTATTGTTGAGTTTTAAGAATTCTTTGTGTATTTTGGATACCAGTCCTTTATCAGATATGTTTTTCACAAGTATTTTCTCCCAGTCTTATTCCCTTGACATTAACTCGTCTTCATATTCTCATCTTCTCATTCTTTTCACATTGTTTTCCATGGAGCAGATGTTTTTAATTTCAATGAAATCCAGTTTATCAATTATTACTTTCATGAATTATTCCTTTGGTGGTGTATCTAAAAAGTCTTCACCACACCCAAGGTCGTCTAGATTTTCTCCTATATTATCTTCTAGGAGTTTTATAGTTTTGTGTTTTATATATAGGTCTGTAACCCATTTTGAGTTAACTTTTGTGAGGGGCATAAGGTCTGTCTAGATTCTTTTTTTCCTATGTGGATATCCAGCTGTTCCAGCACCATTTGTTTAAAAGGTTTTGGTCCACTGTAGTCTTTGCTCCTTTGTCAAAGATCAGTTGACTGTATTTATGTATTTATTCTGTTCCACTGATCTATTTCTGTATTCTTTTGCCAATACCACACTGTCTTGATTACTGTTGCTTTACAGTAAGTCTTGGATAGTCCTTTAGTCCTCCAATTTTGCTCTTTTCCTTCAATATTGTGTTGGTTCTTCTGGGTATTTTGCCTCTCCATATAAACTTTAGGATCAACTTGTTGATATCCACAAAACAACTTGCTGGAAGTTTGATTGTGATTGCATTGAATCTACAGATCAAGTTGGGAAGTATGTTGACTTTTGATTAGAAGTATTCCATTCTGTGAATAAACCATACGTATTTGTCCATTCACCAGTTGATGGATATTGGGGTTGCTTCCAGTTTTTGACTATTATGAATAAAGCCACTACAAATATTCTTGTACAAATCTTTTAAAGGACACATTTTCCATTTTTCCTGCGTGAATACTACAAAGGGAATTGCTGAGTCATGCAATAAGTATGTGTTTAATTGCTGGTCAAATGTGTTTAACTTGACTAAAACCAGTCAAATGGTTTTCAAAAATGGTTATGCCATTTTACTTTTCTACCAGCAATGCATGAGATTTCCAACTGCTCCAGATCCTTGCCACTATTTGGTATTGTCAGTCCTTTCAATTTTAGCGGGTGGGTATAATGGCATCTCATTGTGGTTTTAATTTTTATTTCCCTGAAGACGAATGTTACTGAAATGGCATTTTTCAAGTTATTAAAGTGAAATGCATCTCTTAAGCTGCTTGTTAGCCATTTGTGTATATTCTTTTGTCTGTTTGAGGAGGTTGCCCATTTGAAACATTCGTTTCTTTATCATTTTGTTATTGAATTGTCAGAGTTCCTTATGTATTCTGGATACAAATTATTTGTCAGATATATGTATTACAAATATATCCTCCCAGTCTGTGTCTTGCCTTGTCATTTTGTTGAGAAGGTATTTTTAATTTTGAGTTCAACAGGATTTTCTTTTATATTGTATGTTTTTGGAACCTCTGTAAGACATCTTTGCCTATCTCAGGTTGTGAAGATATTCTCCTATGTTTTTCTCTAGAAACTTTATAGTTTTAGCCTTTATATTGAGGTCTATGATTCATCTCAATTGTATGTAGTGTGAGATTCCTATTTTTTTCCCCCAGCAGTTGGTCCAACACTATTTGTTGAAAGCATTTGGCTTTTGCCAATGAACTGCTTGGTGGTTCTGTGAAAAATCAATTGACCATATATGTATGGGTCTATTTCTAGACTCTATTTTGCTCCATTTATGCACTATATATAATACTTCAGTTTTATAAGTCTTGAAATCAGGAACTGTAAGGCCTTCAACCTTGTTCTTCAAGACTGTTTTGGCTACTTAGGTCCTTTGCTTTTCTATTAAAATTTTAGAATCAAATCATCATTTTATATAAAAATGTCCTGCTAGCCTTTTGATCAAGATAGTGTTGAATCTACAGAACAGTATGAAAAGAATTGACATATTAACATAATTAAATCTTCTAATTCATCAACATCTGTCCATTTACTTAGGTCTCAAGTTTCTCTCATCAATGTTTTATAGTTTTCAGTGTACAGGTCTTATGTCTTTTGCTAAATTTATTATGTATTTTGTCACTGTAAATGAAATTCTATTTAAAATTTCATTTTCCAATTGCTTATTGCTAAGAAATAAAAACACAACTGAGTTTTGTACATTAACCTTGCTTAATTCATTTATTGATTCTACTAGTTGCTTATTAGATCTCTGAGGATTTTCTCTATAAACAATCATTCTTTTCAATCTTTATGTTTTTCAGTTTCTTTTCTTGCCTTATTGTACTGACTAGAACCTCCAGTACAATGTTGATAGAGGTGGTAAGCGCAGACACCACTGTTATGTTTCTGATCTCAGGAGGAAAGTGTTTGGTGTTTCATCATTAAATATGATGTTAGCAGTAGGTTTTTTATTGTAGGTGCCCTTTATCAGATTGATTAAGTTACCTTCTTGTCCTAGTTTCTGAGATTTTTAAAAAACCATGAATGGGTGTTAATTATGCCAAATGCTTTATCTTCATCTATTTAGAAGATCATATGGTTTTTCTCCTTTATACTATTAATATGGTGGATTACATTAATTAATTTTTCTGTTAAACCAACTATGCATTCCTGTGATAAACCCCACTTAGTCACAGTTAATCACATTTTTTTTCATATATCACTGGATTATACATACTAATATTTTGTTAAGGAATTTTGGAATGCTTATGAGGGATACTGGATTCTTTTCTTTAAAGATTTTATTTATTTGACAGAGAGAGACACAGTGAGAGAGGGAACACAAGCACGGGGAGTGGGAGAGGGAGAAGCAGGCTTCCCGCTGAGCAGGGAACCCAATGCGGGGCTCGATCCCAGGACCCTGGTATCATGACCTGAGCCAAAGGCAGATGCTTAATGACTGAGCCACCCAGGTGCCCCTGGATTGTTTTATTTTCTTATAAGGTTTATGTCAGATTTTGGTATCAGGGTTACTGGCCTTTTACAATCAACTGGGAAGTTTTTCTTCCTCTATCTTCTGAAAGAATTCATGTAAGACTGGTAGTTTATTTGTTGGAATTTCATTGGCATAAACATTTTTTATTTAAAGTTTTGACAGAATTTACCTGTGAAACCATCTAGTCCTGGAGGAATCTTCTTTGTGGAAAAGTTTCTATTACAAATTCAACTCCTTAAAATAGTAATAAGGGCATTCAGATTTTCTAAATATTCTTGTGGCAGTTATGGTAAATTGTGTATTTTCAAAGAAAGTGACTTTTTCATCCAAATTGTCAAATCAACTGGCTATAAGTAGTTCATACTATCCAGTTATTATTGTTAAAATTTCTGTAGGATATGGGTTCGTGTCCCCTCTTTTCATTGCTGATGATGTTGGTAATTTGTGTTTTCACTCTTTTTTTCCTTAATTATTATCATCAGTGTTTGTTAATTTTATTAATCTTTTAAAAGAACTATATTTTGGCTTCACTGGCTTTCTCTATTATTTGTTAACTTCTATTCCTATTTTTTATTATGCACTTCTAATTATCTTGGGTTTAATTTATTCTTTTTATAGCTTCTTAAAGTGGGAACATAAGTTACTGATGTTAAACATTGTACTTTTTTTAATACAAGCATGTGAAGCTGCAAATTTCTTTTTTGCTGTGTTTATTTAGTGAATCCTAATTCACTAAACTGAATTTTTTCATAAATTGTACTTTCATAAATTTCATAAATTTTCATAAATTGTACTTTCATTTTCACTCAGTTAAAATTACTTTCTAATTTCCCTTGTGATTTATTCCTTAACTCAAAGACTATCTAGAAATGTTATTTAACTATCAAATACCTAATTATTTTTTGCCATTTATATAATGTAATCATGCTGTGATCATAGAATGTACTCTGTAAGATTTTAGTCCTATGAAATTCACTGATATTTCTTTTATTGCTCTCAATAAGGTCTGTCTTGGGTGAATGCTTCATGTGTGCTTGATAAGACTCTGTAATTTGCACTTGTTAGGGGCAGTGTTCTACAAATGTCAATTAGGTCAAAGTGATTAATAATGTCCAAATAGTCCATATACTTGCTAATACTTTAAGTTTTCTACTGATTACTGAAGAAAGGGATGTTAAAAATCTGTAACTATTATATTAAAGATCTGTTAGTAAATACATACATAATTATGATTGTTATGTTTTCCTTATTAACTAACCTTTTTAGCATTAGTTAAAGGTCTTTGTCTGAAGATCTATTTGGCAATATTAATAGTGTCACACTGGCTTTCTTATGGTTACTGTTTATAGTCTATCTTTTCTACCATTATCTGGCTTCAAACTATTTGTTTTTATATTTAAATTGCTCATCTTGTTGACAGTGGAAAGTCTTGGTTTATGCCATTTTGATAGTCTTTGCCTTTTAACTGTAGTTTTTAGTCCATTTACATTTAATTCAAGTACTGATATGGCTGGGATTAGGTTTACAATTTTTCTATTTCTTTTATATCCATAACCTCTGTTTTTCTTTCTGTTCTTTCTTTCCTTTCATGTATTGTATTAACCTAATTTTTTTTTGGTATTTCAATTCCTCCAATGACTTAGTTTTGGCTATGCTTTTTTGGGGGGTGTTTGTTTTTAGTGGTTTTTCTAGTTATTATACTACGCATACTTTTCACCAAACTTAGATTTAATATTATACTAATTCACATAAAATGTAAGAACCTTGTTAGTCATGCAATTCCATTAGCCCTTTCTTATTTTTTGTGCTATTTTTGTCCTATATTTGACATCTGTATACAGGTGATCCTTGAACAAGAAGGGTTTGAACTGTGCAGGGCCACTTATATGAGATTTTTTTTCAATAAATACAGTACAGTACTATAAATATATTTTCTCTTCCTTAGGATTTTTCTAACAATATTTTTTCTCTAGTTTACTTTATTGTTAGAGTACAGTACATAACACATATAACATACAAAATATGTGTCAATTGACTATGTTATTGTAAGGCTTACAGTCAACAGCAGGTATTAGTACATAAGCTTCTGAGGAGTCAAAAGTTGTATATGGATTATTCATGCATGGGGTGGATCAGAGCCCCAACCCCTGTATTGTTCAATGGTCAAGTGTACATTACAAATCCCACCAAACAATATTTATTTTTTACGTTAATTTTTTATGTTTACACATATATTTATTTTTTCCTGTATATACTTCCTTCTTATAGGGCTGAGTTTCCATCTGATATTATTGTCCTTCAGCCTGATAAATTTCCTCTATCATTTGTTGTAGCACAGGCCTACTGGAATGAATTCTCTCTGATTTTGTGTATCCAAAAGTCTTTATTTCACCTTCTATTTTGAAAGGTATTTTTGCTAGAGTTAAAATTATGGCTTGACAGTTCTTTAACTTTTTTGGGGGGGTTTTCAGCACTTTAAAAATGTTTTTGCTTTGTATTATAGCTTTTGAAGTTTCTGATGGGAATCCTTCAGTTAGTTATATCACTGCTCCCCTGCACATGTCATTTTTTCTTTGCAACTTTCAAGAGTTTCTCTTTATCTTTAGTTTTTAGCAGTTTTACAATACTGTTTCAAGATGTGGTTTTATATGTATTTATCCTTAGGATTAGATGAGCTTCTTGTATTTATAAGTCAATGTTTTCACCCAGGTTAGGAAGCTTTCGGCTATTATTTTTTCAAAAATTTTTTTCTGATCTCTTTTCTCTGCCCTCTCCTTCCCGACTCCAATTACATGTATTTTTGACTACCTGATATTGTCCCATAATGCACTGAGGCTCTGTTCATTGTTTTTAAATCTTTATTCCCACTGTCCTTCATACTGGATAATTCTTATTGGTTATGTAGTGAAATTTTCATTTCAAATATTTTTCAAATATTCAGTTCCAGAATTGTCATTTGGTTCTTCTTTATAGTTTCCATTTCCCTGCTAAGATTTCACTTCTTTCAGTCATTATGATGATTTTTTTTTCCTTTACATCCCTGAACATATTACAAGCTTGAAAGTTCTTGTCTGAAAATTCCAACATCTAGATCACCTCAAGGTCTATTATTGTGACTACTTTTTCTCTTGATTATGGGTCACATTTTCCTATTCCTCACATATCCTTTAACTTTTGATTAGATAATGAATGTTGTCAATGATACATTATAGAGACTCTAGAGTCTGTTTTCTTCCTTTAAACAATGTTGACTTTTTTTGTTCTATCAGACAAATTATTAGCTGATCGCCTGAAACTTGTGGGTACTTAGTGTTACACTTTGTAATGATCCATTTTGGTTTTGTCTTTAGTTTTTAGGATGACTCCTTTATTCTTAAGGCACAGCCTCTCTGAGTTTTAAAAAAACAAACAAACAAACAAACAAAAAAACAAAACCCCAAAAACCAAAAAAACAAAACTCAAGGTGTTTACCAAGCTCTTATAATTGGATGGGATTCAAATTCCAAACTGTACAGGTAGTAGTTGTAGACATTAGGCAGCAGTTGAAATCTCTGCTCAGCTTTTCAGCTTTCCAGCTATTGTTTTCCACTGGGCTCACTGGCATCTCGCCAACACATATGCAGTTTAGGGGTCATCCAAGGATTGAGAGAAATTATATAAAGAAGTGGAACTCTATTCTGTATGGTTCCTTGCTTTCTGGATTTTCCTCTCTGAAAGTCCATCTACACTGGCAGCCCTGAACTCCACCTTCTGACACTTCAAGCAAACATGACTGTGGCTGGCTTTCTCCTTCAATTCTAGTTCCTCTTGTGGATTGAAAGTGCTCTCAGGAGAGAACCTGTATAAATGTAGATCTCAACCAGTCTATTTCCTTCTTTGAAGGAACAAATTCCCAACATTATCTGCCTTCTTTTAGTCAACCTCTAATGCCTTCAAATAGTTTTTTAAAGGAATATTTTGTTCAGAGTTTATAATAGTTATCGAGGGAGAGTTAATCTAATATAAGCTCTTCTATTATTGACATAACTGGAACTCTCTCACAGAAGTTTTAATTTATGGGTTTGTGTGTGTATATGTTAAGAATAAATTATACCTCTCACCTTTATGAATACTCATAGGATCATTAAATATTATATCTTGAGGGGATCATCAGGTATTATCCAGACAACTCTGTCCTATCAGGCAATGACTATCTAAAACTTGTCATGATTAATCTCCTGTTTTTATTTATTCATATATTAGTTTCAGGTGTACAACATAATGATTTGACATACAGTTGACCCTTGAACAATGCAGTCAGTGCCCCAACCCCCATACAGTTGAAAATCCATGTACAACTTTTGACTCCCCCAAACTTAACTACTAATAGTCTATTGTGACTGGAAGCCTTACTGATAACATAAATAAGTCAATTAACACAAATTTTGTATGTTATATGTATTACATACTGTATTTGTACAATAAAGCTAGAAAAAAGAAAAGGTTATTGGGAAAATCATAAGGAAGAAAAAGTACATTTACAGTATTGTACTGTATTTTATGGAAAAAAAAACCCACATATAAGCAGATCCGTGCATTATAAATCTGTGTTGTGTAGGGGCCAACTGTATGTATATACTGTGAAATGATCACCATAATGTCTAGTTAACATCCACGCCCACACATAGTTACAATTTTTTTCTTGTTTTGAGACCTTTTAAGATCTATTCTCTTAGCAACTTTCAAATATACAATAGAGTATCAACTATAGCCACCTATACTATAGTCAATTAGAGTCAACTATATAGTCAATTGTTCATTACCTCCCCAGGACTTATTTATTTTACAACTGGAAGTTTGTACCTTTTGACCGCCTTCCCCCATTTGCCCATTCCTCGCCCACACCCCACACCCCTGCCTCTGGAAACCACCAATCTGTTTTTTTTTTAAGATTCCACATATATGTGAGATCATATGGCATTTGTCTTTCTCTGTCTGACTTATTTCACTTAGCATAATGCCCTCAAGGTCCATCCCTGTTGTTAAAAATGGAGGATTTCCCTCTTTTTTATGGTCAAATAATATTCCTGTGTGTGTGTGTGTGTGTGTGTACATGTGCATGCATTACGTTTTCTTTATCAATTCATCCATTTGTGATCACTGAGTTTATTTCCATGTCTTGGCCATTTTAAATAATGCTAATGTCTTACTTTTAAAAGAGGCCAGGGAGGAAAGTTGTTTCTTCAGGAAATGAGTTTCCCTGTCTGGAGACTACCTTTTATATACTATAATTTAAATCCATATACTGGCTTTAAATGACTCACAGGGTCATTGAATTATACAGATAGATGGATGTATAAGCATTAATGAAACTGAGTTTCCCACTAAACCATGAACGTGAAAGAGGTATCTTTCCTCATGTTTTGTGTGTACGTCATCTACACTTTTCTTTGCTCTGCTCCTTCACCCCTTCAGCTCCCAGTGGAGCTCATCATTTTTGGTCTGTTTTACTTAGGTTCTTTCACCTTGTTTCATCTTCTGGCATCTATTCTATACACTCTCTGTTCTCCCAACTTGGCTTCTGAATCATTCTGGTTGCTCTGAACCTTAATATCATGAATTGAATCTTTTCTCCTCAAAATTCATATGTTGAAGCTCTGGCCTCCAGTACCTCAGAATGTGCACAGGGTCTTTTATGGGGTAATAAGGTAAAAATAAAGCCATTAGGGTAGGCTCTAATCCAATATAACCGGCATTTTTATAAAAAGGGGAAATTTGGACACAGACACACCCAGAGGGAAGATTATGTGAAGAAACACAGGGAGAATATGGCCATCTGTAAAACAGAGAACAAGGCCTGGAACAACAGATCCTTCCTTCACAGAAGAAACCAACCCTACTGACTGATTTTAGACTTCTAGCCTGCAGAACTGTGAGACAGTAAGTTTCTGTTGTTTGAAGAACCCAGTCTGTGGTACTTTGTTATGGCAGCCCTAGCAAACTATTATACTTACCACTTAACAAATAATATGATCAGTTTTTCTACTTGATTATGACTCAAGGCTTTGCTTTGACTCCTAAGTTCTACTCACTCCTCAGTTTGGTAAATGGGTAGAGAAGCAAAATATTTGATTTGTGTCCTAATTTTTTCACTTAAGTTGAATGACTTTTCTGACCCTTAGATTCCTTGTATATAAAATAAGGATATTGTCCCTACCCTACTTGTCTACCTAAGTAAAGCTTGAATAAGATACTGTGAAGAGCATGTAAAATGCTACACAAATCTCAGGTATCCTGAGTTCTTGCTCTTTGTTCATAATATGCTCTTTCTCTTGCCTAATTACAATAGAACCACCCTTAGAGGGCTCAGTTTCAGAATTCTCCACTTTTTAAAAAAGATTTATCTATTTATTTGAGAGAGAGAGAGAGAGAGAGCAGGGGGGAGAGAGGCAGAGGGAGAGGGAGAGGGAGTTCCAAGCTGACTCTGTGCTGAGCGTGAAGCACGACCCCAAGATCACGACGGAAGCCAAAACCAAGATTCGGATGCTTAACTGACTGTGCCACCCAGGTGCCCCCAGAATTCTCCACTTTTAAAAGAGAAATCCTTTCAATCTAAGACTTTATCTCACTATTTCTAGTTCAAGAGGCAGGATGTGAGGCAGATGATGAATGTGGGATGATGCTTCAAGCTTTTAACATTCTGACATCTCCAGAGGATTTAAAAGTAATTCCTCAAACAGTATATTTATTTTTATAAGAGACTAACATATGGAAACCAATTCTTTTAGAGAAAAGGCTTTTTAGAAATGCTTAAGAGAAGAAGAACTAATGGCACATCAAACTGCATTAAAAAATTGGGATGTGTATTGAATGAAATTTTAAAATTTGTAAAATTAAATGTGGAATGTTAGCAGTTTTTCAACATATTTTATATGTTCTGTCTGTTTTTAAAATGATTTTGTTAATGAGAATTTGAAAAACTGTTGTTTCTACAATAATTAGCACCTTTATAAAATTATTTATAAAAATATTACTTATTCCCAAAGACCTTACATTCTAGTTGTGTTGATTCTTATTCAGTTGCAAATGTTACTCAAAAGAACCAAATTTTTAAATGATTCTACCCTTTTCAGTTCTCTAGAATGCCTCCAGATGGCATTAGAACCCTTTTCCCATTATATTTTGCAGCACAAAAATTTAAAAATTAGTGCTATTTTAACCACTTAAGACTAGTCACATTCATTATATCATCAGAAATCATGACAGTAGGACTATTTGGAACTTTTAGGGCAATATCTTAAGAAAGACAAACATATAATTATATCCTTTATGAAATACATAGCCCTTCTATGGAAGCCAAAGGATCTTTCTAGACTGAGAAACAGATCTTGGACAAAGTAAGACATTCAATAATATCATATCACAAAGTGTGATTTCTAATGAGTAGCATTTTAGATGCTGAGTAATATGAGCACTGGCCTACATGTAGATAAATTCACAAAGTTGTCTTATAATAAGAAAATATATCTCACCCCTCAGAGTGATAAAAATGAAGATTCTTAAGAACCCACCTGATACTGATTCCTGTGAAGCTAAAGTAATCTGTTAATTTGTGAATTATTTAATTTAAACTCTGGTAGAAAAATCTGGTAGCAAATTAATCATTAAAAACCCATTTGGATTCTTTGAGTACTGAGAAGAAAAAGACAAAATATGGAGTGAGGAACACATGCTTTCCAAGTGCTTTTTCTTCTGTATTTAAAACTGCATTTGTTAATTCAAAAAAGTAACAAATTCTTGGGATTCCAGAGATATTTATAATCGTATTTTTCACATAATGCCAAGGTGAGGTTGTAGATGGCAGACTTTTAAAAATGACATTGGTATCGCACAGGTATGTAGGACAGAGTATCTCCCAGTATGTGTGAAAAGCCCTATAATTATTTGTGACAGTGCTGAAAGCCTCCAACAAAATTCTAAAGGGTTTGCCTCCTTTCTCCCTGACAATACACACCCTGAAGTATTATTACATTTCTATTTTATAAGAAGGTGTATTAGCATTTTTACGATTACTCTTACTGTGATAAAGCATAAGAAAGACCTCAAATTGCGTCTGCACCCAAAAGCATTTAAAAAGACATCATCATGAGAAAGAGAACCACAGGTTTCCTTCCATTATTATGGTTACTCTTACAAGATACTTGCACTGTTTCATATTACAGGCATATTATCTGGATAGAAACAGGAAAGCGACTTACGAGGTATTCGATGTGCCATTGTCTGGACTCTCTGGCTCAGCATCACCTTTCTCTTAAAAAGGAAGCAGAAAAAAAAATAACAACATGTGAGTGTTATGGTCTTTAAGATTTAAGAGAGATTAAATATATTTCCATGCTCCTATTAAAAATCTTTCAAAATGTGCAGGAGGAGGCTTTTAAAACATCTTTTTATTGTCTGAGAACCGGATTTGCAAGTAATTTCTTCTCTGTATTACAATTGCCCAGGCACAGATCTGTGAGTAGGTACTAAGGAGCTGTTTGCAAACAACCAGAGGTTCAGAGTGGAGACCTTGCCAAGAGATGAATATCTTGCAGATGGAACCTGTTTCCTTCCACTTCATTTTACAGAAAAAAATTTAAGGAAATAAACTCCATTAGCATTCTACAGGCAAGGCATTTTGAACTTTGATCCCTTCTGCTAACATAAGCCAAACCAGGACAGGCTGCGTAAGAACTTGGAGGAGAGAATTTTACAGGACACTAAGGTTGCACCGCAGCTCACAAGATCCCCCAAATTTCTACCCTGCTGAGAGCCCTGGCAGCACCTTTTGGGAACCCTGCTTTAATGCAGAAAAAGATGTAAGCCAGAAATCCTTCCAGACCATCTGAAAGTCTAGCTACAGAAATGTCTCTGCGGTCCCTTTAATTAAGGGAGCCTGGAACTAGTTCCCTTTTTATAGTTTTTAAAGGGCAAATTCTTCTAATACACATAATGTAATTCTTAGAACCTTGACCACTGAGGGTTTGAGCCATGCATCCTCATTTTGTAAGGTGCTTCTTTTTATTTCCTTGAGGCTAGGGGATGGAAGGAGAGGGGTCAAGACAGCAAGTGTGAGTCCGCTATGGTTATGATGGTTGTGTGGTGCTAAGAGTTGAGTAAACCCTAGAGCAGGTTGCGGGTTGTAAGAAATGGGCCTGATGGTAGCAACTTGCTTTGCTTTGTTCTTGCAAGTCAGGCCTGAACATATCGTAGAACCTCAGCTCTATGGCACTGTATGAGCCCCCTCTGACATTAGCTTTGTGGTCACCTCGTCTCAGGAATGATCCCCTACATTATGTGATGAACACATCCCAAAGATATCATCCAAACTGAACTCCAGAGGAAACTTCACAATTTCTCCTCTTTTTCTTTTAGGAAATTAAACAGTTGTGAGGAAAAGAAGGCACAGCTACTTACATAGTTCACACATCTATCTCAGATATAACTCAGTGTTAATATGTCTACACAGTGCCAGAGAAACCACGAGGGATAGTCACGTTGTTAAAAAGCCAAAAAACTGATTTAAGAGCCTTGATCACAAACACTGATGAGATGAAGCCCCAGTACAGATGAAACCATACTGAAATAAAAGTAGAGGCAGCAAATTCGCAAACTTGCTTTAAAGCTCATACTTTTATGCTCTATTTTTGTCTTCCAGGCCAGTCCAGGGTACACTTATGTAGGAGATATGTAAGGCCTCATCGGCTGGCTTTAGTGCTGGAAAATAACCTAATTTAGTACTTTCCAGAATCATTTTTCCGCTAAGTAACCACGATTGCTGCCAGAATCCCCCAATAAGAGCTGTAACACCTGCATTATGTAAGGCAAACCTAAATGGAGATTTAATCTCTCAATCATATTGATATTTTTTTTCCTTGAATTTGGAACAATTGGTTACTTTCCCAAGTCTATAGCCACCAGTAATAACCCCACACACAATCATAATCAAGAATGTAAAACAGCAAGTTCTGTAGCAGTAGGCAATGGTAAACAGTTCTAAACAACTTCTGTCGAAGACACAGGAAATCAATAGTACAAACAGAGACAATTATTTGGATGTCTGAAAAACTATGTTTTATCTTGACCAGCAATGCTGCCAAGTAACCTGTAGGATGGGAGGGCCCAGGCCTTACTGCACATGGGCTCTGGGGGCTGTAGGAACTGTGGGCTGGATCAGCGCAGGGAAAAAGCTACAGCTGATTACCTCTGCTCTTAGCAGCACTTACATTGTGGCAGCAGGGAAAACAGAACAGGAAGGACACAACGGGGCCAAACGGGGCATTTACAGCAACTTCAGTGCTGATAATGAATTAACCTTTCTGGGGAAGAGTAAGCTCCGAACGGAGACAGGGATTAAAGCTGTGCCTGTCGTTCAGAAAGAATAAAACGCAAAATTCTCCCCAACATCTGGAAATTTTAGGTGATGCAATTTCTGAGGTTCACTTGAAATGTTCAAGTGCATCAGCCATTAAGAATCATAGTCTCTTTATCAGGACACAAGGGGAAATAATAAATGTATACTAGAGAATTCCCAACAAAAAAATTCTTAGTTGGGTGCTCAGGAGATGCTTCCCTGCAGCCAACAAAGAAGACTGTCTTGGGTCACCCTGGTTATTTCAGCTGTTTTCATGATAGATACCACACTGGTCTCTTTGGAGGAAACCTGCATCGATCATTAAGAAACTGGACATAAAAGAATGGCTCAGGAGCAATGTGGCCATTTTGCACGTGGAAATATAATTACAGAGGGGAAGAGGGCAAAAAAATGAGCCACAGGATATATATATATATCTCCACGCACACGTAAATGCCTAGGTTCGTATACATGTATACTACATGCATACTTTCAATTTGACGCTCCATATCTGTCTCCTTGAGCCTTCCACCGCACCTAACACATACTCCATGCTCAGTATATGTCTTCTGTCTCATGACCTGCCAGGAATATAGAATCCCGGCTACAGGGGGAGAAGAGGAGAAAGGGGCACTCACCACTGAGATGAATACACGATTTGAGGTAGGAAACAGCTTGATGGCCCCGATAGGCCACTTAAAAAATTGCAGTAGCTACATTTTTCATCCAATCAATGCACTGAGGACTCATGCATTGGGCACTCTGGTAAGCATAAAGATAAATAATACCTAATTCATGCCCTTTAAACCCATAACGTGACTGCACTGCTGGAGTAGGCACTCTCCATCAACAGGGCTACGAGGTGGACTAAAGACCGTTGAAAAGGGACAAAATACACCTGCGTTAGGCTCTATTCTGCTGCAGAGGAAAGTTTTGCTATACCAGGACTTTTCTTTTCTTTTTTTAAATATTTATTTATTTATTTTTATTTATATTATGTTCAATTAGCCAGTATATAGTACATCATTAGTTTTTGATGTAGTGTTCAACGATTCACTTTCTTTATAACAAAAGTAACCCATGTTCATGGTAACGACTTGGCTTGCTTTTGTTTTTAGTTCTGTTAGCCCTTCAACCACTATGCTAAGCAATATATTTGTTTCTAGATATATCAGCTTTGGACAGTGTGTATTGATTTCTGATATAAAAGGCGAGAGATAAGGTACTTAAGATACTACCACCTCTGCTTACAATTCTTACTTTTAATGCCTCTAAGTGGGTTTTTAGAACTTTAAGTTTAACCTTCTATTTCTTGATTAATCAACTGCTGACAGTATCTTTTCCTTTATACTATGTGAAATGAGTGAATTTCCTCATTTATTCTTCTCTCCCTGCACCGCACACAACTCTGCACAGCTAAACCTTTCCTTCTACATAGCCAAGATTTAAGATATTTATATTCTGTTCAGCAATTATTATATTCTATTCAGTAATTTATATTCTGTTCAGTAATGAGTCATCCTCATTAATATTAGTTTAATTAGTAATTAATTTTTGGAACCACCTGTAGGCCCATTAGAAAAATTACAAACCAATAATTGGATTTATAGTATTATAATGATTAAATATTAGTCACTAAAGAACAAAGTAGTAAGACTGGATATGTACAGAAGGGAACATCACTAACTCTGAAGGCAAGTGTTCCTGGCATTTAGATCAAATGTATTTCCGTTCTTATACTTCATCATGCCACATGTTAATCTGTCTCAATGAAAGGCTATGCTTTTCCTAAAAAAATGTTGAACAGAGATGCACATGGGTGGCTCATTTGGTTAAACATCTGCCTTAGCTCAGGTCATGACCCCAGGGTCCTGGGATGGAGCCCTCCATTGGGTTCCCTGCTCAGTGGGGAGTCTGCTTTTCCCTCTCTCTCTGCCCCTCCCCCCTACTCACGCCCTCTCTTGAGCTCTCTCAAATAAATAACGTCTTTAAAAAATGTTAAACAGAGTATGCATTTAAGGTACATAAAATGCATATGTCTATGAAAGTGTATATACAGGTTTAAAAAGTTAAAATTAGTTAACTGTGAAAACGCCTTCCAGGCCAGGAAATGGGTATTGCCAAGAAATAACCCAGAAACCTCCTGGGCTTACATCCTCTTTCTGCCCTCCCCTCCAGCTATCTAGAAATGGAATTTTGTGTTAATCATTCCCTTTCTTTTTTTGATGTTTTTTCCCACCCAAGTATTTATTAGTAGATAAAAAATTCTAGTTTTTCCTGATTTTAAATTTTACATAAATGGAATCACACTGTATGCATTCTTCTGAGACTTACTTCTGTCATTCAATGTTACGGTTTTTAGCTTCAGCCATCACGATGTATTGTAGCATTGGTTCACTCATCCTCATTGTTATGCAGCATCTCCTTATAAAAATCTACCATGATTTTCTTATTCATTTGACTTTTGATGGACATTTATTTTTTCATTATGAATGATGTCATTACAAAAATTCATGAACTTCCTTCCTTGTGCACATGTTAGGAGTTCTGGTACATGGGGCTTACATATTCTTGACCTGGGGCTTACATATTCTCGACTTTACTAGGGAATCCTAAATTGGTTTCTAAATTACCTTATGGTTAAACTTTAAACGTTTTTTCCAACTTAATAATGTAAAATGCAATTTCATTGTGGTGTTTGCATTTCTGAGTGCCAATTCTCTGTGACACTCCCTGTCAAATTTTTTTTTTTAGGTTTTATTGTGTTCAGAATCTTTATTTTTTTTAAAGATTTTTTATTTTATTATTTATTTGATAGAGAGACAGTGAGAGAGAGGGAACACAAGCAGGGGGAGTGGGAGAGGGAGAAGCAGGCTTCCTGCTGAGCAGGGAGCCCGATGTGGGGCTCAATCCCAAGACCCTGAGATCATGACCTGAGCCAAAGGCAGATGCTCAATGACTGAACCACCCAGGTGCCCCAACCCTGTCAATTCTTAAAAAAAATTTTTTTGTAGTATTATTTTTTTTAATTCATAGAAGCATTTTATTTTCTTGATACAAGTCTTCTGTCATATATATACATGCACACACACACCCCAGGGAATAACTGTGCTCAGTATGAGTCTTTTTATTCTTTTTCTGGAATCTTTGGATGATTATAAGTTCTCAATATTAATGTACATGAATTGATCAACATTTTCCTTTATTATTTTGTTTTGTTTAAGAAACACATCAAAAGATGTTCTATATTATCTTTTGAAAGTGTATATTTTTTCTATTAACATTTAGGTCTTTAAAAAATACAAGGAATGGGGGCGCCTGGGTGGCTCAGTCAGTTAAGTGTCCAACTCTTGATTTCAGCTCAGGGCATGATCTCAGGTTTGTGAGATTGAGCCCTGTGTCAGGCTCCATGCTCAGTGGGGAGTCTGCTTGAGATTCTCTCTCCCTCTCCCTCTGCCCCTCCTCTCTCTAAAAATAAATAAATAAATAAATAAATAAATAAATAATAAATAAATCTTAAAAAAATAAAAATATGAGGAATAGTTTTTGTATACACCATAGGGTAGGAGTTAATTTCATTTTTCTCCCTATCAATAACTAATTATTCTGTACTATTTATTAAAAAGCCCATTCTTTCTCCATTGGTCTACCTTATCAGCTCTGTAATAATCTAGTTTTCATACATCTGTGGGTCTATTCCTGGGTCTTCTATTTTGTCGCTCAATTTGTCTATTACTATCTTCGTTACTTAGCTAAAAATATGTATTTATTTTTAAAACTGATAAGACAAGGCTCCAACCTTGTTCTTCTTCAGAACTGTCCGAGATACTCTTAGCCCTTTGTTCTATCAAATAAATGTGAGAATCAGCTTGTCATTTTCCACATATAGAAAAGTGAAGTTATAAATTTGCTGTCTGCTGGATCCCACTGTCCCACTGCCACTGTTGAAGAGTCAACTGGAGGGGCACCTGGATGGCTCAGTCATTAAGCATCTGCCTTTGGCTCAGGTCATGATCCTGGGGTCCTAGGATCGAGCCCCGCGTGGGGCTCCCTGCTCGGCGGGAAGCCTGCTTCTCCCTCTCCCACTCCCCCTGTTTCTGTCCCCTCTCTCGCTGTCTCTCTCTATCAAATAAATGAATAAAATCTTTAAAAAAATAAGAAAGAAAAGTCAACTGGAAGTCTAATTGTTGCTTCTCTGAAGGTATTAAAGGTTATTTTAAGAATTTTTCCTATCTTTGCGATTTGCAGTTTAACTATGTCTAGTGAGGACCTCTTTTTTATTTATTTTGCTTAGCGTTCATTGAGTTCCTTCAGTCTGTGGGGTAGTGTCTTTCAATTCTGGAAAATTCTCAGCCACTTTCTCCTTTAATATTTCCTCTGTTTCCTTATCTCCTTCTGGAATGTGAGACTTTCTCATTTTACCCCCCATGTTTCTTAACTTCCATTTTGTATTTGTCATTTCTCTAGGCTGTACCCTAGATAATCGCTTAAGTCCAATTTCCCAATTCATTATTTTTTTCTTCAGTGAAGTCCAATCATCTGCTGTTAAACCTGACCAAGGAAATCTTATTTCCTATTATTACTTTTTCATTTCTAGAGGTTCTGATTAGTACTTCTTCAAATCTTCTTGTTCTTTACCACATTTTCAATCCTTTCCTTTTATTTCTGGAAATTAAAGTAAGCACTCTTGTTTTATATTTTGGGCTTGGTAATTCCACTTGATCTTAGCCAAAAGGCCAAGAAGCGATGGGCTTGGTAATTCCAATCTCTCTAGTCCTTGCAGGTCTAACTAATTCTATGCTATCTGTTTTTTATTGCTCTTGTTTATGGTCTCTTGTTTTCTTGTACATGAGTGGTTTTCTCTTTAAGTATATTTACTTAAGCAATCTCACACCGGATGTGGGGCTCAAAATCATGATCCTAAGATCAAGAGCTGTACGCTCCACTGACTGAGCCAACCAGGTGCCCCTATTTTTTTTAAGTTTAGTATATGAGTGGTTTTGATAGTGAGTTGCTCATTTCCCTTAGAATTCTATTTTTATTATTCTTTATTCTTTTCTGTTCTTTTCCGCCCTTTTCTGGTATTCCTATTAGCTGGATTTTGACCTTTCCATCCTGATTGATTTTCCAAGTATCTTATCTTCCTATCATATTTTCCATCTGTCCTTTGCTTTATATCCAGAAAAAAAATGTTTTCAACCTTGTATTCTAGATTCCAGGCTTCAGCTATTACTCATCATTTCTATTTTTAAATTTTATTGACCATACTTTAAATTCTCAAGTCCTCATTTATTCTGCAACTACTTTTTTCATGCCAATCTGTTCTCTTTATATTTAATACAAATAATTTCAGTTTTTTCTGAAGATTGTGATGACACTTGAAATTTTTTCTTCTGTTCTTTGAATTAATAGATTGATTCCCTTAGGGCCATTCCTTCTCTTCAGTGTTCTGTTACATATTCACATTTTTGAATGATAATGGGTTGATTAATGAAGGTAATTGGTGTGAATTTCCTTTGTTAGTATATTGATCTCTTTTCCTAACATACCTTTGCCTTGTAGGGAAGGGCTGATTTAGAGCTCTCTGTAAGTGCACAGGGTACTGTGACTGGAAGACTTCATTTAGGGTTCAGGAGAAGAGAGGCCTCAAGGTAAGCTGGGAGCCCTGACCCTCCCCCTACACCCCGACAAAAGTAAGAAGTACTTTACCCTGAGTGTGTAGTGTTTTTATTTCCTTCTTGAGAAAACATGACTCTTCTTCTATGACCCATATATGTCTATTTTTAAGTTCTGGTATCATCTCAGAATCTACTTTGCTTCTTTCTTAGTTATCAGCCCCCAACTAGGACTTCTAGTCAGCTGTTCATTTTCTTAGTAAATATTACTTTTTTTTTTGGTCTTTTGTTTTTTTCTTTTTGGGAGAAAAACCAGACTGAATGCTCTCTATGAGAACCAGTTAGGATGGGAGTGGAGGTAATCGGGGGAAGAATGGTCCAGGTGTTCCTGTCATTGCCCACAATCCATGCCTATCTATTCTTTCTTGGGGTTGAATGGAAATATGGAGTCTCTCTGGGAGCTCCCTAGGATAGTTCCCACAATCACTAGAACTTGTTCCTGTTTGTTTCACTATTTTCCTTTTTTTCTTTTTCTGGGTCATGATTTTCTCTGCCAGATTATCAAACAGTATGGTCCTTTCTGCTTCTGTTTTCCAAAAATTCAACTGAATTTCTGGTTTGTTGATGGCATCCCTTCTTGTTCTCTGTGCTATTATGAATTTATTTCCATTACTATAGCTTTTGGTTATTTAAATGCGGATTCTGAAGAAAGGGGAAGAAGTGCTTATGTTTAGTCTTCCTCTTGAACACCATGTGCTCATAACTTTTGAAAAACATAGACATATGTCATCTATTTTAATATTTAAGTGTCTTAAACTTAATAAACTTTTATAATATTAAATTAATCATTAATTCAACAAATTGACTAAAGCATCTATCTTTTAAGGATTTGGATTGAAAAGAATTTCTGTTTAATTTACACACTCTTTCCCCTTAGTTATGTACATAACATACTTTTTCTAATTTCAAAAAGAAAAAAAGGACTGACCAAAAGTGATAGTCCGTCAGTCCACACATACACATTTTTGTGCGGTGTCTTTGAAATTCAGTTTTTTCTATTTCCACATATTTGCTGGAGTCAGAATTCCAAACACATTCCAAACTGTAATGATTCCAAACCAAATACAAGAAACAGCACTGGAAATGCCGGTGGCATCAGCTCTCCTGAAGTTTCAAATGTGCTTTAATCTATAGAAAAAGCTCAGATTTTTAAATAGCGGTATTACCTTTTTATAGACGTGCTTGGCTTTGGGGGAAACTTATTTAGAAAAAAAAATATCCCCTTGTCCCTAGAAAAGAGGAGGCCAATCACAAATTTCCATAGACGATGAAATGCCAGAGAGTGTACCATACAAGGCAGGTGCCACCTTACATTCTGTAGAGGATGAGGTCTGCTCTACATAATCTATGTTGCGGTGTAAGCATGTGGATTTCTGACATGCCATAAAAATATGCTAGATGCATACAAAAATCACAGTCTATAGTTCTTGGACAAGAATTCAAACTCAGAGTGAAATGACAGAAGCAATCTTCTAGGGGTCAAGGTAATGCAATACAGTCTGTTGTCTTTGGGGTAGAGATTCCCGAATACAAATCCTGGCAGTCATTTTTTGTTTGACCATGTGACCTTGGGTTAGTTATTAAGCTCAAAATCTCATTTTCATCACGTGCAAAATGGGGATGGTAATGCCTGCCTTATATGCCTATGGCTAGGATTCAGTGAAATTCCATGTCAAGGCACTGGAACACAGAAGAGACTCAACAGCTATTTCCTTTGTTCTTCATGTCAAAAACTCTAAGCTCAAGCAAGTACAATGAATGTACATCGATTATATTCTCCCTTTACCCTGAACTGTTTAAGTTCAAATAGAAAGAAATAGTGAGGAAAGTAATGGCAACTCTTCAGTATGCTTTAGTTTTCTAGTATGTTCTTTAGTATGATCATAAGGCATATGATGCTGATACTGCACATCTCATGGACTTAATCAGGCATTTCTTTTAAGTACTTTTCTTACCATTCAATTTATCATTTTCTTTAGATTTCCAGTCCCTTGGCCTTTTACCTCTTCACCAGTGCCTGTGCTCACAGCAAATCCCAAAAGAGGGTGGGATAATTAAGTGATATTGCCTATGCATCATGATGCCACCATCCTCCAACCCTGACCTTTCTCTAGCTGTGCATTAAAAGTCTGGGGCTTTCTAACATTTGTCTGGATGTCTTTTCTCCTCAAGCCTTCTGCCTCACAGATGCTCAGTGGGTGAGCCTCAGTTCCAAAGACACATTTACTAGCTCATAGTGATTTTCATGTTCAAATGTAGCTTTACAATTGGCAAGGGGTGCTCTCAGCTGACTGGCTGGTCATGAGACTAACAATGCCATCTTGGTGAGTGTGCTTTCATGACATGAATGGGGTAGCATATGCATTTTTAATCCTCAAGAAGATATTAACACCAATTACTAGTGCCAAAGAAGAGAATTAAAACACTACTTCATGGAATGATAACATCCTCTCTTTGACGTTGAAGCCCACATGTTTTATTAGATACTAGTTTCGGTAAGAAAGGTGCTTCCTAGACACTGCAGCCTGACTATCTCTGGAAGAGGGCATGATTTCTTCATGGATTCTAAGGTCATTTATCTTGAGGTCTTCTGATTGGTTCTCTTGGCCCACTCGTTTTCTTTCAATTTAGATAACTCCCTAGTTGCCTTCAAAGATTTTTTCCCCTCCACATATACCAGAGACCGACTTTAATAAAGCAAAATATTCCTTCCTCCCAGGACTGCTTTGAAATTCACCATTTTATGTTTTTGTCCTCCTTCCCTTTGAATAAAGCTAGAGGAGCACTCCAGAATCTTATCAATTTGGGCGGTACTTGAACAAATGGCCCTCTTTTTCCCCACCTGATTTTGTTTCTTGTGAAATTCTTCTCAACCTACAGTCTATTGCATGCTTCTTCCCCTCCTCACCCCCTCTATCTTCCACCCTCCACATATGAAGCTATAGAGAGAAGTCTTTCTTACTTGGATTACTGTGTCCGGAGGAAACAAGCTGAGAGTCCTAAAAGAACAAGAAATATCAATTAATTTTCTTATTTTGACTTTCAAAATCTAGTTAAATGTGAGACATACTATTGGTCATTCAGACCCTATTCATTAATCGTGATCTCTACCAGCCACTGTAATGAGAAACATTTATATCAATGTGCTTACTAAGCAGTTCCAGAAATGTAGCTCACAATCACTTCGCTTTTGTATTGTAGACTTTTTGTTTGTTGAGGTGAAATTCACATAACTTAAAATTAACCACTTTAAAGTGAGCAATTTAGGGCCTGGGTGGTTCAGTCAGTTAAGTGTCCAGCTCTTGGTTTTGGCTCAGGTCATGATCTCAGGATTTTGAGATTGAGCCCTGCGTTAGGCTACACACTCAGCGCAGAGTCTGCTTGGGATTCTCTCTTCCCTCTGCCCCTCACCACCACTGTACACTCTCTCTCTAAAATAAAAATAAGTAAATCTTAAAAAAATGTTTACAGTGAACAACTCAATGGCACTTAGTATACTCTTAATGTTGTATAACCATTACCTCTATTTGGTTGCAAATATTTCCATCATTCCAAAATAAAACTTGTTACCCTTTAGGCAGTGTCTCCTCAATCCTCCCTTCTCTCAGTCCCTGACAATCACCAATCTGTATCCTGTCTCTATGAATTTATCTATTCTGGATATTTCAGGGAGTAGAATCATAAAACATGTGACCTTTTGTTCTGTCTACTTTCACTTAGCATAATGTTTTAGAGGTTCATCCATGTCATAGCATGGATCAGTACTTCATTCCTTTTTATGGCCAAATAATATTCTATTGTGTGTATATACACCAATTTGTTTAGCCATTCATCCATTAATGGATATTTCAGTTGTTTCCACCTTTTGGCTATTGTGAATAGGGCTGTTATGAATACACAGGTATATGTATTTGTTTCAGTCCCTGTTTCAGTCTTTTTGGGTATACACCCATGAATGGAATTGTGGAGTCATATGGTAATTCTATATGAAACTTTTTGAGGAACCGCCAAATTGTTTTCCACAGTGGCTGAATCATTTTGCATTTTTACCAGCCATGTAGAAGGTTCCAATTTCTCCACATCCTCAATAACACTTGTTATTTTCTTTTAATTTTGAGAAATTTTATGACAGCCATTTTAACGTGTGTGGTTTCTCACTGTGGTTTTGATTTATATTTCCCTAATGACTAATGATGATAAGCATGTTTTCATGTTTTTGTTGGGCACTTGTATATCTTCTTTGGAGAAATATCTATTTAAGGACTTGACCCATTTTAAAGTGGGTTGTTGGCCTTTTTGTTGTTGAGTTGAGTTTTTCACATATTCTGGATCCTAGATCCTTATCAGACATATGATTGGCATAATATTTCCTCCCATTCTGTCAGCTGTCTTTTCACTTTATTGATAATATCCTTTGATGCACAAAAGTTTTTAATTTTAATGAAGTCCTATTTATTTAATTTTTCTTTTATGGCTCATGCTTTTGGTGTCATATCTGAGAATCTACTGCCAAATCCAAAGTCATACACTTATCTCTATGTTTTCTCCATGAGGTTTATGGTTTTAGTTCATATATTAGGATTTATTATATAACTGACTTTTAATCTAACCCACTTCCCTTTGGATGTACCTTTACTCTCATCACCTTTCTATAGATGAGGCTGGCAACCATCCCACCAGGGACAATTCACTGAACAACTGTTGTCAGTCTCACATTGGTGGATGGGAAGATTATTACAGATTTCCACTTACCTGCAATGGTGGAAAGCCAGGACTACATAGTATTTTGAGTTTAGTTACTGTTTAGGTAAATAGCAATTGAATCTGATTTTATTTGCACTTAAGTGAAATGCTAACTTTTGTTTTGGGAATTCACATCCTTTTTACTTGCAAAATTCCCATTTAGCATGAAATATAAGGGAGACTTACGAAAGAACAAATTAATCAAGATGGTAGGAATGTAAAAGAATAAGTGGCAGCACATAAAATCCAGTGACACTCCTTTATAATTTCAGTGCATGGGACAAAAATCCAGTGAAATGGAATTATCTTCTAATATATAGTTTAATGTATTTTACTAGAGTTTTGCTCCATGAATATGTTTGTCATGGGACAGGAGATGTCCTTTATGACTTGTTGCATATTCAAATCCATATGATGTTTTCAAAAGGAATTCCACTGGAACAGTATAAAATCAGCCAGACTGCTGGGTAGGGGCTGGGTGGGAAAATAGGGCAAGGAAGGAATTCCCGCTCCATTAAACAGACTGAGTCATACACAGATGCTTTTAATGTTAATGCTGGTAATGATGAGCTATGCATATGAAGAAAAAGAACATGCTCAACTTTCAATCTGAGATTCAGGTTTTGGAAACAGTGTATTAAGATGAAATATTGTTCCTGAAATGATGGGCTGAAGTATAATCCTCATAAATAAATAATATGGGCCTACTTTGGATAGTTGTTATTAAGAAGACATCCATGGTTAAACCCTCCAAATGGATTGCTATGTTTTCCATCTTTTCTAATTAATTTAGAGTTTATATTTGAACATAAATTAGTGTTAGCTTTGATACGTGAAAGTACTTTGAGCCCCATGTAGTTGACTCCTCTGAGCCGTCTGTAGATTTTGACATTTTGCAGGTGTCTTGTACTAGAAAGGTAAACACTCACTCAACATCAAAGAGACAAGAATAGTAATTGAGATAATTTTCAGCATTAAGTTCATTTTTTTTTTTTTTAAGTAGACTCCATGCTCAGCATGGAGACCAATGCAGGGCTTGAACTCATGACCCTGACTGACAGCAAGACCTGAGCTGGAATCAAGAGTTGGACACTTAACCAACTAAGCCACCCAGGCGCCCTGCATTAAGTTCATTCTTAAGGGAAAAATTAGGAATTTTTGTGAAACTGCTCACACTCTTGGGAAAGAGCTCATTTTATTTCTTGGTGCATGTTAGGTATCCTCAAGTTCAGATGATAGACTCATGAGCAAAGAACCAAAAATAAGCTCACAGATAACCTGAATTATAATTACATACTGCAAGGTCATGTATTTCAGAGATCGAAGACTTTGAATTTTACCTAAAATATTTGCGTAACTAATGGTGATTATTATTTCTATTTTGTGTGGGCAGTAAAGAGAGGCAGAAAAAGTTAAAGTAATTGGTTAAAAAAATCACCCTAAAAGTCTGCCCTTCTAGAGAGAAGGAGACTTCTGGAGAGGCAAAATAAAATAAAGACTTTGTCTTAATATGTAATGTCATGTTTGTAACCCATGTCTTCTGGGTGCTGCACTGAACAAATACTAGCTTGAAAATATTGACTCTAACCCCAGTGTTTCTATATCATGCCACTCTGTGGGTATGAATGATATCCCATTATCATTCTCATTGACATTTGGCCAGCACGCAGCCAGTGGGCTGGTGGAGGGTGTGAGTTACCTTATGAAGCTCCTCCCAAGATTACGTCCACAGGACACTGTCTTCATTCTGACTAGGTCTCAGCTGGCCAACAACAGGCCCGGTAGCTGCTGCTTCTTGAAGGAATCCTGCTCTGCCCAGGCAGCTGCAAAACCCAGGGGCTACCACAGAACGTACAGACCCTTCATCCTTCACTGAGCCAGGGCAAGGTTGGGTTCAGAGTCTAGGGAAACAAAGTCCCTCCCTCCCAAAGGGCCCGGGCACTTACTTAAGTCCCTCCCATTTTGTATTTCCTGCCACCCAGGCACCCATACACCTATAGCTTCTGTCTCAAAGGTCTTTCTGTCTCTTCTCTTTCTCTCAAAGGCCCTTGCTTTCCGTAAGTAGATGCTTGGGGAGTTGCTAACACCATTTGCACATTCTTATTTTAGTCTCCTCTGGGAGCACTCTACGAGGGCTGCAAGGTTCTGTCAGGCACCTTAAAGGTTACAGAGGGAGTGTAAAAAATCCCTGCCTACAGGGCCCGGGGGTCTTGAGTTAGCAGTGGAGATGATATATGTACGAAATATTATAACCCAGGGCTGAAAGGGATGTCACGGCCGCTCTGCAAGGGTACTTCAAGCCTTTGCATTCTGTCCTTGTCCTTGGGATGCATGTCCTGCCATTTTCTGTTTTCTGGTTGGCAAACTTCATTCTTTCTTCAAGGCTCAGAACAAAAAAGCTCAAGGGTTACCTGCTCTTTGAAACCTTCCTGAATCTCAGAAGGACACATCTGCTTTACGTTTTCACTGCGCCATGTCACACTGCCACTACAGAAATTATCTTTTCAACTAGGACTCTTTAACAAAAAAAGACAAAGCCAGCTTTATTAAGGTACAAATTACATGATACAAATCGCACATATTTAAAGTATACAACTGGATAAAAGTCACAAAAAGAATGCTACTATTATTACTGTCTTGACCCAAGGATGGCTCTATCTTGTTAAGGAGCATTTACTATTTGAAGAAACAAACAGTAATATCTATTCATTAAAGAAGATTCAGAACAGCAGCAAAGTATAAAAAAAAAGTTGCCTGTTATCCCGTAACAGGACACTGCTAAGGTTAATCGACTGCTTCTGGTTTGCCAGTGTCATTCATCAAGTGTGTGTCATTTTGACATGCGCACAAAGGGGACAGCCACTTCTGGTTACTTACAAGAATATCTACAGATGGGAATTCATTCTTCTCCACCTCCAAGTCCTGAATTCCCAACACCTATTGTTTGGTACATGGGAATCCTAAACCTTCTCTAAACGTGGTGTTTAGCTGGGAAGTAAAGTTTGTACACATCATTTGGCTTAAGACAGAAATAACCAAGTGTGCTGGTATCTGAGAAAGCCCTTCAATGAAGCCCTATAATAAAGACTGTATTTCGTCATGTGTAGCCTGCCATCGAAACTGTCTGAGGCTACCTTCCCTGCTGTACACTATGAAAGAAAAGTACTGCCAATTAATTGTAAGATCCCATCAACTCTAAAACAAATCCTGATTTTAGGGAACGTAAGATGAAAAAAAAATCTACCTTAGATCAGTAAAATACAGTAGTTCTTAAGGCCATGTAGCTTAAGGACGATCCTTATACTGTGAGGGTATTACTTAAAAATGGCTCTTTGGAACCGTCTGAGGACTGCTCCACTCAGATCTCTCCTTGCTTGTCTATCAATCCAGCGTTAGAATTATAAAAGTCAAGAAACGGAAATATATCGGGGGTGGGAGGGATGGGGTGGCTGGGTGATGGACACTGGGGAGGGTATGTGTTATGGTGAGTGCTGTAAATTGTATAAGACTGATGAATCACAGACCTGTACCCCTGAAACATGTTAATAAAAAATTAAAAAAAAAAACAAAACAGAAATATATGTTCTCTTATTTTCAGACCCACGCATGAAGCTAGTTACTATAGAAAAAGGAACCACCTGATTTGGGTTCTCTCTTCACCCCCATCCATCACTTTCTCCTCATTCTTTTCTTTAATAAATCTCAGAAGAGTTGAAATAAAGTAATTTATAATTAATTTAAATGTTTGTTTCAAGGGAATGCTAAAACATGGAGTTTTAGTCCAAACACTTTGTGGTACAACTTAAAGCATACTAGGAACCCCAAGAGGGAGATAGAAAACGAACTTTCTAACTTTAAAGCACTTTCCTTCACACTTGCTGTTTTTCTTCTCCTTCTAGTGTACAAAAAGGCAATAGGATTATCATTTCTAAAACAATGCTAGAATTCTTCTGTATAATGCTTTAAACACTGATCAGGAAGAATAGTTCCAGACCAGGTTTGATCCCACCAGAGCCAGCATCCATTGCCACATGAAATGTTTGTGAAATGTCATTAGGTTTGCTCATGTGCCTTCTGAGGATGGAAAAGGTTCTACAACTTTGAGTCCTTTATTTGCATTTCAAAATTTATGAGATTGCTACAGAAATGAAGAGAAAAGGGCAAATCAAATTCAATTTTTTTTTCTTGGTTGAATTACCTGATAATGGCACACAGTCTTTTTTTTTTTTTTAACCAAATTCAATTATTTTTGAGATTTAAAGACTGAGATGGACATGTCTGGTAGTTTTTGTCTAGGGAGTTGTGACTCTGAATTAAGATTTCAGAGAAGAGAAAAAATATCCAAGTTCATTATCAATGAACTTTACTATACATTATGTCCTTTAACACTGAGACAAATTTGGGAAATTCTCAGAAGTATTTAGCTAATTAATTTAGTGGTACTGGTAACTCAGAATGCCCAGTTAAAAGGACTTTCCTTGTGAGGTCAAATTGCCCCTTCAATCTTTTCTTTTAAAGTTTTATTTTATTATGTTATGTTAGTCATCATACATTACATAATTAGTTTTTGATGTAGTGTTCTATGATTCATTGTTTGCGTATAACACCCAGTGCTCCATGTAATATATGCCCTCCTTAATACCCATCACCGGGCTAACCCATCCTCCCACCCCCCTCCCCTCTAAAACCCTCAGTTTGTTTCTCAGAGTCCATAGTCTCTCATAGTTCGTCTTCCCCTTCGACTCCCCCCGCTTCCTTCCTACTATCTTCTTCTTCTTCTTTTTTTTTTTAACATATAATGTATTATTTGTTTCAGAGGAACAGGTCTGTGATTCAACAGTCTTACATAATTCACAGAGCTCACCACAGCACATACCCTCCCCAATGTCCATCACCCAGCCACCCCATCCCTCCCACCCCCCACCACTCCAGCAACCCTCAGTTTGTTTCCTGAGACTCAGAGTCTCTTATGGTTTGTCTCCCTCTCTGGTTTCATCTTGTTTCATTTTTTCCTCCCTTCCCCTATGATCCTCTGTCTTGTTTCTCAAATTCCTCATATCAGTGGGATCATATGATACTTGTCTTTCTCTGATTGACTTATTTCGCTTAGCATAATACCCTCTAGTTCCAACCACGTTGTTGCAAGTGCCCCTTCATTCTTAATGAGGGCTTAATTTTGTTATTTATTAGTCATTTTAGAGATTTTGCCCCTCAAATTCCATAAATATTTCTAACTCCTGTACTCTAGCAATAGTGATAATCTCAAACGTTAATAATGTAATGAATGAACAGCAAGCCCCAATTGTCAGTTGAGATACAGGTTAAAAAAATGCACTGTGTGTGAAAATTAGCAACAGTCTTTGCCATGGGCAGATTAGGGCTCCCCCAAAGATGTCTATATCCTAATTCCTGGACCCTGTGACTATACTGCTGCTCGTGGCAAAAGGGATTTGCAGATGTGATTAATAATTTTGAGATGGGAGATTATCCTGGATTATCCAGGTAGGCCCAGTATAATCACAAAGGCCCTTATAACGGGGCGGGCCGAGGGGGGGCAGTCAGAGAAGGAGATGTGACAAGGAAGTTTGAGGTCAGGATGATGAGAGCCATGAACTAAGTAACAAGGGGAGCTTGTAGAAGCTGAGAGCGACAAGAAAAATTATTCCCTAGAGTGTTTTGGAGGAACGCAGCCCACCAACACCTTGATTTTAGCTCAGACTTCTGACTTCCAAAGTTGTAAGACAATACATTTGTATTGTCTTAAGTCACTAAGTTTGTGGTAATTTGCTCTAGCAGAAATAGCACACTAATCCAGTCTTATTTCTTCCATACCAGATAAATTAATAGTACTTCCAAGCTTTTTGAAAGAAAAGCATTATTAAAATCATGCAATGTTCTTACATTTTGTAAAATGACTTTTTCTTTCCTGGGTAAGGCCAAAAGATCTAGGGATGACATAACTCCACACAAATCCTATAAAAATCCTAAATAACATATAGTTCTTAATTTAAATTTGAAATTCTGTGCCCTATCTGATATTTGATAATATATCTTTTTGGATGGAAGATAAGATTCTTATAACTTAATTTCTGCCTTGAAAAATTATTTTTTGTACTAATGAGATAAGGTCTCAAATTTACTGTAGACATAAGTTATTACTTAAACTTAACTATATACATTCAACAAAACATATTTATACAATCCTTTTGGAAAAGTCACAACCAAATGGGCCTTGGGATGTGTGCTCAATTACATCAGAAATTGTACTTACACCGTGGATATGTTTATATAATAAAAATATGTATTTGCTTATGTTTTGGGTGAAGCCATTATTTTGGCCAGATTATATACAAAAATTATAAGGATTCTGCATTGTATTTGTGTGGCAGTATGCCACTGGAAGTTCTACTACAAGAGTGACAGGCAGGTTCTGGTTAAAGATGGTGACATAGGAAGATCTTGAACTCAACCTCCCCTCACAGATACACTGAGTCCCCATGAAGCTACATACTTATTCTTAAAGAAACCTAAAGGCTGGCTGACTGATGATGACACATCCAGCAAATGAGAAGAAAACTATATTAAAGCAGGTAGGAGAAACTGGGACACAATCTCCCCAAAAACCCACAACTGGGAGGGAACTCCAAGCTTCTCCTTGAGGAGCAAAGGGTTCAAACTCCATATTGAGCACTCCAACTTTTTTAGGGCTGCACTTGAGAGATAAGCTCCCCAAACATCCAATTTTGAAAACCAATGGGGCTTGAACTGCAAGACCCACAACACAGCAGTGATGTGAGAAATGCCTCTTAAGGGGCTCATGTGCTCCAAGTCACCCAGGCCAGGGCCCTGCTCAGATTATGCCCAGACTCCTGCAGGAGGCACACCTACTTATATTAAAATCTTGGCCTGAGAGGCAGGCACCTTTTAACACTCACAACTAGGAGCTTGCTGGAACACTCTCAAGGGTCAGCTGGTAGGTGCCATTTTCTTGCTCTCCTTTTGCCATGTTCCCGAGCACCAGTATATCCCAGAAGGGAGCTCTGATATGTGTCTGATGCCTTGATTTCTGTGGCTGCTGCCTAGATTATGCCTCTTGGTCTCCTGGCTCTGGAGGTCAGAGAGCTTGTGATCCTGGTCACAGGGGACTGTAATAACAGGTGTCACCCACAAAGGAACTTACACTGGTCTGATGCCCTGACTTCTGCTATCAGGGGACACTTCCACGTCACCTGACTGGGGCGGCCACTGGGGCTTCCACCTGTGGGTCCCACAAGACTGTAAACAATGGAGAAGAGTTCTTAAACTGCTACTAACCCCAGGTCACTGTAAGAAGCAATAGACCCAGGAGCCCAGTCTTTCTGTGAAGGACACCTAGTAGCTGATCATCATGCCTGTAGCCTGAGGGGCCAGCTACTAATTAAACATGCATTTAGGAGCTGACTGTAATCTTTCCCAGCTATCTCAGAGGGTGGGTGCTATCTTTGCACCCCAGCTCTGCTCCAGAATGCCATGTTTCCTGAAGGGGAGTTTTATGTGGATCTGGTGCCTGGTGTTTGTGGCAGATGCCCAGAGGATGCCCCTCGATCACCTGGTTCTGGTGGCCTGAAGGGCTTGTGTTCCTGGGTCCTACAGGACTGTGGCAATTAGAGGGATGGTTCTTGGTATGCTACCATGTCCAGGGCACTGTACAGACAGTAGACTGTCTTCCCCCCAGTCTGTGAAGGAGGTCACTTTGCTTGTCCTGGAGCTTTAGAATGAGAGGCAGGCTTTGGGACTGGTACATACTTTAGTGGCCTACGGAGCTGCTCTCAAGGAACATAGGCTATGGACACCATCTTTGCATTCTCCCTCTGCCTCATACTAGATTTGCTGGTATCTCCCAGAAAGGAGCTTATACACACCTTTGGAGCCCAACTTTTTGCAACTGTTGTCCGGGGAACATTTCCAGATCACCTGGCTCTGGTGGTCAGCCGTGCTTATGCCTGTGGCCCCTCAGGACTTTATATATTTGCATACTTTTAAAAGCTGTTGCCTGTGGGTCCGGTTTCTAGTCAGCCTGAATTTAGGCGCTGAGATCCTTCCCTTTGGGACACTGACATGTCTTGGCACATCCTGAACTACTGGGAGCTATTAAAAATATAGGAGTTTGCTTGGACAAGCACACAGGTTTGAGAGGTGACCAAGAGCTGGGAAGGGCTGGATAAAAAGGTTCATCTCCTACACGAGACCACTCCTTCAAGACTGGGTGAGGTGGTTATTTTATCTACTATATAGAAACCAATACAGAGAATCAAGCAAAATGAAAAGACAGAGGACTATGTTCCAAATGAAAGCAAAACTTAGAAAAAAAAAAAGCTAATGAAACAGAGGTAAGTAATTTACCTGATAAAGAGTTCAAAAAAATGGTCATAAAGATGCTTACTTGAACGGGTGAGAAGAATAGATGAACATAGTGAGAACTTCTACAAAGAGATGTAAAATATAAGAAAGTACCAAACAGAAGTCACAGAGGTGAAGAATGCAATGACTGAACAGAATAAATGAAGCAGAGGAAAGGATCAGTCTACTCAAAGACAAGGCAGTGGAACTCACCAATCAGAGCAAGATAAAGAAAAAAAGAATGAAATAAGTGAAGACAGCTTAAGAGCCATATGGGACAACAGACTAACATTTGCATTATAGGGCTCCCAAGAGGAAAAGAGAAAGAGAAAGGGACAGAAATCTTATTAGAAGAAATAATGACTAGAAATTTCCCTACCTTGGGGGAGGAAATGGGAATCCAGATCCAGGAATCCCAGAGAATTCCAGAAAAGATGAATCCAAAGAGACCCACACCAAGACACATTATGAATAAAATTTCATAAGTTAAAGAAAAAGGAATATTAAAAGCAGCAAAAGAAGGGTGCCTGGGTGGCTCAGTTGGTTAAGCGACTGCCTTTGGCTCAGGTCATGGTCCTGGAGTCCTGGGATCGAGTCCCGCGTCGGGCTCCCTGCTCAGCAGGGAGCCTGCTTCTCCCTCTGACCCTTCCCCCCCATGCTCTCTCTCTCAAATAAATAAATAAATAAATAAAATCTTAAAAAAAAAAGCAGCAAGAGAAAAACAACTTGTTAAGTACAAGGGAAACCCCATAAGAGTTTCAGCACAACCTTCGCAGATTAGAAGGGAGTGGCAGGATCTATGCAAAGTGCTGAAAGGAAAATCCTCCACCCAAGAATACTCTACCCGGCAAAATTATCATTAAGACCTGAAGGAGATCAAGAGTTTTCCAGACAAGCAAAAGCTAAAGGAGTTCATCACATAATGATGAGGGAACCACATGAAGCTGAAGAGAAGTGGCCTAATTAGTAACAAGAAAACATGTGAAAGTAAATCTCACTGGAAAAGTAAATCTTTAGTAAAGGTAGTGGATTAATTATTATAAAGGTAGAATGATGGTTAAAAGACAAAAGTGGTAAAAAATAATCATGATTACAATTAGGGGATACACAAGATAAAAAGATGTAGAATGTGACACCAAAACCAAAACATGGCAGGAGGAGAGTAAAAATGTTCAGCTTTAGAATGGGATCAAAGTTGTTATCAATTTAAAATAGATTGTTATAGATATAAGTTGTTATACGTAAGCCTCATGGTAACCGCAAAGCAAAAACCTATAGTAAATACAGAAAAGATAAAGGGAAAGGAATATAAGCATACCGTAAAAGAAAGTCATCAAACCACAAAGGAAGAGAGCAGGCGAAGGAGAAAAGAACAGAAAGGAACTGCAAAAACAGCTAGAAAACAACTAACAAAATGACAATAAGCACACACCTATCAATAAATTATCTCAAATGTAAATGGACCGAATTCTCCAATCAAAAGACACAGAGTGGCTTGAATGGATTAAAAAACAAGACTCGAAAAAATATTGTTGAGGCTACTGTGTGGAGAAGAGACTGTGTATTAGAGGCCAGGATGAATGGCTGGAAAACTCTCAGAGTCCACACTAGATATGATGATGGCTTGGAATTGAGTGGTAGGTAGAGCAAGTGTAGAAACAGGAAAACCAGTCGGGGAGTTACTGCAATAACCAAAGCAAGGGACGACAGTGTAGACCCAGGAGGTAGCTCTGATAGTGGGGGAAGTATTTAGATTCGGGATATGTTTTGAAAGTAGGGGAGACATGATTTAATGATGAGTTGGATGTGTGATATGAGAGAAAGACGGGTCAAGGATGGTGTGCTGCATTGAACAGCATCCTCCAAAAGCTCATGTCCACTCAAAATCTGTGAATTTGACCTTATGGGGATATAGGGTTCTTGCAGGTAAAATCAAGTTAAGATGAGGTCACACTAGATTAGAGTGGGCCCTAAATTTAAGGACTGCTGTCCTTATAGACACAGAGACACACAGAGGCAAGACAGACATGTGTATGTAGAGGCAGAAATAGAACGATACACAAGATAAAAAGATGTAAAATGATGCAACTACAAGCCAAGGAAGGTGACAGACCACTGAAAGTCTTCAAAAGCTAGGAAGAGGCAAGAAAGGATTCTTCCCTAGAGCCGTCAGAGGGAGCATGGCCCTGCTGGCACCCTGATTTCAGACTTCTGGCCTCCAGAACTATGAGAGAATAAATTTCTTTTAAGCTGCCCACTTTGTGTATTTTGTTACAGGTGCCTTAGAAAACAAATACAGATGATTCCAAGGGTTTTGGCCTGAGCCAGCTGCAAAAATGGAGAAATCATTTACCGAGATACACTGGGATAAAAGGCTTGTGGCGGGGATTAAAAGCTCAGTGTTTGATATAGCAAGCTTAAGATGTTTGTTAGGTATTCAAGTGGAGATGTCGAGGAAGTATGGAGTTTGGGGGATGGAGAAGGGGCTAGAGACACAAACTTAGAAGTCATAAGCTTGGCATAGAGAGTATTTAAAGCAACGATTAGATGAAATAATTGGATGAAATCACCGAAGGAGTAAACAAACAGAGAGGAGACGTGGAAGGATTAAGGTAAGTGCAGAAAAGGACTATCAGAGACTTTAGGTCAAGTCTGGACTAAAAACCTGCTTGAAAATACACTCTAGCAAAAACAATAGGCACATCTTAAAAAGAGGAAGGCTGGAGACACAAGAAACAATGACCAATTAAGAAACTAACAAATAATTGTTAAGGTGTAATGCTAAAAATGGTTATAGTAACAACAGCTTGAAATACTGTAATCTCAAACTGAGAGATGACGGTGAGGGAGATCAAAGTAAAACTAATTGTTGGGGGTAGAATACAGATATGAGTTAATTGTAGGTATTGATAAAAATAGGTTTAACTAGGCTAATGTATTAAAATTTTAAAGGCAATTACTAGAAAAACAGAGTATTATGTATATGTTTGAAAATCCTGAAGGGGAAAAAAAGGAACAAAGAAAGATTAATTAACCCAAGAGGAGGTAGAAAATTTGAAAAACCAAATAGGCATAGAAGAAAATGAAAATACAATTAAAGATCTACTCTTAAAAGAAAACTATGGACAGTATGTTTTATGGTTGAGTTACTCCATGCCTTTAAGGAGGGGGAAACTGGCATGTTATGTAAAATGTTCCAGAATACAGAAAAAGGCAGAAAGCTAAAGAATTCATTATAGAAGGCTATTACATTCCTGGTGTCAAAACTGAACAAGTGTACACAAAAAGATACCTAGACCAAGGTGACTTATGAACACGGGAGTAAAATTCCTAAATTAAATATTGGCATATTGAATCCAAAAGTGTATCAAATGAATAATACACCATACTCAAGGAAACTAAGCATAGGAATATACAGGTGATTAAAAAATCAGACAATCTGTTAATGTAATTTTCTACATTAGCAGATTAAAGAACAAAACTATGAACACCTAAATAAATACTGAATAAGTTTCAACTAAATTCAAACTTATTGTATTTCTGTATACTCTGGAAAACCGATCAGTAATTGCCAGGGGTTGGGTGTGCGGGAGGCATTGACTACAAGGTACCAAGGGGGAGTTCTGGGTGGTGATGGAATGCTCTTCTATATCTTGAGTATGGTGGTCTCAGGAGCATATGTGTTTTTCAAAACTTGCAGGATACTGCTTTCAAATTGTACCTTCAGTTTTAAAAATGAAAAAATCAATCCATGAAAATGTTCAGAAAGCTAGAAATAGAAGGAAGCTATCTGAGCTGGACACACAATATGCAATTCTTATACCTATTGATAACAACTACACTCAATGATTGGAATCATCCCTGTTAATGTCAGGAATATGGCAAAGATGTACAGCTTCCCATCGACACAATAAGAAGGGTAAAATGAAACATATTTGTTATTTGCAAAACTCTTTAACAGTTTCTCAATTCACTTAAGAGTAAAACCCAAGTCCTTTCAATGGTCCTACTGTCCGAACATAATATGACTACATTTACCTCACAGTGTCACTTACTGTTCCTTGCCTGGTTCTCTCTGCCCTGACTCCACTGTTCTTGCTGTTCCTCCAGCATCCATGCACTTTCACCTCCATCTGCCAGAAGTCTCTACCTCCACTTGTCTGCATGACTTGCTCCTTCTCTACCTTCAGCTCAAGTGTCACCTCCCCAGGAGGGTCTTTCTTAAGTTCTCTACTTAAAATTCATCCATCCAACCCCATTCACCATCAACATTCATTATCTTCCTCTCCTGATTTATGTTTCTTCACTATACATCATGATCTAACATGTCATATATTTTATTGCTACACATTCTGTTTTCCCCCACTTGGAAAATATAAGGTCACCAAAAAAAAAAAAAAAATCTCCCGGGAAAAAAGGAGTTCAGTAAATAAATATGTAACACCTGATAGCATTCCTTTTCAGTTCTCTTGGGTATATATACCGAGAAGTGGAATTGCTGGGTCATATGATAACCCGATGTTTAACCTTTTGAGGAACTGTTAAACTGTCTTTCAAAGAGTCCGCACCATTTTGGATCCTACCAGCCACAGATAGCAGGGTTCCAATTTCTCAGTATTCTTGTCAACACTGGTTATTGTTTGTCTTTGATTTTAGCTATTTAAGTAGGTGTGAAGAAGTATCTCCTTGTGGTTTTGATTTGGAACTCTAATGATTAACAATGGTGATACGGTATTTTTATATACGTATCAGGCATTTGTAGACCTTCTTGGGAGAAATGTCTATTTAAATCCTTTGCCCATTCTTAAAATGAGTTATCTTTTTATTGTTGGGTTGTAAGAGTTCTTTATATATCGTGCCACTACCTGTTTCAATAAAGAACATTTTACCTGAACCTAGTCACATTTATTCATTTAGGTAAATTATTTACAAACTGATCCTTTACAGAAAAAGCTTGTTGACCTCTGATTTAAAAATGAGTTATTGAGAAAGAATTAGATAAATATACTGAAAAAAAGAGGCTGGAGAGTCCTGAAACAAATCCATGTATTTACGAGAAATTCAGTTGTTGATTTAGGTGGTATTTCAAACCAGTAGGGGGAACATGGGCTAATCAGTTGGTAGTGTTAACAATAATTTACTAACCGCTGAAAAGAATAAAGCTAGAACCCTTTGTTACACCATCTACAAAAAATTGTTTTAAAATCCCAAAATCAAACTATAAAAAATGATAATAAAATACAGAACATTGTTAGAATGTTGGAGCAGGAAAAATCATTTTTCTCTGACATAAAAATTAAACACTTTGCTAGTATAAAAGGTACATAAATAAGGTTGCAAGAAAACAGTTGCATCATATATAACAGACAAATGGATAAGATATAAGGAGTTTGTACAAATCATTTTTTTTAAAAGTGGTAATGGATATGAACGCGCAATTTGTAAAGGAAAAACAGTCAATGCTCAAACTCAGAAGTAATTGGAGAAATGCAAATTAAAACAATGGGATATCAATTTTTCACCCACACTACAGACACAATGATATAAAGCCAGATAATGTTAAACATTGGCAAAGATGCATAAAGAAGTACTGTTGAAACACAGTCAAGGCTAACTATGGTTTCTCATGCCTCCAGTACCTACCCTCTTTCTAGGTATCTATTCTAGAGACTTTCAATAAGAGGCATACAAAAAGGCATTTATAAATAATGCTGGTTGTAATAGTGTTTGTGATAACAAACCATAACCCATCTCAGTGTCCATCAAAAGGAGCTCGACTAAATAAACTACTACAAATTCATACCACAAAATATTTTGCTGCAATTAAGAAGAATGAAGAACATCTCTATATATTTACTTGGAAAGATCTCCAAATACACTTTGTTGAGGGAAATAAAAATCAGCTTAGAATGAAATTTGCCACTGTGATAATTATAATGAATTGTTATTTTAATAATTCACTTTAAAAGGTTGCAGTGTTAATATTTAGCAATAATATGTATTCATGGTATCAAAAAAATCAACTCTTAGAAGAAATGCTTTTAGAACTATACCGTCTAAGAGTTTTTAAAAACTGCATATGAATGTATATGTATATCATGCACAGGGAAGATGAGTGGAATGGTATTCACCAAACTCTTGAGAGTAAATTCTGGGTAGGGAAATAAAACTTGGATGCGGGTACTGGACACTTTCATATTTTGCTCTTTCTATCGTCATAATTTCCTCCTTATGAATATGGAGTTATATATTAGTTGTATGGTTAAAAATCATAAAATAAAACCTATTAGACTCATGTATAATTTAAATATATTGTGGCTGATTTTTTGAGTGTGTGCTTGTCCTTAGAAAATGGAAATTTGTTTTTTAAAGTCCTAGAAAATATTTTAAGGTTTATAAAAGATACCGAAGAGGAATTATATACTACATGTCCTCAATTCTAAGACATTGATTTTAAGATACATCATTAATTTAATAACAGCTTTTCAGGAAAAAAAAGAAAATCACACTGAATATATAAGAAGGATTGTATGATGCATTTTAACTTCACAATTTTTTTTAGATAAAATGACAATTATAATATGCATCACATTTTGCCAAAAGTAGGGAAGTGGAAGCTTAATTTTCTCCCTTTGATGAATAAATACATGCTTGCAAATTGTTGAAAATCAGCCATATGCCTCTGGTAGGAATATTTACAGAGGGAAAAACAATCACGGGAAAACCCACTATCCACTAAAAAATCCGTGTGAGTAAAGCATACTGCTCCTGAGTGTTACAAGATCTCACCTTATTTGGAAATGGAAATTTGCTTGGTTCCACTTTGCCAGGTGCTGGAATAGCAGAAAGTGGTGGAAGCCAGGTCATCTCCTAAATGGTGGGAAAAAACAAACAGCATTGTAATATAGGGAGTATTTAAAGTCAGTAGCTATCTGAGCCTGCCTTAATAACACTGGGAAGGGATTGGAATGAAGAGATGAATAAAGAATGAAAGGGATTTTTTGAAAAAGGATGTGAGATCCGCTTTCATGATTTCTTTTCCTAATTTTACCAATTCTTAGTTCCATGGCTATCCCCATGCTCCCTTTATATCTTAAAAAGATCTGCAAGGCTGTCCTATTTTCATTTCGTTTAAGCTCCAGAGTAAAGGGACAACCTAGTAGTAAAAGTTCTATGGAAAATGCCGAACAAAGGGGGCTGCTTCTCTTGGACTCAATCCCACAAAATTTCACAGGGTGTTTCTGTAGAAATGTACAAAGTACTTCTGACTTTAGGGTCATTATGAGAGGAGTCTTTATTTTATTAGAAACAAGTATTAGGATGAGTTTCCAATAAGCCCCACACATCACTTTGGTCTTCATAAAAATCTCCTTCATGGAGAAGTAAAAAAACAAAACAAAACAAAACAAATCACACGTATGAAATAGAAAGAGAGAGGGAGGGAGGGAAATAAGTGTCTTATCATTTTTATAACACAGTATTAAGAATACAATTTTAGCTCAACACACAATCATCTGTCATATGCTTTCTGACATATACTTTCACTAAACTGTGAGAGGGGGCAGCGGTGTTTATCCACTTGCTGTTTTCTTCTTCAGTTCCATCTCCTGGAAGTTACCTGCATTCACTAAATGATTGTACAATTAAATTGAATCAATCAATTTCTGATTACCGGGAAACTTACTTGGGAGTTTAGAGAGAGGGTTTGAACCTTATTTATTTATTTTTTTAAATTTCCTTCCACTTTCAAACCTAAGCAAGCATAGAAGCAGTAGTTGATCTATTTTAAGAAAAGTGAGAAATTCTTTTTAGGTGAAGACATTTTCTCACCTCCCTTGGGGAAAAGGGATTCTGTCAGGTTTTTTAAGTCAAAGAAATTCTTGAGGGTGGTCTTGTGCCTGTTTTTTGGGGGGGTAACTCTCCTCCTTCAGCACCTCGGATAGTGCAGACCCACACAGACAGGGAGGAGAAGGAGAGGTCAAACCCACCCTGGAAGGATTTACTGACCCTATTATCATCTCTCACCCACCATGACACCTGTGCCTTGGGGGATTAAGCTCGTAGGCATCTGAGATGTCCCTTCTCCATTCTTCTTACAGAGGTCTCGGCAATGGAAAGCAAAGGAAGATCAGTGACCTTCTTCTATATCCCTCTCTCCTCTCACCTCTGCTCCCCAAGTATCTGCCCATTCCATCTGTTTTCTCTTTTGAGGAGGTTGTTAAGCATGACTGCCGAGTTTGTGTCCAGGAACAGAGTGGGTGCTCAGTATATTTTTGAATTAATGCCAAATAGAACAGTATCTCTGCAATGTCTCTACCATTCTAATCACACCTTCATTACTTTTAACCTAAATTACTTTAATAGCTTCCTGATTGGTTCTCTTTCTTTTGTTATTATTAATCCATCCACTATACTCCTGCCAACTCAATTTTCCTAGACTGCAGATGCAGATAAAAAGCTTCACTGCTCCAAAATCTTCACATACCATTATATACATAATACGATGATGACCATGACCATGCTGTCTCCTGTTGTGCTTTACAGTTTTCAGAGTACTTCCATACAAGTTTTTAAATTTACACTCAACCTTTAATACTACTACAACCATACTGCAGGTGAGGGAGTCAAAGCTCAAAGAGATGAACTGATTTGCCCAAGTTCACTCAACTCATAAATGTCACCACTGAAATTTGCACATCTATCTCATACTTCCAGCCCAGTATTTGTCTTTCACTCCACTGCATCTGCTCTCAAAGATCTCAGCCTAGTATTCAAGACCTTCTACAAGGTCTCGGTTTTCAGTCTTGTGCCCTTTTGTTAGTCTACACCCACACTAAGTATAAGGAAAACTACAGTCTCCGTTTTCACTTACACTATGCCCTTTGTGTGTGAATGCCCTATTCTCATATGCTTTTTGGATTTCTATCCATTCATGAAGGCTCATCTCAAACATCATCTATGTTTTGAGGCCTTTGCTGATTCCCCTTCTATTCCAATATGATATGACAATTTCTTTCTCATGCTCTGCCAATGTACTTATTTTTCTCTCTCATAGTAACTGTTAGATTCTTTTTTGTGTTAAGTTTTATGAGTATATACCTCAATCTGCGCTCAACCATTTCTCCTTCTTCCAATATCCTTCTCCCAAAATAGAATAGAAATCACACTTAGGAATCTCAACAATCTCTTTCAATAACATTCAGATCTATTAAATATAATCCTGTAAAGAAGGACTGAAAATTTCTTCAGAGAGGGATACTGCCTACTTATCTTTGTGTAGACTGAAGCACATTATACTCTAAGCACTCAAAATTAACTCACTGAATTGAACTGAATGCCTATAATTCAATGCAAAATTGCTCAGTAACTTGATTTTAATTCTAGCTAAGTATTTCCATGTGACTTTTCCACCTAATGAATTCTGCTAAATATATGAAGGAATGGTAAAAACAACAGGGTTGCTTAAAACATTTAAATATTTAGAATTTCCAAAAACATAAGAATTCTTTACACAAACTATTTAAATGTATACTTTAAAAATCAATGTGCAATCAATGGTTTTTTAAGATTGATTATCCATTATATAAAAATTCTTCAGTAGGGTTAGATGGGAAAATTATGAGTAAATAGTTTATTTCTACTTCCTCTTCTGTCACTTACTAGCCCAGTGAGCTTAGGTAAATCACATCTTCAGTAAACTGTAGTGATTTCAAACCACAGACTTAGGAACCAATCAAATCTCAGCTTGTGGTATTTTAAAACCAGAGGAAATGGAGATGTTAACAATCTCAGTTTAATCATGAAGATTAAATGAGATAATAAATATAAAGAGCATAGCATGGTTCCTTTATGTTTAATCATTCAATAAAAGACAGTACTGATTAATATCAAACTGAGTTTCAGAATTCTTATTTTTAAAATGAGAAATAGAATTTCTCTCTGAGCTTTAGATATTGGGAAACTGAGATGAGAGGATATATGGGAAAGTGTTTTTTTTTTTTTAAAGATTTTATTTATTTATTTTTGAGAGAGAGAGCGAGAACACGAGCGGGGGGGGCGGGGGAGGGACAAAAGGAGAAGCAGACTCCCCGCCGAGCTGGAAGCCTGATGCAGAACTCGATCCCAGGACCCTGGTATCATGACCTAAGCCAAAGGCAGATACTTAACTGACTGAGCCACCCAGGCGCCCTGGGAAAGTGTTTTTATAAAAAAAATGAAGCAGGGCACCTGGGTGGCTCAGATGGTTAAGCATCTGCCTTTGGCTCGGGTCGTGATTCCAGGGTCCTGGGATCGAGTCCCACATCGGGCTCTCTGCTCCTTGGGAGCCTGCTTCTCCCTCTGCCTCTGCCTCTCTGTCTCTCTCTCTCTCTCTCTCTCTCTGACTCTCATGAATAAATAAATAAAACATTTTTTTAAAAAAGGAAAAAAATGAAGCATTATGCAAGTTTAACCTGTAATTAAGCTAGTAATTAATACAAACTATATAGTATTAAAACATAAAGTTATTTAAAATGATTATTAGGATACCTAAGTATGATTTGTACTTTACACTGGAGAAAATGTCCCTAAGCCTTCTCATGGGAACAGAGCCTTGACATAATAATAGTGAGATAAGATTTCGTTAAAAAAAAGTGCTTAATTTGTACCTTATTTCTAGTAGTTTAAAATGTAAACAAAGGTAAAATTTTTCATAACTGCTAAAATTTCACTTAATTTATCTCACAACATTCTCTTCACAGGAAAAGATTCGTGCCCATTGGCAGGTGTGTCCACTGCTCCCCACCCCTACTCATGCTCCTGACCTCCCTTGCCTCAATTAGCCCTTCATCACTGCGTTGCTCCGCTTTCCCCCACTTGGCTGCCTGGTAGCCACTTCCCAGATCAGAGATAAGACAGGATGAAAATATAATATAAAGCCAATTACTCCAGAGTTTAGGGAGCTACTTTCTGATCTTCTAAAGTCCCTTGCCACTTCTTTGATCTGCCCGACTTTGTTCCATTTTGATTTCTTATTCCTTAGGAATGAGGTCACACCCTATTCCTCAACACTAAGAGGGCCCCAGTTTTGAGCTTGGGTTCCCTAGCCAACTGGTAGGATTCAAAATCAGACGCATCTATCTTAACATAGGCTCATCAGTCCCATCTCTCTAAGCAGATGTCTAGTTACCCAAGGGACATATTTCAGGGTGTCTTCTTATTTCTTAGATAAGCTTAAAATGCCAAGTCTCTTTATAGTAAATACACTCACTTTTCTGCTAAATGAAGGAACAGATGGTTGAATGATAACAGTATAGAATACTGCATTTCATTAACTGTCCAACTTTTCTCTATCCTCCATATACCGGTTCTCAGAAGGCCACGGGACACATGGGCCAGTGTCCATTTTCATGTCTATTGCCCAGCAAGATTGACCCTGAGTCCCAGGAATCCAGAGCTTCAAGGTGAGGAGACCTTCACGTACTCATTTTGCACAAACCTCTTCCCTTCATGTAGCTACCCACTTACTCTGGCATCAACTGCATCAGCCTGTCCTAGGACAAATGGTCAGAGGCTCGGTTATCCATTCATTACACAGTGTGCCTCTTTGTTATTCAAGGTGAGAAGAAACACAAATTGAATTTTAGCCTGAAATCTTAAGAGTTCAAAATGTTTATATTGTAGTATAAAGAACTGCAAAGTATATTTAGTTTGAAAATAGGATAAATTAGAAAAATTCTGAACATTTAAATTTTCCTATTAAAATCAGCAAATAGAGAAATACTTTCCCTGGTCTCTCTTCCTATCTACTGTCTCCCCACTACAATCTATCTTGATCACTGTCAACGAAGTGTTTTATTTAAAATAGTTACTATGCCGTACTTGCTCAAAAGCTTCCAGGGACTCTGGTCCAAGCATTCAAGATGCTCTGTCATATGGTGCCATCAAGAAACACTGCAGTGTTACTGCTTGTTACTTTTCTATACGGTCCTCCCCTCCTCCCTTCCAGATGGGCTTACTTCTTGTCTTGCCCTGTGTTTTCCTGTCCCGACATTTTCTGCTTTTCCTTTCATGTTATTCCAACTTCACTTACTTCTTCCTCCTCCTTTTTTTTTTTTTTTTTTTTATTTTTTTTTTTTGGAGAGAGGGGGGGGGGGGGGGAAGGGGCAATGGGAGAGGGAGAGAGAGAATCTCAAGCAGACTCCCTGCTGAGCAGGGAGCCCAACACGGGGTTCTATCTCAGGACCCTGAGATCAGGACCTGAGCCAAAATCAAGAGTTGGATCCTTAATGAATCAGCCACCCAGGTGCCCCTTACCTTTTCCTTCTTTCTCATCCCTCATCTCCTAATGAAGGTCACTGACAAGTGTGATCCTTAGCAAGCACCACACCCTCCACTCTCCATTACACATGATCTGTGTCCCTTATTTCACATTTCCATGTTACCTGGGGCTGTGAGTTTACTTTTCATGTGTTACCACTATTAGACTATACATTTTTTCACTCCTATTAGATTATAACCTCTTTCAGGGAAGGGATTGTGCCTTTGAAACTCTCTTGTAACTCTCTGGAGGCCTAGCACAATGGATAAAATAACAGGAATTCATTTAACATCTCTGGGATTCACTTTTCTCTCCTTTTCAAATGATGGCACAAATAAGCTATACTTGTCCTACCAAATACATATGATGGTTGCCAGAATCAGGAGAGACTGAATTTCTTCTTTCTCTTTCAGCAACGTTTCAACATCTGCTGCCAACTCCAAGGTCTGCTAAAAGGCGGTGTCTATCCCCACAGGCCTGGCAAATGACCACAGCTAACTCCAAAATTCTTTGTGCTCTGAAACTCACTCTTTTCAAAATAAAACATTGGATTAATTCTGTAACTTGGGAATAAAAATATAAAATGCCAAAGTCGATTTTTATATGTGGCAGTGGCTGCAGCAGATCAGAGCATTATTTTGTTTTCAGTTTCCATATCAGAATAATCCCTCAGCTTTTCAGTTCTTTCACACATATTATTCATGTTATGACACTCTTCTCAGATGAGTGCTGCCAACAACAGAACAGTGTAATTTTTATTACACTGCATATCCTTTAAATGTGGTAGCTAACAAGAGCACTGTGTCTGGTGAAGGAAATAGGCCCATACCTGGGAGTCAGAGCACCAGCCCTCGAGTAAGAAAAATGGGGAGAAACACACTCATTCTTCCCTGATGGGGCTAGGGAGTGCATTCTAATTGTCAGTCCATCCCTGGGCTTTAAACAGACTTCACGGTCAGACCTGAAGGCTGGGCAGGTTTGGGCTCCGAACAAGTAGGTCTAAGTTGCCCCCTAAATCAACAAAAACTCAAGAACATCCTCATTTTGTTACTATAGTAGAAGGACCTAGAGTTTGCAAAATAATAGTAAATATAGTGTATTCATGTCCATTAAGAATAACAACATTCATTATTTTGATGGAAACACTATTCATGGAAAGCTTTTAGAAAAACAGTGGCTGCTGGAAAAGAAAAGTACCTTCTGTTTTTTTATAGTACAGCTTAGGCTGCTAAAATTACAAGTAAGCAAATAACCAATAAAAATGTCTAATTGCAGCATTACCAAAAATCATAGTGAAAACTTGTTTCTTTATATTAAAAACCCAGGAATATGTCCAATTTGAACTAAAATTGGCCTGAGAAGGGGATTCCCAGGAGCCATATATGTATTTTCTGGTCTCATACATGTCCCCTGGGTGGCAGAATCTCAGGTTGGAACACTAACTAATCTCAGCCAGTGCTTTTTAACTTAAGGCTATCCCCTGGCTCTCAATGAGGTTAATCATCAATGGATAAAACGGAGGGTGCACCACATAGGTAAAGATTAATGGAATCAATTTGAGAAACAGTTTTCAGTTTAGCTGTATTAGATTAACAATATGACCCCGTGAGCTTATGGTGGGAAGAAGGCAAGCACTGGGGACGGAAAAGCACAAAAGTAAGCCTCCAAACTGGAAATTCCAAGGGGCCACGAAGCCTGTGCATCACACTTCCTCCTTGGGCCATCAGATTTTCAGTTCTCTGAGGCCACATAATGTCTGGCCTTTCCTTATTTCCTTCACATGTAAAAAGTGATTGCTCATAAGGAAATACAACCTGTGCACTACAGACCCATTTCATCTCCCTGACTTCAGCATCCCTGCAAACTCTGGACTCTCCAATGAAAGGCTAAGAGCTCAGACTGAAGCCAAGATACAACTGCAAGGCCAAAAAATTATTGCATGCTAGATCCCTTCATTTGAGACTTTTCTGAAGATTTCTTGTCCTAGATGCAGCTTTGCTGTTTTCCAGTTTTCTTTTGGGGCAGGAAGATGGATGCGAACTGTCTTATTCTCTTGTCCCTCTGTGTTAAGTGCATTCTGTTTTATCTATTTACTTGGGGCTTTCTGGAACAATAAGCACCATGCATTTTTATAATTCATTTTTAGATTCACATGCTACATTAAATATTGTGTATATGCATATAAAATATGTAAGTATTATATATATATAGTACTCACCAATAAGGAGCTTAGAATCTAGTGTGGGAAATTTATAAGCAAATAGGCAATTATGACAACAGAATAACTAACATGTACTCATTCATTCATTCATTCATTCACTCTTCACCTGGCTTTCAATATTCATTTTTCCCCCAGGCTTAAAAACATCATAATTTCTATTCTTTAATTGTGGATTGTTTCTAGAACTGAACATTGTGTTAAATGCTAAAGGTAGTAAAATCTGGGGTGCCTGCGTGGCTCAGGCGGTTAAGCGTCTGCCTTCGGCTCAGGTCATGATCCCAGGGTCCTGGGATCGAGCCCCACATCAGGCTTCCTCCTCAATGCAGAGTCTGCTTCTCCCCTTCCCTCTGCTCCCCCCACCCTCCATTCATGTGTGCTCTCTCTCTCTCTTTCTCAGATAAATAAAAAATCTTTTTTAAAAAAAGTAGTAAAATCTACGTCGGGTCCTCAGAATTTAAAGAAGAGGTTTTTGATGTCGAGTGTACAGCTGCAGGAACTTAATGACTCTTGTTAAACCCAGGTGACAATTTCACCCCCGAGTTCCTGCTGCAACATACAGACACCTGCCAGTTTCCTGCGCTCTTAAGAACCTTGTGCTCCTGTTGAGAAGCACTGATTAGTCTAATTTTAAAAGATGCTTTATAAAAAATAAAGCATTTGGGGCCAGTAAGAGGATTTCCCAAATTCTGAATGTGGGGCGTATTTTCCTGTATCGTTTCTAAGAATAAGTCATACTAAGTCTAGATTTATAAGAACTGAGCCAAATTCCCGACCAGCTCATGAGAAAGGCCATGTTATTTATGATACCACTGTCACCTTACTTTTGATCTACATAACACCTTTTCGTGATAGCACAAACACTAGAAATAAGCCCTCCTAATAGATGTATAGATTGTAATTAATCTCGGAACCAGCTGTGGTTTGCAACAATCAAACGGCTCTTTCATATGTATCTAAGGGTAGAGAAGGTATTATTTGGGACAGAGAGGAAGACTATGGAAGCCAGAAGGGAAAGAGGGTGAATTACATTCTTGGCCATGTTTTCCTCTTACCATGTTCCCGAACCCCCTTCCACAGACAGATAACCAGACATGTGCATTCAACAAAACCCATCTCTCGATTATAGAGAAGCAGAATGGTGGAACAGAACAAGTTTGGAGTCAGCATCTGAGAAACCACGTGTCATCTTGGCCTTGCTGTGAACTGGCAGAATGACCCTGGGCCAGTTTGCTTTTCTGATTATTGATGTCCTCATCTGTAAATTGGTGTTAATCACCCTATCTTGCAGGATTACTAAAAAAAAAGCATTGGCGACAAAGTACCTAGCACAGCAGCTGTTACAAAGTAGGTGCTCCACAGAAGGTGATTATGGCCGTATCACTACCTTTATAGTTAGTGTTGGCAGCTTTTGGCTTGGACTTTGGGAAGAGATGCGGATGACTATAGGAGAAGACATTTATGAGTTTGTTTTTTAATCTATTTCACTCCGTTAATTATTTAATATTTAACTGGTTAATTATTCATAGTCAAATAAAAGGCATAATGAAAGTGTGCTTATTAAACAATAATTTGCTTCCCTCACTCCCTTTGCCACTAGACCATGTGCACAGAGGGGAGGGGGTGCTGTTGCATCATCTGGTATTTTTCTTAAATGGGACAATTACTAGTAAGCAGAATGCATTCTCTTTCCAAAAGCTGGTTTGGGGTTCTAAAGAGTTTAGAAGCTTTGTCTTTATGCCTACAGACTACCCCTGAGGCAACAGTTGGGGCAGTTAAGCTGGTACACTGGCCTGAGAGCTCTTCTAAGATGACCTGAAGGAGCCAATGGGGAAAGGTGAATATAGGGGTGGAAAGCGACTGGGTCAGGGGGCGGGAGTCAGCCTGGAGGTAGGGCACAGACCAAAGCAGGCAGCCTGGACAAGAAGAGACCCTGAGAGCCACTGGGGCTGAGATAAAAAGTCCCTGGTACAGCAGGATGTCTGGTTCCCCAGAGGGAAGGCAGGTCTCAGCAGCTGCGCTACCCTTAGCGCAACCTTGCTGATGGGGCACGTCTTTCTCCCTTTCAAGCCCTTTCCCAGCTAAGTTCCCTTCCACCACGCAGGTTTCTATGAACTTCACTCAAGTATTTCCTCTCAGTTTGAGAGGTGATTTAGAAATCACTGAGTGACACTGCCCTAGTCTAGCAGGGATGTCTCCTTGTCTTAGGGATGAATGTAAAAGGCAGGATGACTTTACAGAAGACAAGAAATGTCTACTGAAGTTTTCCAGATACAGACAGCCAAATCCAGAGGAGGAAGGAAAGCTGGTGAGCCCGGGAGAAACCATCTTTTTTGTTTTCTTTTTAAACCATGAGGTTAAAATATCCTTAAAATGGAGAAGCAAAAGATCAAAATATTTCCCCCCAGAAGTTCATAGGTCTGTGAGAAAAGACAAGTTAGAGCCAAAATGAAAACAGGATGATAACTACTCTTATTAGAAGAAAAGCAACAAAAAGACTGGGTTAGTACAGCCTGGTAAAGTGCTTACCCCTCAGGAAAAGATATTCCTTGAGAGCACAGAAATGGAGATAAAAGAGGAAGGCACCAAATTAATGACGTCTAAGGAAGATAAGAACCTGAACTCAGATGCTGTGTGTTTAAATGGGGAAAGAAAAGAACTTAAGGAAATGAGGAAGCAGAGATGATCTTGCAGACATCTCCATGGGGAGAAAGTGAGAAGGAAGGTTCCAAATATGCAAAAGCAAATGGACCATCTACAAATTTGAGACAGATGTTTCTATTCCTCGATCCTTGCTGACGACACCAGACATAGTTTCCCGTCTTGAGAAGGGGTCTGCAATCATGCTGAATAGTTTATGACTTAGTTGGACCAATCCATTCAGTTTCTACTAGTGCATCCAGATGTCCATCCAACTGAACTCATTTTTGAGCATCAACTCTGTGGTGCAACACTATGTCCTAAGGATACAACACAGAATACAACCGACATGGAACTGTGAGTACCTGTGGGACAGACAAGCAATACACGGTGAACAATGTAAATATAACACATCCATATTCCTCGTGGTTGCCATGTTTTTGTTTCTGGTTTTATTTCTCATGGAGCCACCCCCAGCCACCAACGCCCATCCTGGCCTTAACGGACGCTGGTTGAGTAATCATATTCCTCATAGTTGCTCCATTGGTCTCATGTGTCTAAGCAGTTTGGCAAAAAAGAAGCCTAAGTTGCTGTGTCAGACATCCAAGGGCCTACCTTGTGGAAAAAACATTACAGGTGGCTTATGGGTACAGCCACAATTAGAGTCCACGGTTTAAAGCTGCCAGGAAGAGTTTGGTTTTTATAAACTTTCTAACAATTTCTGACAATATTCCATAGGTGCTTTGTGCTAAGCAGCTGCAAATATGGTCCCTGTCCTCATGGATGTTACATTCTGGTAAAAGTGAGATAAACAATAAACATGTATACAACTTTATGCAGCATTATATAACATAACACAATGCAGTTTAAGTTAGCATGATATCATATGATATAACATAAGAACCATTAAAACTGTAGTGGTAAGTTGGTCATTTCTTAAAATGGTGAGCTGCTTATCGTGGAAGCATCTGAGATCGTAACAGCGAGAGGTCTCTAGGAATCCCAAGTCTGGAGTACCTACTTCCTTCTAACTTTGGTGGGGCATCATGGGGGGGGAATTGAGGCAACCCTTGCCCTCTCTGTTTGTCTCTATTTGTGATTCAGTGAAGTTCTTAACTGCACATGTATTCTCTGTTAGGCTAAGGACACATGATTTCACTTTAATTTTTAATTTAATTGAAAGATTATCTTCACTGTATCTTTCTGCTTACATAAATAATATATGCTTCTTGTTAAAAAGTTAAACACTGCAAAAATACAAAATGCAGGAAAGTGAAAGCCACCCAGGATCCTAACACCTATGGATAATGCCCAGAGTGAACAGTTTTAAGCGCCAGATATTTACCCAATTTTTATATACATATACTAACATGGGGATTATACATGTATTTTTAATGAGGTCATACTGTTTGGTGACTTGATCTTTTTCATTTTCATTTCTTCTTTCCCAACACAACATATAAATGTATCTTCTTTCGAGAGGCTACACAAACAATCCACTGCCTGGAAGTATCATAGTTTATTTATTCTGCCTGGAAGTACTATAGCTTATTTAATCAAATGACGGAGAGTTGATTTGTTGCCTTTTTTTTTTCATGACTATAAATCACGCTTTGGAAAAAATCCTTGTACATTGATCTTTTCATGGTTGTGTATTTCTTCCAGAGTATAAATTCCTTGTACAGAATTTCTAGGTCAAATGGCATAAATATTTTAAATGCTAATATATTGTCAAATTGTTCTCCAAAAATGGTCTATTAATTTACATATCTTATAACAGCGTATGAAAGTCCCTGTTTCTAAACACCTTTATTAATACTCTTTTTAAAAGTCATATTTGCGGTGGCTTCTAGACCAAGATGGCAACACAGGAGGCTATTGAATTTCCCTCCTTTCATGGACACACTGAATATACATCTACACATGGAGCAATCTCCTCTGAGAGAAAACCAGGAACTAGATGAGTGAATCCTACATATCAGGTGACAGACAAAATATATACACTGAAATAGGCAGAAAAGGCTGAGTGAGACTCATGCTATAAATCCCATCCCTAGCACAGCATATAATTGGGAGGGAATCCCCAAGTCCCAGCTTCTCTCTGAGGAGGAGAGTGTCTGGATCACAAACTTAGCACCCCAAATTTGAAGGCTGCCACCTGAGGAATGGGCCCCCAAATCACCTAGCTCTGATAGTCCACAGGGCTTGCGTTCATGAGTCCCACAGGATTACAGGAAACAAAGAAGCAGTCATTAAAGGATGCAGGAGCATTGTGTCTATACACCTGGGCACAGTGCAGAGGTGGCAGGCAAAAATGCCCATCTCCCAGTTTCTCCCTGGAAGGAGTAAGAGTATATACTCTTTCCCTGTGAGAGGGAGTGGCTTCTGATCAACATGCATCTAAATGCTAACTATAATCCTCCCTTTTGGGACACTGAGAAGTCTTGGCATACTCTCAACTACTGGGAGCCACTAATAGCAAAAATGGCAGCTTGGACAATCACAAATGTTTGAGAAGTAACCAGGAGCTTGAGCTGGGCTGATTGATGGGATTCATCTCCTATACAAGACCAGTCTGTCAAGCCAGGGAGAGGTGGCTGTTTTAACTAAAGTGCAGAAAAAAAACACAGAGTATCTCAGAAGTGAAAAAACAGGGAAATATGTTCTAAACAAAATAACAAGATAAATCTCCAGAAACCAATCTTAATGAAATGGAGAGAAGTGATTTACCCAATAGAATGTTCAGAGTAATGTTCATAACAATGCTCACTGAGGTCAGGAAATCAATTTATGAACAAAGAATCTCAACAAAGAGACCGAAAATATTAAATATATGAAAAAAATCAGAGAGCTGAAGAATGTAATAACTGAATTGGAAAAAAAAAAAATCTAATAGAGGGATTCAACAGCAGACTAAATCAAGAGGGAAAAAATCAGTGAACGAGATGACAGGGCAGTGGAATTCATCTAATAAAAAGTGCAAAAAGAAATAAAAAAGAGTAAGGGACTTCTTGGACACTATTACATGTACCAATATACATTATGGGGGTCCCAGAAGGAGAAAAAGAGAGAAATGGGCAGAAAACTTATTCAAATAAATACTGTAAACCTCCCTAAACTGAAAAAGGAAACAGACACCCAGATCCAGGAATGCCAGAAAGTACCAAAGAAGATGAATCCAAAGAAAGTCATGCTGATGCACATTATAATTATATTGTCAAAACCTAAAGACAAAGATAGAACCTTAAAAGCAGCCAGAAAACTTGTTACATACAAAGGAAATACCATAATATTTCAACAGTTTTTTTTTTCAGCAGAAACCTTGTGGGTCAGAGGGGAGTGGGACGACATATTCAAAGTGCTGCCAGAGAAAAACAACCTGCCACCTGAGAACACTCTACCTTACAAAGTCCTTCTGTCGTCATTAGACCAGCCTTTCAAGAAATGTTAAAGGAAGTTCTTCAGGCTTAAGGGATGCTAATTAGTAACATAAAAATAAATCAAAGTATAAAACTCACTGGTTAAGGTAAATATGTAGTTAAATTCAGAAAACTCTAATATTATAGTGGTGGTACATAAATTACTTATAACTCTAGTATAAAGTTTAAAAGACAAAAGTATTAAAAACCACTACAACAATTTGTTAACAAATGCACAATATAAAAAGATGTAAACTGGAAAAGAGAATGTAAGACCTGATACTATAAAACTCCTAGAAGAAAACACAGGGATTAAGCTCCTTGACATTAGTCTTTGCAGTGATCTCTCATTTTTTACACAAAAAGCAAAGATAGTAAAAGCAAAAATAAACAAGTGAGACTCCATCAAACTGAAAGCTTCTACACAGCAAAGGAAACATCAACAAAATGAAAAGACAACTTCTGGCATAGGAGACCTGCAAACCACATATCTGATTAGTATCCAAAATATACAAGGAACTCATCAACCCAAAAGCAGAAACCAAATAATCCAAAGATCTGAATAGACATTTCTCAAAGAAGACATACAGATGGACAACAGGTACATGAAAAGGAGTGCAGCATTATTAATCATCAGAGAAACAAGAGTCAAACCACAATCAACCATCACCTCATATCTGTGAGGATATCTATTGTAAAAAAGAAAAGAGATGCCAAACACTGGCAGGATGTAGAGAAGAGGGAACCCTTGTGCACTGTTGGTGGGAATGCAAACTGGTACAGCTACTAAGGAAAACAGTACGGAGGTTCCTCAAGAAATTAAATTGTAACTACTACATGATCCAATAATCCCACATCTGGGTGTATATCTAAAGGAGACAAAATCATTATCTCAAAGAAATATTTGTATTCTCATGTTCACTGCAGCATTATTCAAAATAGCCAAAGAATGGAAACAATCTAAGTGTCCATTGATGCATGAATGGAAAAAGAAATTGTGGTTTATATATACAATGGAATCTTATTCAGCCTTAAAAAGAGAAAAATCTTGCCTTTTGTGACAACATAGATGGACCTTGAGGAAATTATGCTAAATAAAATATGCCAAACAGAGAAAGACATTACTATAGGTGGTGGAATCTAAAACAAAACAAAACAAAACAAAAGTTGAATTCATAGAAACAGAGAGTAGAATGGTGGTTGTCTGGGGCTGGGGTATGGGGAAAACAAGTAGAAGTTGGTAAAAGGGTACCAACTTTCACTATTTATAAGATAAATGAAGTCTGATATCCAAATGTATAGTTGCTAATAATGTACTGTAAATACTGTATCATATAACTGATATTTATGAGAACAGAACTTTAAAAAAGGTAAATATGTGAGTTGATGGAAGTGTTAATTAACTTCATGGTGGAAATCTTTTCATAATGTATATGTATATCTCATCATCATGCTGGACTCTTTAAATATATTACAATTTTGTCAATTATACCTCAATAAACAATCATTTTTTACCTCACTGCCAATTTTATAGGAAAAAAAATGCTTGAACTCTTGCTTTAATTGCATCTCCAATTATTAGTGTGGCATATTTATTAGGTGTTTTCTTTTCCTAGTCCTGAAATACCTCTTTATATCCTTGCCCATTTTGACATCAGAGTATATATTTTTCATACTGTTGCTTAAAAATCCCTTTGGGTATTTTGGAAATTAGCTCTGTCTCATTTGTCAGGTTGTCACATAAATACATTCTCCAATCACATATTTATGGAAACAATTCCTGAAGTAAAAATGCATGAGAAAACTTGGAAGGAAAAACAACTCTTGAGAACAAAAGGTGAACAATACAAATTTTATCTTTGAAAAGTATTCAATATAATCATCAAAGTATGTGGCAATTTTATTGTATAGCAGCAAACTTGTCTAAATATTGAAACCTGACTGCAAAAAAAATTTGTTGTAATAAAAGCCTAAAAAGAACAGGATAGTTAATATTACAGTTGAACAAATGGATGTCTGAGTGAGCATGTATGTGTGCAGGGGTGTGTGTCAGCGGGTGGGTGCGTGTTTAAGTTTGTGTGTGATTGTTGGCTATACGATGGGTATGAGGGATCTCACCAGGGTGATGAAATCTAAAACTATATAATGGTGATGGTTGCACAATTCTAAATTTACCATGAATCACTGAATCGCACATTAGAAATGGGTTCGTTTTTTGACATGTAAACTATGTCTCAATAAAGTCATAAAAGGGAGAGTTAGAGAGTGCAGATTAGAGAAGAATAGCAGTAGTTGAGAAGATAAGGACCCTTTTGACTTAGGGAAGGAGCCACAGAGGATAGCAGGTTTCTGATGGAGGGTCGGAACCCACATAAACGTGGCTCTGATGGTCCTGGGAGTGAGAAACCTGGCTTGAAGAAGGCAGCATGGAGGGTGGTGCTGGGTGGTAGTGAGTGCTCTGGCACAGAGAGAGATGAACCTGGAATAGGTAACAAGCACCCAGATCATGGAAGCCTATAATGGAGCAATTCAGCCAGTGAAGAGATCTAAGCCCGGGAGTCACGACAGGAGTGGTTCTGACAAGAAACAAGGTTGGCACTAGTGGGATGCATCAAGAAATTGTTAGAGACACAAAATCCCAACTAAACATTTTAAAATGTTACTTGTTTAAAGTGTATTTATCTTTTAAAACTTTATGCTTCAGAGCCCACAGAGGCAAAGAGAACAACACTGTATAAAGAGGTAGAGAAAAAGCCCTGGACTCAGAATGAGGAGACACTGAGGCCAGTCCCAGAGCCATAGGGAACCATGGAACCAGGGGAGAGCACTTGGCCCAGAGAAGTTAACTGCTCAAGGCCACCAAGTCATTCTGTGGTGACCTAGAATGTGAAACTAGGGCTTCTGCATCCTTCAATTTCCTTTCAGTTTGTAAAGTAATGAGAAGATCATTTAACTGGGGTTTGGTGAGAAGAAATAAGATAGTGTATTTTAATATTATTTTGTAAATATGCTACTTGATGTAGAACAAGTAGCATCCACAGTATTTTTTTTTTTAAGATTTTATTTATTTATTTGAGAGACAGCGTGAGCGAGAAAGGGCACAAGCAGGGGCGGGGAGGGGCAGAGGGAGAGGGAGAAGCAGACTCCCCGCTGAGGAGGGAGGCCAAAGCTGAGCTCGGTCCCAGGACCCTGAGATCACGACCTGAGCCAAAGGCAGATGCTTAACTGACCAATCCACCCAGGCGCCCCATCATTAGCAGTATTTCTTAAGTGTAAATGTAATCTATACACTATTCTAGCATTATTGGTTCTCTTAATGTTTCTTACTCGGCCCTGGTCCCCTCTTTCCTACCTCTGCTCCACCAAAAATAAACCAGAAGTGGGACAAGAGAGAAAAAAGGGAAGGGGAAGGAGAAAGCAGAGACCAGAACTATGTGAAGTGGGCAGGTGAAGGCAAGGATACTAGGAATCAGGACACCTTGCTTTATCCTTGACCAGGATGTATGCTTGACTTTGCTGGACCTTTCATTTCTCATCTGTGAATACTGTGAGAAGAAATGAAATAATCAAAGAGTTTTCGAAAGGAAGGAGTTAGATGGAGACTACCCCTCAAGAACAACTGTGTACACACATAGCAAGATTCTTGCTGGAAGTTTACACAGAAATTGCCCAGCTACATTCAGCTCTTCTGAATGATAGAAATGGAAAGTATTTACTCTGGAGACCTGTTTTCAATACACAGCCAAGGTCTTAATGTTCTCAGATTCTCTGGCATTTGCCTCTTCCCTCTTCTTGTTATTTCTTTTGTATCTCTTCAGGACGATGGGGTGACAATTTTTTAAAAATAATTTATTTTGATCAGCGTCAAGGCATGTGCTTAAGCCAAGCACCATTTTTACTTCAGAGTTAAACAATCATGCTCTAATTCTCAAATTGCTTCCCCACCCTGGGGAACTTCATGTCCACGTCTCTGACATGTAATTCTAGAACCATCTATCATTAAATGTAGTTGAGCACAAGGAAGTTAGGGCAACTGCAGCTAGGCGAAAGATCATTAATCCTGATGCCACATTAATCTTCCCTAAACACCTTTTCTATCATGCCACCTGCGTCCCTAAGAGTCTGCTCAATTGAGAGGGTCCCTGACTCCCCATTAGAGCAGTTCCCACTTCTCAGTCTTGTCTCAGGTCCTGCCTGCCTGTGACATGTCCAGCATGTCCCTCCTAGGAGTGTTCATTTAGGCAAGCCAGGTTACCCTGGCCACTCAGAGTAAGGAGGCTCTGTGCATCTCAGCTGCAGGTCTTTGCTAGTGTTCACCCATCTGCCTTCATTTCCCTGTCCACATCCCTACCCTTCCATTCCATATCAGTTCACGACTAAGTTTTGAATCAAAACCCAAGTAAGGATGTTGGTTCCTCCCTGTTCATCAAGAAGGAAGTAGTTCTAGGAATGCCTGGGAGATGACATCATTATAATGAGAATTTAACTTCCCAAAATGACTTTTTAAAGGACAGTGAGTGATGCCTTTGAATGCATTAAAAATACCCCACATATGAATATTTCTTTTAAAGATGAACCTAGCAACTAAGCATGTAGTAGGAACTAAATCAACACTCACTAGCCTAATCTTATTAACGGTTGTAGTTTGGTTCTATGCAAATATGACTTTAAAATAAATTTGATGCTTTAAAAATACCAAGTTTCTATAGTAGAACAATAAAACAACACAACAGTATCAAACACATGAAAAGGCATGGTTACCTCTCGGGAGGAAGGAAAGTGTGGGGAACTTTTAAATTACAATTCTCAAAGGGGTTTCATATTACACGGAGAAAAAAAAGAATGTACTAGATGTTTCTGGAGTTCTTTATAATTGTATCTTTTTGGCTCCAAACAAAGAACCAGCAGCAGAGTCAGGATTATTTTGGACAAATTTCAAGAAATTAAAGGTTAAAAAAAAAAAGAACAGAGGTCAGTCTGTTTACCTAGTACAGACAGATGGTTGTATTTATGTAGTTAGACTAGTAATGCAGAAAGACTTCCAAAGTTCCATGAAGCACATTTGCCAAGAGAATGCTTCAGGTTGGCAGAAGGTAGAAACCCTGTATTGGGTAAATATTTAGCAACATTGGTGAATTTTTAACACTAATATCTCATTTGCAGTGGAATATGCTTTATGGTCTGAAATCTCTTTCCCCATTCTGTTTTATAAGTGATGATAAAAATCAAAACATAATCACCTGTTGAGGATGAATCCTGCACCTGTGAAACTATATTTCAAACAAGCCAGCTTCCTAATTACAATGGAGAGGGAACTGGCACAAGGAAGCACACTTTCTCCACCATTCCTGCAGTGAGCTGCAGGCTCTCAGATGAAGGGCTGTTGGCACAACTGCTAAAATCATCTTTCCTTACTCCTGTCTGTACAACAAATAGCTTTGTCTGGGGCTCAGTGGTAGACTCCAGCCAAAATGAGAGGGCTCAGCTCTGAGGCATCTAACAGCAGCCCTACCTAAGGTAGAAACCAGAGCACCAGGAGTGTCTTGATCACAGTCTACAGAAGTCAAGGGAGAGCCGGCTGGTGCAGGGCACTGAGATGAGCATGGCAAGGGGCATGGTAAGTGGGAACCACGGGCTCTGCTGTAAGGGAGCTTACAGTATGATGGGAAGGCGGGAATCTGCAAACACACATATAGAGAGGCAATACAGTCCCTGGGTATATGTGGCAAGCTCCAAATGTAGGATGGGCAGTGATACTTGGAATGGAGCAAGGGAGCAGTGCTCACTGTGAGCTGGCGTGTTCAGCGCTCCATGAAGGAGGTGAGTAGTGAGCAAGCCAGTAACAGAAGGTGAGACCTGGCTAATCCCAGGAATAGGCTGATGGGGAACTTGAGCAGGGGTGAAGGGATGCGTGGAAGTCAGCGGGGCTCAAGAGGACAGCAGAGGAGAATAATGAGCACGGTCTCCATAGGGCTTTGAATGCCAGATTGTGCCATGGAGGGTGGGTGGGTGATGGTAGCTTATGAGGGTTTGAACATGGAGGGTCAGACATGCCAGGTGCTGTTTTGGGCAAAGCAACTTGGCAATCCTGCACCAGACAGTTTGGATGGGGGACAGTGGGAGAGAGAGAAGGAAGCCTTCTAGGAAGAAAAAGCTTTTTAAAATAGTTGAGAAATAAAATTATAATAGGCTAAGAATGAGGAGGTGATGAGCTCAGGAAAAATCAGATGTTTTAGCATCAGAGTTAAGAACTGCTTTTAGAGGACACAAAGTCTGCAGGGCCAACTTCTGACCTTAGAGCAGGTTTCTTCAAAGGCAGTCTTTTTTTTTTTAATTATTTTTTTTATTATGTTATGTTAATCACCATACATCATTAGTTTTTGATGTAGTGTTCCATGATTCATTGTTTGCATATAACACCCAGTGCTCCATGAAGTACGTGCCCTCTTTAATACCCATCACAGACCTGTACCTCAAAGGCCGTTTTAAGAGCAAACAAAGCCCAGGCTCAGATGGGTCCCAGCCCCACCCAGCCCCACCCAGCCCCACCCAGCTCCTAGGTCCCAGCCCTGCCCCGACCTGCCCCTTATAGGGCGAGCTCACCTGTGCTCTCCTGAGTTCTCCAGTTACTACTGCAGATAGGAGTGGACCTGGTCAGTCTGTACTTGAGTTCAACAAACAAGAATGATACTAACCCGCCTGATTTAACCAACTGCATTTAGAGGCTTAATATGGTCTTTCCTGGCTTCTGGACATACAGAAGGCATGTAAACCGCGGTCCTTCCTCTAAGAAGACTCGCATTGAAATCTGGAGGCCCCGTGAACACACATCAGTTACTGAGCATCACAAAATGGCATGTAATTTACGGCAACCTTATGTATTTTAGATCAGAGGGGCTACGGGACTTCAGAGACATTCAGAATCCATGACCAAATAATTTTAAAAAGCATAAAGGGCCCCCCAAGGAGCAGAGCAACCTTGCGTAAAGAACTCTGGCTCTCCCCTTACTGAAGACTTCAAAACAGAGGAAGTGTTGGGCTTGGAAGAGGAGGGAAAGTGTCTGAATTGATGTACGAAGAGTGAACACAGTACAGGGAATGGCTAGTGTGATCACCGAATCACCTTTAACTGCAATTGTGACCACAGCTAAAAATCCCAACTCAAGGGTGAGATTAGCAAGCTCAGCTCCTTGGGCCACCGCTGAGCAGAGCACAGATCCCTTTGAAACAGATTTTCAAAGGCACCGTGTACTGAATGTTCACTGTGTGCCAGAAGCTGCACCAAGCACTCACTCTACATTTACATTATGTCATCCTCAGAGCCGTGAGGCAAGCGCTATATGAAAGATGAGGAAACTGGGAATTTGAGAGGTTAAAGAACTTGCCCAGGGTCACAGAGCCAGGAAGTGAAGGAGCAACGTCTCCCCCCACCTCTGAGCCACCCTGTCTCACAGGTCCTCTCATTTACCTGCTTCCTTCCCAGGAATGTCTTAGGAAAGGGCCCCAAGAGTTGTCCGTTCTTTCTGCACAGAGAAAGGCTTCCATTCCTCCAAAAACATTGTCTTGGCCCTACCTGGCTTCATGTCTCTTCTCTGTGGGCCTTAAACGAGCTGACAAGAGACAGTGGTGGGTGCAACCGTGAGGCCTGGCTGTTTGGCGCAGTCTGCCCCGGATTGTGGGTGGCCGCAGACTGACCACCCTACGTCTTGGGCTGGAGTGCCGAGTCATGGGGGAGTGGTCTGCCAGCTTTTCCTCATGGAGGGAAGACACGGCACTGGATCCCTGTGCCTCTGCTTTGCCAGGTTGGGTTGAGCATTCCCATGGCCTGGCCTCGCAAGCTTCTCTGTTAAAGGACAAGGCTCCTCCTTGAGAACTTTTACATTACCTCAGGTAGGGATTGCTAGCTTGACACCAGCATCTGGTAGGCTGTCTTCTCTGTTCCTTTTCTGTAGCCTGAAAATTGCCCTGAAGAGCAGGTCGCTGTCAGGCAACCTCCCTGCGGGCATGGCCTACGTGCACACGGACAAGTCAGCCACCTTCAACAGGTCCCCGGGGCTGCACAGAGGAGACACAACTGTAGGTGGGGATGTGCCCGATGTGGCCCCAGGAGCTCAGGCTCAGCCGGCACAGCATTAACAAAGCAGGCCCTGGGGGTTCTTTTAAAACCAAAACGAAAATCAAAAACCTGGAAAAATCAGTACCCGCAGTGCCAGTTCCAATGGGCAGCTTGCATGTCCATATGGCCCAGCCCCTGAGGGTCTGACTGTGTCATAAAGACCCGTTTCAGTTGGTCTGTGGGAGAGCAGAGAGCCAAACACAGAGCAATGTCTGAAGCACCACAGCCAGAGTGAGCCCTGGGCTCGCCTCCTGTCCCTGGCTGGGCTTCCCCCTGTCCCCACTGCCTGGGCTCACTTCCCCTTCCTTCCTCTTCGTGGAGTCTCCTCCTGTCCCTCCTCCTCCTCCCCCTCTTCTCCCTCCCCCCCCTCCTCCTCAGCTCTCACTTCCTAGAGGTCAGTGGCTTTTCTCCTGTCTCTTACACAGTCCCTGGCACGGAGTGGAGCTCCACAAATGTTGCCTTAGTGAATGAAGGAATGTCCCAATGATACCAGAAAGGGATGACACGGTGGTGTCCCAGACAGGCAGTGACTGGGATGGGAGAAGGGAAATGGGGGGGGGGGGGGGGGGGGGGGGGGGGGGAGTTTAACAGCAGCTGCAGAAAGCAACAGAAGGATTCACGTACGTATCCCCAGTATGATTCTCCCCAACTCTCAACAATAACTGGCGGGGACAGGGCCGGCACCTCCATCTTTTCTTTTACGTGAGTATCATCACGATCCATATGGCTGCCCATCTGTCTGAGTATCTGTGTGTCTATCTGTATATCTATGTATCTATCTGTCAAGAGTGTTTTGTGAGAGCATCTCTGAGTATGATATATGTACGTGTGTGTGTCACACACACACACAAAGAGCTTAGAAAGCCATCTCCATTTTAGCAGTTCCCCCTCAAACATTTCAGTGCAAGGATTGTGGTAAACGTGTCGTTTTTAGGATTTCTTGACGAGGAAATGACACTCAGTATCACCTTTAAATGAACATGCCACATTTAATAATCAGGAAAAATGACATTGAAAACAGTATAGCCCCTCCTTAGGGATAACCCTGAATTTAGCGATGAGAAAAGAGGCACTGAGAAAAACTCCCCCTGGACTCTCACTGATGAAATGGGATGAATTAGGACCTCTACTGGTAGCTAACTTTATATGTCCAGCAGTGATGGTGTTAAGGATCTTAAGTCATTTCCAATTCTAATTGCTACAGAAAAACATGTTGATTCTTGACTCCCAGAACTTGGAATTTAAATAGGCTTTGGGGGGAAGAAAAGGATGATAATGAGGCTCTAAGACATAATTGACCACATATGGTTAGGGCAATAGGCACTTACCACAGAAGTTAACTGTATTTCTTATGTGAAAGCTTTATTTTTGCTATTTTTTGGTCTCAACTGTCTACCTTCATGATCAAAAGAAAGAAAATAGTAGGATAGAAAAGACGTTTACGGTTTGTGTGTATGCATGTGTGTATGTGTTTAAGAGAGGCCCATCCTGGAGAACTTGGCCACTTCCCAACACAGGATATACAGCAGTTGCATTTTCTGTCACCTCAGCATCTGAAATTCCCATTATGTTACTTTTACTGGGAACTACGAAATAACCTTTTAAAGACTGAGATAAAAATTCACTATTTTAACCATTTAAAAATGCAAAATTCAGTGGGTTTATGTTATTCACAATTTTGTGCAACCACCATCCACATCTAATTCTAGAATATTTCTGTCATCTCACAAAGAAACCTTCTATCTTCCAATTCTGCTCTCCTCCTGCCCCTGGCAACCACTATCTAGCTCCTTGCTGTCTTCATGGATTTGTCCATTCTGGGCATTTCATATAAATGGAATCATACAATATGTGGCCTTTTGTGTCTGGCTTCTTTCGCTTAGCATACTGTTTTCAAGGTTCATCCATGTTGGAGCATGTGTCAGGATTTCATCCCTATTTATGGCCAAATAATGCTTCATTATAGCACAATTTGTTTACGTACTCATCAGTTGATAAATATTCGGGTTGTCTCAACTTTTTGACTATTATGGATAATGCTGGTAATAATATTCATGTACAAGTTTTGGTGTGAACATATGTTTTTAATTCTTTTGGATATATATTTCAGAATGAAACTGCTGGGTCATATGGTAACTCTATGTTTAACTTTTTGAGGAACTGCCAACTGTTTTCCATAGTCCCTGAACCATCTTACATTCATACCAGCAACATACGAGAGTTCTAATTTCTACACATCATTGCCAATATTTTGTTTGTTCATTTTAGCCATCCTAGTGGTAGGAAGTGGTAGCTCATAATTTTGATCTATTTTCCTAATGACTAATGACAAACATCTTTTCATGTGCTTTTGGTCATTTGTATATCTTCTTTAGAGAAATGTCTATTAAATTGTTTGCCCCTTTTTTGGGGGTTGAGTTTTCTTTTTATTGTTGAGTTTTAAGAGATTTTAAAAACATATTCTGGATAACAAACTCTTACTAGATACATGATTTGCAAATATTATCTTCCATTCTGTAGGTTATCTTTCTACTTTCTTGATAATATTCTTTGAAGCACAAAAGTTTTAAATTTTGATGAGATCTAACTTAGCTATTTTTCCTTCTGTTGCTTGTGCTTTTCATGTCATATTTATGAAAAAAAATGCCTAATCCAAGGCCACAAAAATCATTTAATACCTATGATTTCTTCAATATTCTTATAGTTTTGGCTCTAAAATTTAGGTCTTTAATCCATCTTGAGTTAATTTTTGTATATGGTGTGAGGTAAGGGTCTGACTTCATTCTTTTGCATGTGGATATCTGGTTGTCCCAGCAACAACTGTTGACAAGACTCATCTCTCCCCACTGAATGGACTTGATATCCTTGTCAAGTATCACTTGATCATAAAATCATGGTTTTAATTTTGGACTCTCAATTCTATTCTATTGATCTATATGTCTATCCTTATGCCAGTACTATACTTTGTTGCTTTGTAGTAAGTTTTGAAATCAGAAAGTGTGGGGTGCCTGGGCAGCTGTCATTAAGTGTCTGCCTTCAGCTCAGGGTCCTGGGATCAAGCCCCACATCGAGCCCCACATTAGGCTCCCTGCTCGGCAGGAGGCCTGCTTATACCTCTCCCATTCCCCGTGCTTGTGCTCCTGCTCTATCTCTCTCTCTGTCAAATAAATAAATAAAATCTTAAAAAAAAAAAAAAAAGAAATCACAAAGTGTGATGTGAGTACTTCAATTTTGTTCTTCTCAAGATTTTTCTTGGCTTTGGAGGTCTCTTGCATTTGCATATGAATTTTAAGATCAGTTTGTCCTTTTCTGCAAAAACAGTGATTGGAACTTTGATACAGATTGCACTGAATCTGCAGATTAATTTGGGTAGCATTGCCATCTTGATGATATTAGCTCTTCTAATCCATGAACACCAAATGTCTTTACAGTTATTTAGGCCTTGAATTTCTTTCAACATTGTTTTGTAGCTTGCAGTGTATAAGTACTGCACTTATTTAATTTTATTTCTAAGTATTTTATTCTTTTGATATTATTGTAAAAAATACTTATTTTACTATATTAATCTTGTATCTTGCAACTTTGTTGACTTGTTAGTTATAATAGTTTTGTGTATGAATTGGAGGGGGTGTTCTTTAGGGCTTTATATACTGAAAATGATGTTATCAACAAATAGAGATAGTTTTTCTTCATCTCCTCCAATCTGGATGCCTTTTTTTTCTTGCCTAACTGCCTTATCTGACAGAGTACTTCTAATACATGTTGAACAGGAGCCATGATGGCAGACATCCTTGACTCATTCCTGATCTTGGCTGGGGGGAAAGCTTTCAGTGTTTTACAATTACATGTGATGTTAGCTGTGGGTTTTCCATAGATATCCTTTTATATAGGTTGAAGAAGTTTGCCTCTATCCCTAGTTTGTTGAGCATTTTTATCATGAAAGGATGCTGGATTTCTGTATCTACTGAGATAATCATGTGGTTTTTAATCATTTATTCTACAGTTATTGTATATTACTTGATTTTCGTAAGTTGAACCAACTTTGAATTGCTTAGAATAAATCCTTAAAAAATAATTCTTAAAATAGCAGGAAGATAATCAATATGCATTTAGCATCAGATACCAGTGTGGTGATTCACAGTTTTTGTGGAATTTGCACAAACAAAAAACTCTGGGAAAGTGACCGCACAGTCATAATTATTATTATTAATCTTCATTTTACAAGTGAAGAAACTGAAGCTCAGAAATTTTCCCAAGGATAACACTGGCAAATGGTGAAGCCAGGTCCAGACTTCAGGTCTTTTCATTTCCAGTCTGTATATTCAGCCACACATACGTAGAAAGTCCCCTTTAATTATACTGAAAGGATAGCCACAGCATCACTATATGAAAAGGTAAGGAACATCTCATTCAAAACTAGAATCCCAACATCTGAAGCACCACTGAAACATTTAATGGTCATCTGTTCATTATCCTTTTCTATGGGTCATTCCTATCACTATAGAAACAGCAAAAAGTATGTCCCATCTCCAAACACTCTTCCTTGATCTCAGCACACGAGCCACTGTTCCATTTTTCTGCTCCCTTTTACAGCAAAACTCCATGGAAGAGCTATCTGATACTTTCTGTCTCCACTTCCTCTCCTCAATCTGCCAATTCCAGCCACACTGAGCTGGTGCTTCTTTGGCATTCTCGATGCCGATTCTCAGTCTCCATCTCACTGGACCTCTCAGCACTCTGTTTCAGTTGAGAATTCTCTCCTTCATGAATCTCTCTGCACTTGGTCATTGACTTCCTTTAGTTCTTTTTCTTCCTCAGCAGCCATTCCTTCCCAGTTTCCTTTGCAAGAGGAATCGTGTGAACCAGGGTTCAGCCCAACAAACACTTCTCTTTTCCAAGTATACTTCTGTTTTAGGTGATCTCATCCTGGCCACATTTATCCTGCTAACATATATTTTTCTCCTGAATTCCAAACTTGTATGTCGAACTGCTTCCCATTGACTGTCACTTGGATATCAGAACAGCATCCCAGTTTAACACATTTAAAACTGAGCTCTTGATTTCCACCACAGGCCTTCTTTTCCCACAGCCTTCCCAATTGGAGTTAATGGTAACTTCATTCTTCTAGCTGCTCAGATCAAAACCCTGGAGTCATTTTGGTTCTTCTTCTCTCACACTGAACATTTAGTCTACTAGCACATCCTGTCAGCTCAACCTTCAACTGGTACCTGGAATCCAATCACTTGAACCATCCACTGCTACCATCTTGCTGGTACATGCCACTTTCATTTCTTATTTCACTTCTACTAAGGTTTTTTGCTTCCATCCTTGTCCCCTGACAAGCCTCTTTGCCATACATCAGCCAGAGGGATGTTTTAGGTGAAGGTGGTAAAATTACACTATGGAAACAGATCAAAGTGATCTTTAAAAAGCACAAAGCCGATCCTGTCGATCCTCTGATGAAAAGTTTCCAATGGTGGCCTATCTCATAGAAAATAAAACCCAAGGTCTAACGTCCTATATGATCTGGCTTCTGGTTCTCTCTATGACTTAATTTCCATTATTGTCTCCCTACTTATTCTACTCTAGCTACAATGGCCTCCTTGCTGTTTCTCCAAACAAGCCAAACAAGTTCTTGCCTCCGGTCCTTTGCACTTACTGCAACTGTAGCCTGCCCACTCTACATCATAGCAACACCATCCCCTCATTTGTTACATCTCTGCTCCACTGTCACTTCCACATAGAAGGCTCCCTGCCTGCCCTATCTTAAATACCACTTGTCCCACTGCTCCCCGTCCTCTCACCCTGCCTCCTTCTTCTTAGCACTTATGACCTACCTGACATTTATATATTTACTTGTTTGTTTCTTGCCTCCATCTAGTAATTTGTAAATTTCATCAGAACAAAGAATCTTCACTTTTTAGTTCATTGCTCTATCATGGAGCAGGTGTCAGTAAACAATGACCTCCAGATGAAAGTGACCTGTCTCCTATTTTTGTAAATGAAGTTTTACTGGGACACAGCTAAACCCATGCATTCACAACGGCTGTATGGCTGCTTTTGTGTTCCAGAGGCACAACCGAGTAGCTGTAATGGAGACTATAGGACCCACAAAGCCTAAAATATTTACTACCTGGTCCTCTACAGAAAAAGTTTGCTGATTCCTGTTTTGAGGCCTAGAAGTCTATGCTAGCATATGTAGAAGGCACTGAACACATTTGTTCAATGAATGAATGAATGAATGAATGAATGAAAGGAAAAAGAAGGAAAGAAGTGGGATTAAGTAATCCCATAGCAAAAGGGCATTTGCATTATGTTACTAGATTAACCAAGTATAGTAAAATATAAACAGTGATTTGAACTTAATAAAATCCAAATATATACAAAAGATATTTTAGAATTCTGTTTTCTGTACATTGGGAATAGAATATATTTTCTCTGACGTGACATAGGAGAAGTACTGAGGTGAATACTGCTAGCCTGTATGACATTTAAGGCCACGTAGGGCTTTATTATCTAGGTGACTTCAGTCCAAATAAGCAAACATGTACACACCAAAAATTATGGCTTCAGAAACCTGGAAGGAAAGGGTTCTTTTCTCTTTTTCTTCTTTAAATTATTCTGGCCAATGTTTTGATTTTCCATTTCCCTTTGGGCATGAAGGCAGTCTTCTTTTGGATTTAGGGTCCTCATGTTGTAAGACTTGTAAACAGAGTGCACTTGAAAGGCTTAACATAGATGTTACCAAAAGCCCTGTAACCCAAACATCTGTAAATGCTAGCAAACATTATAAAATAAAGAAACAGGATTCCAGGTTTATGATGTTATTTTTTTTTAAGGCACTAATTCTGCCAGCATGAGAACGAGGAAGGAACAGAACCCAAAAAGAAAGGTCAGCATTAGAATTTTAAAAGAGTACAAAATCTCCACTGAACACTTACGGGACATACTGCCCGAGCTGTGACCTTTGTTGTCACTGTAGGACAAGAGACCTACAGTGACCCTGCAAAGGTTTTCCATGGTAATCCATTTGAAAGTACTCCTGAAACTTTTTAAACCTTGACCTGCAACACTGGTTCTCAAAAGATCCAGCTTGAAAAGCATTTGCTTATTTCTGTGTTCTGCTTTTTGTGTAACATCAAGGGCTCAGGCCTCCATCAACATTTGACCATTTAAACTGTTAGTTAGGTTTATAGACCAATACTCCCGCTCCACCCCACCCCACAACGCGCGCACGCGCACACACACACACACACACACACATTCACACAAAGAGCACTCATGGCAAATTCAGAGACAAGACTTCTGAAGATAAAATTAGTGCTATACAGCCCCATAACAAGACTCAAAATACTTTAATGACATTTATATATCCAGAAACAAAAAAGGAAGGAAGGAAGGAAGGAAGGAAGGAAGGAAGGAAGGAAGGAAGGAAGGAAGGAAAGAAAGAAAGAAAAGAAAAGAAAAGAAAAGAAAAAAGAAAGAAAGAAAGAAAGAAAGAAAGAAAGAAAGAAAGAAAGAAAGAAAGAAAGAAAGAAAGAAAAAGAAAGAAAGAAAGAAAGAAAGAAAGAAAGAAAGAAAGAAAGAAAGAAAGAAAGAAAGAAAGAAAGAAAGAAAGAAAGAAAGAGGGAAAGAAAGAGGGAAAGGAAAGGAAAGGAAAGGAAAGGAAGGAAACCCACAAATGCTTATTTTGGCCTGTGAGTACATAGAGGATCTGTTTTCTTAAGTTTGGATATTTTCTAGATGAATCATTTTCAACATCCAAAAGCCTGTTTTGCCTTGTTGTTTTAGACAAGTTTCTAGGGTGTTTGAGGGAGTTATATAGAGTACAAGGACAGTGAATGACTGTTTGGAACCTTGAGCCCAGGTTGGCCATCTCTTCTCTTGGTATCTTTTTTGCAGAAGACAGTGGAAGATAAAATCCATCACTCCCAGAAGGAAAATAGACAATGAGCAGAGATTTAAGTGAGAAAATGCCAATAATTACATCACAATGGCAATAAAGCTTTTGCTCTCAGAGTTTGATAACTGCCATGCATTCCCAACTCTCACCTCCCAAATATTCTTTAATGTCCCCCTCCAAACCTGAGGGATAGAAATTCCCTCTGCTCTGGGACCTAACCGTGGAGATTCTGAAAAGTGGTGGCAGACCGAGGGGGTTCTGTGTGCTTCAAGGGGGCCTGTGTGTTGTCATTGTCCAGGGACTCTGGGTAGACGATAAGCAAGGGGAGGGTATAGATATAAAAACTGCAGTTTTTGTGCTGGCAGCATTGCTCTGTCCTGCAATGTGACAGAACCCACCCCATCTCAGGAAGTGTAACTCAGGCCTCCTCTCAAGGGCACCTGATATTTACTGGCCAACAACACCACATGACAGCAAACGATGGAGCAGCCTGAGAGGGTTTACTGCAACCTTACACTGTCCTAAAGACTAAATCAAGCTTGGTCACCAACAAAATATGTGTTCTTTTCTCCACCAAACATCTCTGTAATAAATCAGTTAGCTTGACTGTCCTTCTAGAACCCAGGCATGCTTTGTGATGTGGAGGCTGCCATTTTCAGAAATTTCCAGAAAAGGAAAGAACGGTTAAAAAACCACCCTGAAGATATAAAACCAGCTTCTTTTCTAAGATATCTTAATTCTTGCTCTGATAGGTCAAGACAGGGCCCTCGTGGAAAGGGAAAGTTATTCAAGAGGGTCTTCAGGGCAGCAAATCAACACTCTCTTGAGTTCTTAAAATGTGCTGAGCACAGATACTGTACTTCATCAATCACATGCCATCCATTGCCAAGTACTTTGGGGAGCTAGATTAACTTTGATTGAAAGTCTACTTTTTAGGTGTACCCAGGCACTTCTTAATAGTCCTCCAAGAAAACACTCATGGTAGCCTCCACAGATGCCTTGCTGAGAAGCATGGATTTATCTCACCAGCTGCTCTGGCCTGAATGATTAAGCCCCAGGTCCCTCAGGGAAACTGAGGTAGTCCCAAGAATCTGGAGGCAGTATCTGTTGATCACAACCAGGCCCACACAGCCCCGACTTTCCAGGACTTTGTCCTCTTGGATACTTCCCTGCCTAGAAGTATCCCTAGAAGCCAACGGGCTTGGGTGAGCTGCAGTCTCCAGCACCCTGGAGGGTCCGAGTTCTCAGTGTGTGTGTGTGTGTGTGTGTGTGTGTGTGTGTGTGTGTGTGTAGTAATATTCTGTCAAACCTCTGCAAGTTCTAAATCTGACAGAATGCAAGGGGTCATACCAAGGGCCCAGAGAATAGAGATGATAAGCACAAGGCCTGGGACTTACATCTCTACAGGGGCCAGGAACAGACACTGAGCAAAGGAAGGACGGAAGGCAGATGTGCTGGCAAACAAAACTGCGTGTGCTAGTACACACTCTATATTAGCGTAGTAGAAAAATATAATGCTTTGTGCAATATTAAGATGTTCTGCTTCTCAACTTTAAAATCTGAGGCTACTGGCACAAGGAGAACAAGCTCTCTATATATGGCACTAAATACAAGAGCAATTTTCTTTTAGTGAATAGGAAGACTTCGATCTTCTGAGCCACTTTTTATCTCAGGATCTGAAGAATATACCAAATATAATGGCATTGCCCTAAAATTTAGTCCATACCCTTTCAATTACCTTCAGAAGCTATTTCTGTCATGAGTTCATCCTAAGTTACTAGAGTTTAAAAACTCATAATGACCCAATAAGATGGCTGTGTTAGTTTTCCTCTCTGTGAATATGTTCTCAACCCTCTTTTGCGCGTTTCCTCACTCCTCTGAAATTACCTGTTGAGGAAATTCTAACTGTAGTTTCTTAAACTGTTCGAACCTTGTTTAGTATCTATGCACAGAGGTGATGTTGGAACCCTCTGAGGTTTTATTCACTTTCTCCCCATTTGCCTCCCTGCTGTGTCCTGGCCGCTAATAGCACACAGAGGTAGGATGAGGCAGAAGAATGAGTTAGAGTTACTGCAGGTCAGCCTGGACTGGTTTGTCTGTTCCTAATCACACCCTGGCTAAGTCATTCCAAGTTCTAATCTATGTGGACCTGTATAACAGGAAGAGAGTAAAACAGAACACAGAGAATTACAGTAATGGAGTCTGTGAGTAATGAAATTATATATCACTAGCTTAGTACCACACTCACATTAAGCGGCCATTTCTAAATCTAAAATAATAGCACAGAGGTGGATTCTCCCTGCCTTTAAAAGGACAGTGCTAGCTCAGAAATTATATCCAAATCTCTAACAATTACCTGTAAAGGTTACGACTACTAAGGATAGGAAGACTAGCTTAAAAAGAATAAAACTTTACTCTCTCCTTATTCCTTTTCTCTCTTTACAGCGGAATCTTATCAGAAGTTCTATAAGGGCAATAAAAGAGGGACATTTTATTTCACTTCGGATTTCTGGTAGAGACTTAAAATAAAAGTTCTAAAAAATATCACAGATGATAGGTTTCGCTGCTGTAATCTTCTTCCAGTCTTTAGAAAACTTCTATTTCCACACACTCCAGAAATTCTGGTAGTTGGAGTCAGTATAAACTTTTAAGGAGTTATTTAAGAACTTGAGTTCACCTAGTGCAATACGCCCCATGTACATATTCTCTGAGCTCCATTCCACTCATTCATTGAGGACCTATCCTGAGCCTGCTCTGAAACTTTATACTCACCTAGCACAATGTCTGGTGTGTGAGGCAGAGGAACAGCATGGAGACCAAGAGTTGGGGTTCTACAATCTGACTGGTGGGGTTTGAATCCCAGCTCTGCCAACTTCTGCTCTGTGCCCTTTGGAAGGTTATTCCAACTCCAGGTCCCTCTTTCTCATCTCTAAGTGGGGAATGAGAATAGTACTTGACTCGTGAGGTCATCCGATGGGAGGCTCAAATGAGATGTTAGCACTAAGCTACCACCAGCACACTAGTCCCTTTTATGACCTTAGATATGATCTGTGGCTACAAAGATCAATGTAATCATAAAGTGAAGATGTAATATTGGATATTCAGGGAAAAAATAATGTGTCATCTTTGGGATGACAAATGTTTAAAAATCAAAATCAAGATCTCCCACCTTCTGTTGCTTGGTCTTATACAATAAAAACGTGAGTGTAACTCAGCAACATGATCAGGAAATCAGGCAGGTAAGTATCTCTGCCCAGGAGGCAGGGGTACAGGAGTCAGTAAATAGAACCAACCCTGGAAAGCATTTCTGGTTTTTATGTCCTAGCGCTATAAAGTAAGATAGTAAAAATACAAATGATAACTTTGAATTAATCCTTTTATGCCAAGTTGCTGTAAAATATTTAGAGGATTCGGGCTGGTTTTAGTGATAGATTCAATGTGCCATGGAGCTTTGTCCTTTACCATACTTTTAGCGCCAATGGCTGGATTCCCACCACACCATCTGTTCCTGACACTTGGACTCATTAGCACGACTATTTTTATTGATACACATAGCAGTGCTTCTCATACCATCTTAGCTAAGCATTATTTATTGTATCTATATATACAACAATATTAACACAGTCAAGCATCAGGATCGGGACTGGAGGGCATCATTAAAATCAGCTAGTGTTCAGCGAGAGATTTAATGATGGATTTAATAGTATTAAATGGGAAAAAATGCCCTTGGCCTTTACATTCTCATTTAAAAACATATAAAAGAGCAGTAATTCAGGCAGTTATACTTCTTTCAAAGATTTTGCTCTAAATCACAGATGGCAATGGGAGGCCATGGCTGCGCACTGGCTCACACCCACTCACTCTGACCAAAGCCTCATTGGGTCATAATTAGCAAACTGCCTACAAACTAAACTCTTTAAATCAGAGGCCAGTGAGTGCCAGGCTAAAGCACAGAGGGTAGAAAACCCACAAAAATGATGATCTAGGTATTCTCTAGAGACTGCATTCTCTGGATAGTTGCAACTCCCACCTCATTATTGGGTACCATACCTGCGCTCATGCTCTGTAATGTGGTGTACTTTGCTTTCTAAGAAAGCCTCACAGTTTGGCTCTTTAGTTTATAAGGCTTCCAGGCAATATACTTCCCCCAACATCTCCTGCTCACTCCTTATCCCTTGCCACAAACAGGTCATAAATTTCTGTCTTGGGAACACAACATCTAGCCAACACATGATCAGTTCCCCATGATGGTTATCCTGGGGAGATCTGATCAGGGCTGCTGGTCTGAAAGGCTAAACACTTCTGATTAGAGATCATTAGGCTGGGCTTCAAATTTCGATGGAGAGAGTTTTGGCAGAGTGAAAAACAAAAAACAAAAAGCAAAACCAAAACCCTGGATTTTACTCAGAGGCTTGGCTTTGAGTTTGCTGGGTTATGTAGCAGCTCTGTGATCTAGAGCTAGCCATTCTCTGAGTCTGTTCTCTCATCCGTAAAATGCCTCCTAGAGTTGGTATGATACTTCTCGTCATTGCTGAGGACTCAGGCTACTGGTACTTTCTTTTCTAGGGACCCTAGTAACTATGTATATGTGACCAGAATGACAATCTGACTCTCAGAACTTCCATCAGGCCTCTCTGGATACCAGTGGGATTAACATGCAATGGACGGCACCCATGCCTCTTCTTGCCTCCACCGTTAGGAGAGACTTTCATTTTGGGAATGTTGACAATCAGCACTGAGAATCAGACCAGAATCCTACACTGGTCATGTAGGAGAAGCTGGTAGAGGGATAGCCCAAGGACTCAGGGACTCAGGCTGCTCCCATGATTAAGTTGCAGTGCTGAGTCCTTCCCACACTTTTTAAAGTCTTGTCAGGAAAAAGAAACATCAGTGGCAGAAGCACAAGCTCTGCAAATTAAAATATAGCTACAAAATTATCTTCTTTGCATTTTAAAGCAAATTACAGAATCATTCAACTAATTTCAACAATGAAAGGAATGTAGATCCAGTCAAAATTACACATGCATGGACGCTGGTGATGATACCTAAAATTAGATTCTTGGTGGCAGCTCCTGCAAAAATAAATGCGAAGTGATTGCTCATCAGAAAATACATTCGTTGCTATGTGAAACTCTCTTGCCTGTGATAAATTCTTCCAACAAAGTGACTACTCAAGCATTTACCAACCTGCTTTAGGAAATACTGCAAGCTAATGTTTCTTGTCCAAAAATGTGTATGCAGCACAGATAAGGGAAGAAATGGGACAACATCAGAGTCTTGAACTGTCTGAAAAGCCTAGACAGTAAATGAAATGCCACAAGAACAGCCCGAAACATGACTAACCAGGTACCTGTGGTAACTATAGTGTCTACCAGTAGCATGCATAAGGAAACTACTGAAAATTTAATAAGAGCACCACGTGCTTTTCAATATCTAAACACAATGGGACTAATGCTTTGGAATTTTTGAATGAAATGCACTGAACAGAATCTTCTGTGAATGAATGAGAGATCTAAGATTTGCCTCTCCCTGGTAAAGGAACTCTGAGATATATTCATGCATCTGAGGATAAAATACTTCCTTTACTGAGCACTGTTTGCTTTCACAATTTTATTATCAATCCCTGCTAAGTGGCCACCAAATTCTATAGTGGTTCTCAACCAGGGTCAATGTCTGGAGACATTTTTTGGTTGTCACAATTGAGAGGGTGTTACTGGCACCTTGTGGGTAGGGGACAGGGTGCTGCTAAACATCCTCCAAAGCACAATCCCCCACAAAAAAGAATTATCTGAATAGTGCCAAAGTCAGAAACCATGATCAACATACAATCCAGCAACTCTACCCCTAGGTACTTACTTACCCAAGATAAATGAAAACATACGTCCCTGAATGAACAGCCAGATGAAGAGATACATTAGATGTATTAGATCTCATGTCCGTTAGATCCTGAGCATAGGAGCTCCGGTGCCCATGGAGTTTGGGATATGCTACTCTCCCAGCACATGGATGAATTCTTATTCACCAACGTGGAAGCTCTCCAAACCCCGTCCTTTTGTTTTTTTTACGGAGGTTTCATTACACAGGCATGATTGATTAAGTCATTGGCCACTGGTGATCACTTCAATCTTTAACCCCTCTCCCGTCCCTGGTAGTCAGGAGGCAAGCCTGAAAGTTCCAATCCTCTAATCACAAGGTTGGTTCTCCTGGCAACTAGCCTTCATCCTTAGGTAATCTAGGGACTTTCCAAAAATCACCTCATTAACGAACTCAGATGTGGCTGAAAGAGATTTATTATGAATAGCCAAAGAAACCTTTATCTCTCTGATCACTTAGGAAATTCCAAGGATTTTAGGAGCTTTGTACCAGGAATTGAGATGAAGACCAAATATATATATTTCTTATTATAAATCACAACATCAAAGGACTTGCCCACGAATTGTTCAATGTTCATGTTCCCAGCTGAGGTCCAATAAGGCTATGCTTTGCCTTCTTTCAGCTCTCATACTATAAACAAACGTCCTTTTTGTGGTATATTTAGCACCATATTTTTTGCATTTTTGTGTTTTTGTTGGTGGTTTCACTGTTTAAAATAGCCCCAAGTGTAGAGCTGAAGTGCTGTCTAATGTTCCTAGGTGCAAGAAAGCTGTGATGTGCCTTCCAGAGAAGATAATGCGTGTCAGATAAGCTTCATTCAGTCCGGAGTTAGAGTGCTGGCCATGAGTTCAATGTTAATGAGCCAACAATACATATTAAATAAGTGTCTTTAAACAAAAACACACATAAAACAAGGTTATGTATTGATGGGTTGATGAAAGTGTTGTGACCCGAGAGGCCTGCAGGAACTTAACACTGTATTTCCCCGAGGTTCAATATTTGAAAATTCCATATTCATGGCAACTTTATAGAACATAACTACCATGAATAATGAGAACTGACAGTATACATGGGTCTTTCACTAGACTCTATTACACTTGCATTTCTATCTCTAGGTTAGTGTCTGCTTCCCGAAGTGCTACAGTTGAGGTCATCTTTTATTTAGGTGTTCTTTAATTTCCCTTAGTAATTTTTTTATAGCTTTCAGAGTATAATTCTTACAATTTTATCAATAAGTACTTTGTGATTTTGATGCTATTGTGAACTGCATACATATACAAGATTGTTATGTACTTCTGATCACTTGCTAAAAACAATTTTTTTTATCCATTTAAAACATACCACTACATCTCTGGCAATATTATTCATCCTGTATTCTACTTGGGCTGATTTTAATATAGCCTCTCAATCTTTCTTTAGATTAATATTTACATATATTTTTCATCCTTTTACTTTGCCTATCTCTCTAAATATAAAGCATGTAGACAGCATATGGTTCCTTTCTGCTTTTATTATATCCACTCTAACAATTTCAGCCTTTTAATTAGTGTTTAGACCATTTCATTTAATGTAATCATAAAATTACATCAACTTAATATTAAGTATACATTTCATTAGGCTTTGATTTAAGTTTATCATCTTGATAGTTGTTTTCTCTGTCCCTGTCCATTCTTTGTTCCTTTTTTTCTCTTTTCCTGCCTTCTTTTATATTAATTCAATCTTTCTTGTATCTTCTTTCTCCATTATTGGCTTATTTGCTATACGTCCATTTAATTTTTGAGCTGCTCTTTAGTTTACAATATGCATTATTATCATGGTCTGTCATAAAGTAATATACCACTCTACTGATGATGTAAGAGCTTTGCAACAGTAACCTTAGTACCCCTTCAGTCTGTTGTACTATTGTGGTCATTTTTTTCTTTTACATGTTATGAATACTTTGATAAATTGTGTCTTTTTGCTTTATTTATTTAATTTTTTAAAAAAGATTTTATTTATTTATTTGAGAGAGGGAGAGAGAGCAGGGGGAGGGGCAGAGAGGAAGGGAGAAGTAGACCCCCTGCTAAGCAGGGAGCCCAACACGGGGCTTGACCCCAGGACCCTAGGATCATGACCTGAGTTGAAGGCAGATGCTTAATCTACTGAGCCACCCAGGTGCCCCTGTCTTTCTGTTTTAGGTTGTCAGTTATCATTAAAATCAGATTAAATTAGAAAAATGTTTTATATTTACTAGTATATCTACCATTCCCAGAGGTTTTCATTCTTTTATGTAGCTCCAAGTTTCCATGTGGCATTATTTTTTTTAAGCCTGAAAAACTCTTCAATATTTGTCCAATTTGTTGGAAATGAATTATCTCACCCTTTGTTTATTTGAAAAGCTCTACTTTGCATTCACTTTTGAGATATTTTCATTGGATATTAATTTCTAGGTTGACATGTTTTTTCTTTCAATATTTTAAAAATGCTATTTCACTGTGTTGTTGTTTGTATTGTTACTGACAGTAAGGTTGTAGTCATGTTCTTATGTTTGTTCCCCTGTGTATAGTGTTCCTTTTTTTCCCCCTCTAGTTGCCTTAACATTTTCTTTGTTATCCATTTTTAGCATTTTGAGTATAATTTGCTTTGATGTGATGTTCTTTGTATTTATCCTACTTGGTATTTGTTGAACTTGTAGATCTGTAAGTTTATAGTTTTCATCAAATATGAAAGACTTTCAAGAGGCGCCTGGGTGGTTCAGTTGGTTGGGGGTCTGATTCTTGATTTTGGCTCAGGTCTTGATCTCACGGTCATGAGATGGAGCCCCGCATCAGGCTCTGAATTCAGCTGGGAGCTGCTTCTCTCTCCCTCTTCCTCTGCCCCTCCCCCAGCTCATGCTCTCTCTCTCTCTCAAATAAATAAATCTTTAAAAAAGTAGGAGACTTTCAGCCATTATTTCTTCAAAATATTTTTTCTGCCCCTTTCTCCTCTCCTTTTGTAATGGCAAGTACACATATGATAAATACCTAGATATTGTGACACAGACCAGTAAGATTGTTTTTTCTCTCTAGACCTCATTTTGGGTAGTTTCTATTATAAGGTTTTCAGCTTCATTGATTTTAATTTTCTGAAGTGTCAATTTATTGTTAAATCTGTCTAGTGGATTTTAAATTTTAGAAAGTATATTTTCAGCTCTAGAAGTTCCATTTCTATATCTTTAATTTCTTTCCTTAGTATATTAGTCATTTCCTTTAAATCTTCAAGACCATTTAGATTAGCTATTATAAAGCTCTTGTCTGATAATTCCATAATGTCTTTCATTTCTGGGAATGTTTTTATTGACCTTTTTATTTTCCTTTTGTGACAAGTCACACTTTTTTTATGTCTAATGTTTCTTTGTATTGGAAGCTTAACTGTGTGAGTGTTACATTGGTAATTGTTTTTCTTATTTTTTTACTGAGGTATAATTAACATACAACATTATATTAGTTTCAGGTGTATAACATAATGCTTTGATATTTGTATATATTGCAAAATGATCACCAAAAGTCCAGTCAACATCTGTTACCACACATAAAGAACTTTTTTGTGATCAGAACTTTTAAAAGTTGTGAAGAGAGTAAATTTTAAGTAGGCAATACAGCACTATTAACTGTAGTCACCAGGCCGTACATTACATTCACATGACTTATTTTATAACTGGAAGTTTTGACTTTTGACTCCCTTCATCCATTTCACCCACTTTTGACTCCCTTCACCCATTTCACCCACTCCCATCTCACCTCTGGCAATCACCAGCCTGTTCTCTGTATGTATGAGCTTGTTTTTTGGTTTTGTTTTTAAAATTCCACAGTGAGCTCATACAATATTTATCTCTCTCTGTCTGACTTATCTCACTTAGCATAATGCCCTCAAGGTCCAGCCATGTTGTTGCAAATGGCAAGAGTTAATCCTTTATTTATGGATGAGTAATATTCCAGTGGTGTGTGTGTGTGTGTGTGTGTGTGTGCGTGTGTGTGTGTATTCTTTATCCATTCATCTGTCAAAGGAGATTTAGGTGTTTCCATATCATGGCTATTATACATAATACTGCAATGGGTGCATATATCTTTTTAAGTTAGTGTTTTCTTTTGAGTAAATACTCAGAAGTGGAATTGCTGGATCATATGGTAGTTTTATTTTTAATTTTTTGAGGAACCTCCATACTGTTTTTCATAGTGGCTGCACCAATTTACATTCCCACCAGCAGTGCACAAGGGTTTCCTCTTCTCCACATCTTTGTCAACACTTATTTCTTGTCTTTTTGATGACAGCTGTTCTAACAGGTGTGTATTGGTAATCCTTTTAATGTTTTTCTTTCTTCAAAGGTGAAATTTGTTACTTGTGGATCAGGTTTATCCTTACAAGGCTTACTTTTAAAGTTTGTTAGGGTGGACCCAAAGTAGCCTTTACTCTGGGGATATTTTAGCCTTATTACTAAGGCATATGACTTTTCTGGTGACTCTACTTAATGTTCTGGTTTTTTAATGAGACTTCTCCATTATGACTTGTAAGAATTCAAATGTACCTCTGCCCTATGAGAGCTCTGGGAATTGTTCAGTTTATAGCTCCATGGAAATTTTTATTTGCATGGCCTTGTGGAGTTTTCACATTATGTATGCAAGGATTAGTATTCAGCCAAAGACTCAAGTGGCTCCCTATGCAGATTTCTTGAACTCTTTCTCTGAGCGCCTCCACTTTTGTATTCTGCCTTGCAAATTCGAGCTCCCTAGGCCTCTCCAAACACTGTTTCTCTTTCTCCTCATCTCAGTGAGACTTCTAGGTTCTGCCTGAAACTACCTCTCTGCCCTGCAGTCTGGAAAGCACCTCTGCATATAAATCTGAGGTCAATATGCAGTAGTCACCTAATTTATTTTCCTTCTTATAAAATCATAATTCTGAATGGACTATTTCCCCATGTCTGAAAATAGTTCTTTTACATATTTTGTGCTGTTTTCTATTTGTTTATGGCAGAAGAACAAATTCTATGCCATTTATTACTATATCAGAGGAACCAGATTAATCATTCAAAAACACAAACCTGATGATGTCACTCTCTAGCTTAAAATCTTTCAAAGCTGACTACGGATTTTACTGTCTATAATGGTATATTTTTTAAAGTGCTAAAATGCTCCTCAGAAGGGGGTACTATGATAATAAACATAAAGCCGGATGGTCACAGGAAACCTGGGACCTCTGTCATACATTTTGGCTCAGTCTCTAGGGTCTCACTACACAGCCCCCTCCCCCATTTTGTACCAACTTTTACTCCTTACACTTGAATAGTTTGACAGTTCTCTTTCCTTCACTTGTGGCATGTCTCCTATCTTGTCCATCTAGTAAATTCCTCTTCCTCCCTTCAGGTAGTTAAAACATTATCTTCCTCTATGTCTATGTAGTGCTGTGCCTCATTTGGCATGTACCTCATGGAATTCTGTTAATTTGTTTACATTTTGCCTCTTATAAACTAGGTTTTTGAAAAAGTGCAAAATCAAGAAGTATGCTTTAGAAAATTAATTCAGAAGCAATATTTGTTAAAAACTGGATAAAGGATATATGATAGAGACAATTAAGAGGATTGTTCAATATCTATTGTTTTATTTAATGTCAACCTTCAACAGTAAAGAAGCCCAAAGGCCTCTTAACATCAAATCATCCTACTTTTTCTTGTTAGATTCTCAACTACAGTCAAAACCTATTCAGAAATCAGAATTTTTAAATGTGACAATCTCACATGGAGGTTTCCTGTATTTTATGATCTAAGCAAACCTGCCAAAATTTGGTGAATTTCAATGTTGGGAAAATACCTGCAATTTTCCCACTTAACTATATTGAATATCCTACTGCAGTACCCGTTGCAACTGACATATATGAGCACACTGTGCTCACAACCACATTATTTGACTCAAAATTCGGCAGTTTAATATTGTGTCATAATTTCTTTCTCCTTTTCAGGGAGCTGTAGGCTTCTAGTTATGGAATGAATGTCATAGTGTCACGGGCATAAAAGGTACAGCATAAGGAATATAGTTGATGGTATTGTAATAACATCATATGGTGACAGATGGTAGTTATACTTGTGGTAAGCATAGTAGAATTTACAGACTGTCAAATCACTATGTTGTACACCTGAAGCTAATGTAACACTGTGTGTCAACTACACTTTAAAAAAAAAGGAACAAAAACCAAGCAGATATATTTTAATTCAAAAAGTTTCCTATTTGGGATAAATACATGAAACAGAGGTTTTCAAGACACATGTTAGGCAACCAGTGACACTGACTCTCGGGAGATGGAAAACTAATGAGGCAAACTATACTATCACCTGAGCTTACTGCATTAAGAGTTGCCAGGCTATGGTACAGAAAAGGGAATCCAGGTAGAGCCCAGTGGACACTCTGAGCTGAGTCTGGAAGAGCAAGTTGACTAGAGTTTGCAGGACAAAATGCCAGAGAGATTCTTGCACAGAGAGAAACCTGGAGATCTGCAGAAGGTCCCTTTGAGTATTCAACAGGGTCCTGAGTAGCACAAGTGTGTGAAGGAAACAAATTGAGGCTAGGGAAAGAATCATCTGAAAGGATTAGAAAGAAGACATCAGGTGTTCACCCAAGGCCTGAAACAGTAATTGTTTTCACTAGCTAGACTAGAAAACCTCATAAATGATGGGGCATTGGGTACAGCACTTGAAAGAATCTTGTCTTAGTAGTGGGCAATAGACTAAATACTGCTCTTTTCTCACCTAATAGATTGTTAAAATAAGACTCCAAATGATCAAGTTGTTTCCAAGCAACTTAAATGCACCCCAAAACAAGGCTCAAGATTTATAGAAATAGAAAAAGGCAGAATTCTCACCACCTGACAACCTACCAAATATTACCAGACCTACAAAGAAGCAAGAAGATACAACCCCATAGGGAAGAGAACAATCAATCAAAACCAACTCAAAACTGACACAGATGTTAAAATAAGCATATAAGGATAAATTAAACAATTATTGTAATTGTAATTTATATGTCCAAAAAGATAAGGAGAGACATAGAAGATACACAGATGACCCAAATCAAACTTCCAGACATGAAAACTACAATGTATGAGATGAAAATATACACTGAATGTAATTAATGGCAGAATAGAGATTATAGAAGGAAAGACTAATGAACTTGAAGACACAGCAACAGAAACCACACAAAAGAAAACACAGAGAGAAAAATATTAAAAAAAAAAACACACAAGAATATCATTGAATTGTAGGATAACTTAATGTGTGTCCTAATGTACATGAAATTTTAGTCCCTAAAGGAGAACAGGGGAATGGGGAAAATGTTTGAAGAAATAATAAAAGAAAAAAATTCAAACTGGATAAAAATTATAAACCTGTAGATTCAGGAAACTCAATGAACTCTAAGCATGGGAACCCTGAAGAAACCCCTGTGAAGACACAATATAATGAAATTGCTCAAAATCAACAATAAAGAGAAAAAATTAAAAGCAGCCAGAGTAAAATGAAATGAAGATAAAGATTACAACAAATTTCTTATTGGAAACAATGTAAGTGTGAAGACAGTAGAGCAACATCTTTAAAATATGGAAAGAAAATAAATACCAGCCCAGTGATATATAACAGCAAAAATATCTGTAAAAAACTAGGGTAAAATAGTGACATTTTCAAATACACAAATGCTGAAAAATTCATAATCAGCAGATCTGCACTCTAAGAAATGTTAAAGGAAGTCCTTCAGGCAGAAGGAAAATGCTAGCAGATGGAAACGTAGATATATTCAAAGGAGTAAAGAGAACTGGAAACGGTAACCACAGAGGTAAATTTAGAAAAAGATATTTTATTATTTAAATGCATTTAAGATATAATTGGCTATTTAAACAACAATATTAGTTTATGAGGAGTTTACAACATAGAGAAGTAAATACATATGCCAACAATAGCATATAGGTGGCTAGGAGGAAAAAAAGGAAAGCATCCTGTTGCAAAGTTCTGCATGGGAAATGGGATGATGTTGCTGGAAAGTGGACTGTAACAGGTTAAAGCTGTGTATGGTAAACCCTAAAGTAACCAGTGAGAGAACAAAACAAAGAGTTAGAGTTACTAAGCCAACAAGTAACTAAAGTGGAATAATGAAACAACTCAGTACAAAAGAAGGCAGAAAAGGAGAGAAGAGAAACAGAAAAGAAAGAATGAATAGAAAAGAGCAGGACAACAGACCTAATCTCAACCACATCAATAATCACATTAAAGGTAAACATTTTCAAATCCCAATTAAAAGACAAAAATTGTGAGACCCAATTATATGCTGCTTATAAAAACCACACTTAAAATATAAAAAACCAAATTAAAACAAAATAGTAGAAAAAGAAATTATATACTAACATGAATTAAAAAAAGGTCAGAATGGCTATATTAATACCAAAGCATATCTCAGTGTAACCAGGGATAAAGAGATTATATCATGTTCAAGGAATCAATCCGTCAATAGGACATTACAATCTAAATGCCTGCACCTCCCATACAGAGTTTCAAAATCCATGAAGTAAAACCAATGCAACAGTAAGGAGAAATAGACAAACCCATAATTATCTTCAGATTTCAATATCCCTCCCTTAATAACTGACAGAATAAGTAGGAAGAAAATCAGTCACAACGCAGTCTTGAACAGCAACACTATGACATGATGGTTAATGTAGAAAATCTAATAGAATCTACAAAAAAGCTATTAAAATTAATGTTAGTTTCACAATACTTCAGGATGTAAAATCAACAGAGACCAATTGTATACCTATATCCTAGCAACTAATAAATATAAATTGAAATTAAAAAATAAACGCCATGTACAGTAGTACAAAAAATATGAAATACTTAGGGATAAATCTGACAAAAGATGTTCATGCCCTGTACACTAAAATTCTAAACACTGAAGAGAGAAATTAAATGATATTTAAATGAATGGAGATATATACTGTGTTAGTGGCTTGGAAGAATCAATACTTAGATGTCGGTTCTTTCCAGATTGATCTGTAGATTCAATACAATTCCAATAAAAATCCCAGCAGGCATTTTTTTTGGTAGAAATTGATGAGCTTATTCTAAAATTCATATGGAAATGCAAAGGTGTAAAAATAAACAAAACAACTTAGAAAAACAAGAACCAAATTGAAGAACTAACACTACCTGCTAGAAAATTTTATTATAGAGCCACAGTGACCAAAAGAATGTGATATTGGTGTAAAGATTGATATACAGGGACAAAATAAAGAATCCAGAGATAGATCACACATATATGGACAACTGATTTTCAGCAAAAGTGCAAAGGCAATTCAATGGAGAAAGGGTAGCGTTTTTAACCATCGGTGCTGGAAAAATTGGATATCCATGTGCAAAAACTGAACTTCCATCCAACCTTTAAAGTGGATCTTAAAACCAAATGTAAAACCTCAAACTGCAAAAGTTAAAAAAAAGTAGGAAGAAAACCTTTGTGATCTTAGATTAGGGAAAGATTTTGTAGTTATGATACTAAAAACATGATCCATAAAGAAAAACAACTAATAAATTGGACTTCATCAAAATTAATTTTAAAAAAACCTAACAGTGTTATCTTCCGAAAGACACTGTTAAAGAAAATGTAAAGACAAGCCCCATACTAACGGAAAATATTTGCAAAGGATGTACCTGCACAGTATATAAAAGATTTGTATATAAAATATATATAAAGAAATTTCAAAACTCAAAAATAAAAACAATAAAAAAGGACAAAAGTTTTGGATACTTCAGCAAAGATGTATGGATGGAAAGTAAGTGTGTGAAGAGAAGCTTGAGATAATTAGTCATTAAGGCAACACAAATGAAAACCATGATAATATACCACTGCACACATTAGAATGTTTAGAATTAAGAAGACCAGGCATTTGCAAGGATGAAGAGGCACCACAATTCTTATATACCACTGATGGAGATGAAAAATGGTATAAGCACTTTGGAGAACAGTTTGGTAGGTTTTTAAAAAAAGTTAAACATCTTTCTATCATTTGATTCAAACATTCCACTGGTAGGTATTCACTCCAGAGAAAAGAAAGCATAATTCTACACAAAGACTTTTTGTATGTTCTACACATGTGCACAAATATTTATAACAGACTTATTTGTGCTAGCCAAGAAATAGAAAGAAATTAAATGTCCTGTGAAAGTGAATGGATAAACAAGTTGTGGTATATCCATACACTGGAATACTGCTTAACCACAAAAAGGAATGAGCATGAAATATGGATGAATCTCAAAATAATTATGCAGACTGAAAGAAGACAAAAGGGTACTTATTATATGATTTCATTTATATAAAAGTGTGAAAAAATGCAAACTCCTCTGTAATGACAGAAAGCAGACAAGAGGTGGCCTGGGGATAGGGTGGACATTCAAGGGTAAGGGATGAATGACAAAGGAGTCTGAGAAAAATCTGAGGAGTGATGGATATGTTCATTATCTTGATTGTGGTGATGTTTTCACAGGTATCTTGAGCTTCTCGTCATGCACTTATGTGAAAACTTACCAAGCTGCCATTCTAAATATGTGCAATTCATTGTATGTCAATTTTACTTCAATGGGGAAATGAACAACTAATATTTCCTACTTCTTTGCAATTCTATGCAGTTTAGATTTCATACATGTAATCCTTTCTGTAAGCTCCTGGCAGGGTTTCTTTTAGCAAAACCAGCTAAATAATTTTGAGAAACTTTTTCAGAAATTCCAAAGTATGTCAATGTCAATTACTTCTTATAATTGTACAGATTCCCTTCTTTTTCTAACCTTCATCCAACTATGCTACAAGGTATTTTCTCCTGTTTTCATGAACTTGGTCTTCACTGTCAAGGATTTTAGTGATTGTGGATACTTACAGTCAAGAAAGTGAAGCCACTGGCACTGTTAATTGGAAAGGCAGAAGTGGATCCCTCAGTAAGACGGCCAGTGACCCAGCGGGGGACTCAGGGGCAGGGAGCAGAAAGTTCCGGTCATGGAAACACAGGGCCTGTATTTCCTTCCTTCAGGACAATCTGGATGGAGGAGCCATCCAGAACCTGCTCTGTTAGAAAGTTTTCACCAACTATGCTCCTATCCTAACATCTAGTTATAGGATCTCTCATTTTCATTCATCCCCCTGAGTCCCAGCTCTTCAGTTCATGTGTTTGCCTGTGACCAGAAAAGTAGAAATTGTGAACACAGATGCTATAGCATGAGTACTTTTATATTAAAAGTGTAGGAGGGGTTTTTATATTATCTCAAGTCATTAATTAGACAAATTGTGTAAGTCAATCCTTTTGCAACTCTTCCCGTAACTATCTTCCTCAGAACTATTTCCTTTGTTAAATATATGCTTATACAGGTTTTTACATGTGTATTATGTATCAATTATCATATAATTACATAATTACTATAATCGGATTTAACTGCATAATTAGAATGTGTAATTACATAATTAAAACATGTAATTACCAAGTTTAAAAAGTTATGGAAATTATTTTTTTAAATGAATAATGCATGTACGAGTAGGCAACTGTTGAAGTTCACAACTTAGGACTTCTAAAAGTCATTTTAATGGAAAACACAATTTAAAATCCAGTAGCCAGTTATTTCACTTGATGTGTTGGATACTTTAAAATTTTTTAATGGATTTTTATTTTGTTAAAGTATTTAAAACCTTCAAGAGCTCAGCATCTGAGTGCAGGATAAAGAGACAAAAAAAAAAAAAGTCAGCTCTCATTAAATGTACCTGAGGTATGACTGCATTATTAACCTATTCCCACAGATATATTAAGGGTTTCCTTAATGTAATTGACTGTAAATAATAAGCAGTGATGACTCGCATGAAAGTCATTACCCAGCTGGTGTTTTGGTGAATCTAGGAAGCCATGTACTCCATTCCCCACCCCCTACCCCCGCCCCCAAAATCTATGTTTGGTCTCAAAGGTGTAATGTTATTTTTAAAATAAATATCGATTATTTTTTTTAAAGATTGTGTTTATTTATTTGACAGAGAGAGAAACAGCAAGAGAGGGAGCACAAGCAAGGGGAGTGGGAGAGGGAGAAGCAGGCTTTCCGCTGAGCAGGGAGCCCGATGCGGGGCTTGATCCCAGGACCCTGGGATCATGACCTGAGCCGAAGGCAGACGCTTAACGATTGAGCCACCCAGGTGCCCAATAAATGTCGATTATATACCTGCTTCATAATAAGAGAAATACATCTCTATTTATAGGACTTTCACTTGAAGAATAAAAAATTTTTAAAAGTTAGAAGCATATTACATCAGTGGTATTATGATAATTCAACTATGCCAGAGATGGAAAGAGGAATCAGATGTGTTCTCTGGCCTTAAGTTGTTTAGACAGACACAAAAGCCAGTAAATAAAACACAGAGAAGGCGGGCAGTAATAGCTTTTGAAAACTTTTTTTTAATCTACTAAATTATAATTTGGTGCCTGAAGAAACAATCCTCATTCTCTAAACCAGCAACTGATCTTTGATTTTTCTGGTCCATTATCAACAGAACAGTTGATTACTTTTTGTGGAAAATTTCTGCTCCTGTTCAGGCCCATAACATTTTGTACATACTTCATAATAAAGCACTTATCCTATAATCTCATAATTATGTATACGTCTGCTGCTTCTTTAGAATCTAAGTTCCAGGAGGGAAATTGCTCAGTGCAGGAAACATTTTCTCACATGTGTTAATACCTGCAGGGGTATCCTCTATACACATACATGCACACATACACAGACACACACAGACACAAGTGTGTGTGTGTGTGTGTGTGTACACACAACAAAGTAACATTTGCCTGCCCTTTTCACAGAAGCAGAATATGTGTCTCTTGACAACACACATAACCAGCATATCTTTCAAAACCCAAGAGTATAACTTGCAAATATTAATAAAGATCACTGTCAAATGATAACTTATTCTTGGACCAAAAAAGGAAACACGTGCATAAAATAAAGACTATGCCTCCCAGAGATGGCAGGAAAAAAATGAGAGTAGTTATAAGTCAGCCGCAGCCTCGTTTCAAGAGGAGCCCAGTTTCTGCAGACTGCTCTGTCAGTGGTCATCTGTATCAGATTAATGCTCCATTCATTAATTAATTACTCCCACCAACATTTACGGAGCTTCTGTCTACTGTATGTGAAGTGGTGTGCTATGTACACTAAGGGGCAAGAAATAACTACGTGGAGTTCACGTTCCAGGGATGGAGTGGACACAGGAGCAGATGTAACAGTGCATGTGCTCAGCCCTGAGATGACAGTGTGGGGACATCAGGTGTTGGGGGGGGTGTGATGGGCACTCTTTGACAGATTCAATGCACTGCACTGGGGATCTAGCTCCTTATGTATTTCTTCTATATAGCCACTCCAGATTTAATGGGGGTAATCCAAGTTGAACTCATATGATAGAGCAAGTAACTCAGAACAACCCTGATGTCCTAGAACCCGGAGGAGATCTGCTAGTCTCAGAGGAGTCTCATTCCCTCCCACATACACCTGTCTCCACCCACCCTACTCTTGCTCCAGATAAAAATTCACAAGCATTATTCTTAATGTGTCTTTGCTGGGAAATAAACTGGTAGGCTGGGGTCTGGCAGACAGCCTGGCGAACAGTAAGCATCCCATGCTGAATGTTGAATCCATAAGTTACATGGGTATCACTTATAATCCATGGTATATTACATGTGAGTGGTTTTCTTTTTCAGTAATTTTTCATCATTTCTGAAGGAAGGGACATACCACTGAAATGGGGTAGTACATGGAAATCTTCTGGTTTATCATGGATTGTGAACTTGATCATGACCTCAGGAGTTTATCAGAGCCATGTTTAAGGCCTCAAAGCTCCACTGAGGTTTGGAGAAGACCTGAGAAGGGGGACATAAATCTTAGCCTAACCTCCACACATTCCTTGCTTTGTGTGGTATTACTGTCATCACCAGGCCTACTCCTTGCATTTGTCAATGAATTCTGATAGAAGGTCACTGTTAACATGTGTATGAACTGAAACTTATCACCCACGAATGTAAATTTGGTTCATCAGATTAGTTGGTGTCACCTGAGAAATGAAGAATTAGGATTCTGGGTGGAAGACTCCTCTGAGACTAGCAGATCTCCTCTGGGAAGCGCATGAGATTGATAAACTGCTGTTGAGCTCATCTGTCCAGTGTCAGGTGTCATGTGTTCGGCTGTCCCCATTCCCCTGGGAGGGGGATCTCTCCCTCAGCCATGGGGTGAAGTAGAGACAATCAAAGTAGCTGTATGTGAGTATGAGGGCTTATGGACCTGGGAAGAGTGGGCGGAACAGAGGCCAGAAGAACTCGATTTCATGCGAATTTAAAAATCACATTTCCTGTGTCTGTTGGCCGTTTGGATGTCTTCTTTGGAAAAATGTCTGCTCGTGTCTTCTGCCCATTTCTTGATTGGATCATTTGTTCTTTGGATGTTGAGTTTGATAAGTTCTTTATAGATTTTGGATACTAGCCCTTTATCTGATATGTCATTTGCAAATATCTTCTCCCATTCTGTCGGTTGTCTTTTGGTTTTGTTGAGACACACAGAAGAGTGCTCAACATTGCTCGGCATCAGGGAAATCCAAATCAAAACCTCAGTGAGATACCACCTCACACCAGTCAGAATGGCTAAAATTCACAAGTCAGGAAACGACAGATGTTGGTGGGGATGCGGAGAAAGGGGAACCCTCCTACACTGTTGGTGGGAATGCAAGCTGGTGCAGCCACTCTGGAAAACAGTATGGAGGTTCCTCAAAAAGTTGAAAATAGAGCTACCATACGATCCAGCAATTGCACTACTGGGTATTTACCCCAAAGATACAAATGTAGGGATCCGAAGGGGTACATGCACCCCGATGTTTATAGCAGCAATGCCCACAGTAGCCAAACTGTGGGAAGAGCCAAGATGTCCATCGACAGATGAATGGATAAAGAAGTGGTATATATATATATGTATACACACACACACACACACACACACACACACACACACACACACACACACACACTGGAATATTATGCAGTCATCAAAAGGAATGAAATCTTGCCATTTGCAACGACGTGGATGGAACCGGAGGGTATTATGCTGAGCGAAATAAGTCAATCAGAGAAAGACATGTATCATATGACCTCACTGATATGAGGAATTCTTAATCTCAGGAAACAAGGGTTGCTGGAGTGGTGGGGGGTGGGAGGGATGGTGTGGCTGGGTGATAGACATTGGGGAGGGCATGTGCTATGGTGAGCGCTGTGAATTGTGCAAGACTGTTGAATCACAGATCTGTACCTCTGAAACAAAGAATACATTTTATGTTAAAAAAAAAAAAGAAGATAGCAGGAGGGGAAGAATGAAGGGGGCAAATCGGAGAGGGAGACGAACCATGAGAGACGATGGGCTCTGAAAAACAAACTGAGGGTTCTAGAGGGGAGGGGGTGGGGGGACGGGTTAACCTGGTGATGGGTATTAAAGAGGGCACGTTCTGCATGGAGCACTGGGTGTTATACGCAAACAGTGAATCATGGAACGTTATATCAAAAACTAATGATGTATGGTGATTAACATTACATAATAATAAAAAAATAAAAATCACATTTCCTCACACTTTCCATCTTCTCTAAATACCACTCCTGAGTCTTCTTAAGTGACTGTGGGTATGGCTGCTGATGTAGCACTAGGTTAGGAAACAAAACAAGTGAAGAGAAGAGGAAAGCACGAGTCACAATTGAAGAAAAAGAAAACAAAGAAATATTCTGGGGTCTCAGAACCATCGGTGACAGGAAGTACATTCTAGAAAATGTGTAATTATGCATTTAGTTCACCAGCAGATTCCATTCACATCTTACTCTAGTTCACTGAATATCACATCTCAGAGCACCAAAACTCTACCTGTCTCTGTATGAAAACAAAGAGTGATGAACAAGAGAACTAGTGATTAGTACTGATGTATGTGTTCAAGTTAGAGACGCAAATCTGTCTCCCCTCCCCCATCCCACACCAAGCTAATGGATGAACCTCAATCAATACACTCAGGAAAGACCACAGAATCAATAACAGGGCTAATTTAACAGAATTAAGAAGTGGCATTTTTTTAAATAAAAAAGCAGACACATTGGCAATAACCACATTCTTAATGTTGCCTAGCAACAAGATATAAAAATGATGTACAATGTCAGTAACTTATTTTCACGTACAAAAACAGCCCCCTGCCTTGGCAATGCTGTAATGTACTTTTCCCCAACTAGAACTCCGCCGAGACTATTAACGCTACCATTTTCCATAATATACTCTGTTAAACAATCATGTGTTTTAGTGCGTTAAAACACTGAATTTACTTAATGACTACTCAGTGAAGCTGCAGCTACAGGAAAGGGAGGAGTTTTTCTGTTTCCATTTTAGGCTCACAGGTTCATTCCCTGGCCAGGGGAATTCAATAGATAGCAAACATAGTGAATCCAAACATTGGAATTCACGTATAAAAGGGGAGAGAACAGGGCAAGGAGTGGTCTTGTGGGTGTTTTAAAGGGAAAGTAGACAAATGAAGTTAAAGGGGCAGTATTTGTGCTTCTTGGTGATTTTTAAAATTTTTTCTTTGGAATGTGAAAGAAGTTTCTGGAAGGCAGAAAGCCTTTGAGGTTCCAAGGTATGTCCTTGGATATGAGAGTGAAGATGCGACAGGAAGGGAAAGTGACTGTAGAGGGCTTTAGCGGAGGGGCTGGTAGAGAAGAACAGGAAGCTATTGAGGGGCTGAGCTCTTAGTGGTCACATGGGCAAGCCCTCAATGTGGGGGACCCCTTACTCCTAACACAACTGCTATTCTGGCAGGTGGGGAGGGGTGCCAGTCTGCCCCGAGCTGGAGCTTTACATACATTATCTCATTTCATCCTCCTATGCTTTCATTTAATAGAAGCAGAAAATAGGCTCAATGAGATTAAGTGATTTACCCAGAATCACTCAGATAGTAAATGGTAAAGCTGGGATTCAAAACCGGATCTGTCCTCAAAGCCACTGCTCATCTTTGCCCCACTTGGCTGTTACTGAGTTCCTGCTGTGGGGGGTGTTCTGGGATTGCTGCTACTTAGTACCAAGGTGCAAAGGAGGAAACCCATTTCCCCAAAAGAAGCGAACAAACACACAAAACCCAAACTTTCCTACTAAGCCTCAGATCACACTGCACTATATTTAAGTGCACATTTGTTAACTTACACACTCCCAGGATTTTTGGCAAGTTTCTTATTCTCTGTTATGTGGGATCATTAACTCCTTACTTCGGGGCCAAGTACTACATTAAAAAAAAAAAAAACAATAACAAACTATTTTCTGCTGAATAGAGCATCTTATTTAGAAGACCTTTGGTAAGTATTGCCGGGCAATTTGCGGGACAAAGGACACTCAGTTTTATGAAATCTCTGCGGAAATGGATCTGTCATAGTCATCGCCTGTGTTGGAATACAGTAAGTGCTCAATAACTATGTATAAAGGTCAACTCCATGCCCTCATGAATTTCAAGTTTTCCCTAGTAGGCTGATTGACCAGTGATTTTTACTCAGGTTCCTCTGGGGCTTGAATCAACACTGGTACCTACAAAACAGCCTGAGATGAGCGAAGTGATCCATTACCACCAGATGCTAATCTGAAGCGGAGTGTATTGTTTAGTGAGAAGGGCAGGCGATTACAGGTGAAGACTACTTGAAGGCAGCCGAGCATCCTCCTGGTTGCTATGCAACCCCAGACAAGTCCCTCATCCTACCTGGCCTCTGTAACCTCACTTGTTTCCTCATCTAGGAAATACTTACAACACACTGTCAGGCAGTCAACAAGCATTTATGGAATACCCACAGGGCACAAAGCAATAAACTTACTGCTTATTTAAGCCAGGAAATAAAGCTAAAGCATAGCAGAGGATTAGCCCAAATACCTGGGCAAACGAGGCACAAGTAGAAGTATTAGGCTCTGAAATCCTCCAGGCGATTGTGGCCCTATGCAGTTGAGGCTTTGGGGCATTTTAAAATTAGTATCTGAATACTGACTTTAGTCAGAATGTGTGTGTGTGTTGGTTTTCTATTGCTGTTACAAACAAATCATCTCAAATTCAGTGGCTTGAAACAACACAAATTTATGATCTCACAGTTCAGAATCTTAGAAGTCCAGATGGGCTGAAATCAAGTGGGGCTGTGTTGTGTTCTTGAAGCTCTGGTGGAGAATCTGTTCGTTGTCCCCTCTGGCTTTAAGAGACTGCCCATGTTCCTTGGCTTGTGGTCCCTTCTTCCATCTTCCAAGCTAGCCATGTCAGGCATCTTTTTCATACTCCCATCTCTTCTGCCTCTCTCCTCTACTCATGAAGGACCTTAGTGATTACATCGGACCCACCAGACAATACAGGATAATCTCTGCATCTCAAGGTCAGCTGATTAGCAACCTTAATTCCACCTGTAACCTTAATTCCCCTTTGCCATATAGCCTGACATAGTCACATGTTTTCAGGATTAGGACTTGGGCATCTTTGGGGGGGCATTATTCTGCCTTGCACAGTGTGTGTTTGTGAGTAATTACTTATCTATCAAGAGCAATGGTGGGTTATGAATTTTGTGATTATAGCTCAGGGAACTGTATAAGACTATTACCGTCAGAGCTTTATGTTTTAAGGACATAAAATACTAACCCTACAATCAAAAACAACCCTGGCATTTATAACATGATTTATGGTTTGCAAAGCACTTTGACATGTATGTTTTTTTATTAGACCCTTGTAACTACGTTGCAGGGCAGATAAGGAAAGCAGTATTATCTCTGGTTTATAGATGCGTAAACTGAGGCACAGAGGGATTTCCTTAAGGTCACAAAATCCGATTCACATCCAGGTATGCAGAGTTTTAGTCCCGTGTTCTTTCTATTACCCATACTGCAAAGCCCTCATGGCATGTGCCATATCAACATATATTGCCCAAAGAAGTAGTAAGAGATCTTATTTCTAACCTACGAAAGGAAAAACAGATGTGAGGTTGTTCAGAAACTTAAAGAACACAAAGCCTGCCTCCCACAGAGCTGAGGAGATTCTCTCCCCAACAGTTCAGAGCTGATCCCCGATGCGTGCTGGGGGCAGTGACACCCTAACTGATGGAGAGGACAGGAGGAACAGTTCATACAGGCAGAGTCACCATCACTCTAAGGTACAGCAGAGCGAGGTGCATACCTCACGTCCGTGGTTAAAAGGAATTGCTCACTTTATGGTTCAGGGCTTTTTGTTTTCGTTTTTTTGTATGAATAAAAGAATGAACCCGTAGGAGACCTGTACCTTGTGTGCACATTGGTGACCCTATATATAAACACAGATAGCCAGAGAGGTTGAGGAGTTTTGTTAAAATCTTGCATGCCTGTTTTCTGTTTTATTCTCCAAAAAGGTACATCATTTTTCAAAAAAGATTTTACTTATTTGAGAGAGAGAGAGCATGAGAGGGGAGAAGAGGCAGAGAGACAAGCAGACTCCCCACTGAGTAGGTAGCCCCAATGTGGGGCTTGATCCCAAGACCCTGGATCACTACCTGAGCTGAAGGCAGATGCTTAACCCACCGAGCCACGCAGGTGCCCCAAGGCACATCATTTTAATGGAAAACCCAAAATCAGAAACTTGTTCATTTTAACCTTGATCTCACAGATTTGTTCTGTTTCATGCCCTAAAAAAAGAAAAGGGATGATTCTTATAACCCACTAAAGGGATGTGCTGATGATTAGTGAAATGTGGTGGTTCCTGATGAATGGGTTAGGCACACGGCTAGGGCCAGTCCACAGAGACTGTGTGGGGTCGTTATCACCCACTCTCTCTATTTAGAGGCTGCCCACTGCAGCCTTTCCAAGTCAGGTATTACTCTTTCCCTCTTAGTCACCTCTGAAGACACCTCTCAAGGTGAGACACTAACAGAAGCTGAAAAGTCACAATCCCCTGCTGGCAGTGCCCAACAAAGGCGCATGGTCCACCCTGGCTGAGCAGTATCCTGATGCAGCATCCTCTGGAGGGCAGACCTTCCAAGCCCCAGAACCCCAAATGCTCACAGTGCATGACACCTCGAGATGTGACTCTCATGGTTAAGCTAGTGAACGATAAGAAAGATAGTCCCTGGTATAACACAGGAAAATACATAAATGTAAATGCATAAAGGGAAGTCGAGTGTGACTCCCTACCTTAATTGCCTAACACAATTCCCACTAGATGCATAAATTATAGTTCCTATTAACAGCACTATGAATAATAATCAGTTTACTTTCTGACTTGTATCTAAATATACTTTCTATATGATTTCATCTTTTATTCAGCTGTTTAAAAGGAGAACATCTAATTACAGTTCCTATTAGTCAACATTAATTTTTTTTTTATTTTTGCTATGGAGCATGTGTGATGACTGATTTTCTAAAAACAGAATTCTTCAGCATATGGAACAAATCGTGTTATTATTAATGCATTCCCAAATGACTCTGCATTTCAATTCCCTTAATTATTTAGTCATTGCTGATTATGTCTTTTTACAATTCATTATCTCATTTCTTGCCATGTGGGCATTTTATTCATTAAGTGTCAAAATGAAGAGTTTGACCTAAAAAAAAAAAAAAGGATAATCAGGAAATACTGGCATATTTTTAAAAGTCTGTGTTTCCCTTCTTCAACATTTTCATGCCATGTGATAACACACTCTAAACAACAAGTATTTCAAGGACATCTTAGGTAGCAGTGCTGATCTGTGTACTGTGACAGCCATGTCGGCCCGGGTTGGAGGGGCATCGAGGAGGGGAGGCTATGCAGTTGCTTACCGGAGACATCTCTAAAGATGAGAACGTACAAGTTCCAACTATAGCTCAATCACACTGTGATGTTCTCATTTTAAACAAAGATACTATTTGTGTGAGTGGACTGTTGTACTAGTTTTATTCCAAAGCTAAAATGATCTTTTAAAAATAGCTCTTTAAGTAGTGCTGGGAAACACAGGGTAAGAAACATTTACTAAATTGAAAGAGAACTCGCTCTTTTCCTTAAAAATTTTTTTAAAGATTTTATTTATTTATTTGACAGAGAGAGACACACTGAGAGAGGGAAGACAAGCAGGGGGAGTGGGAGAGGGAGAAGCAGGCTTCCCGCAAAGCATGGAGCCTGATGTGGGGCTTGATCCCAGGACCTGGGATCATGACCTGAGCCGAAGGCAGATGCTTAACAACTGAGCCACCCAGGTGCCCTGAGAACTCGCTCTTAATAAGAATTAATTTTGTCCTCTGGCTGGTCCTACTGAAGTTACAAAACCAGACTCTGACTGGGACTATTTAATAAGGCCTGGGCACTCTGACCTTCAGGCGGATGTTGGCTCATGATTTCGGTGAGGTCTGTGTACCCTGTCTGAGACCAAATTCACTGTAGACATTTATAAAAAAGCAAGGGGAAACTAATAAAGGATTAAGAAGGCTGAAGATGTGAGAAAATCAGAGGAGAACATACTTATTTCTACCTGGCTAAGGCCTCTGTCTGAGATGTCAGGTTTTCTGAACAAAACTGCTTTGTTTGTAACCTAGATGGTAGATACTACAAATAGTAGCACAGAACAAAATGGTAAACCTCTTATTAAGTGTGCCTTCTAGCTAAACATGTACCTCCTGATCGTGCTAAAATCGAGGACGACTGAACAAGATGTGAAAAGGGAACTCATTTCCTTTTTTTGATTTAGAACAAACAAATGCCATACAATCAAAGGAGGGTGCATCTAGGCAAGACAAAGCCTGCAATAGATGGGCTCAAAGAGAGTATTACTCATCTGAGGCCCAGAAAGAGAATTTCTTTGGAGAAAGATACTGTAATACTGTGATGCTTTTCTCCCCCATCTGAAGTGGAAGGAGGGAGAAGGGAGCTAGTTCTTCCTCACCTCAAGCCTAAGTGAAAGGGCTTTCATACACAAAACCGTGCAGACATCAACAGCCCTCAGAGGACTTCATATTTGCTTTGGGTGCTTGGGGATACCTAACTTAAGCCTGCAAAAATCATCAGGGGAGCAGTGAATGGCTGACATGGCGGCACAGAAGGCTCTGTCACATGTGGATTGAACTTTGACCTACAGAGAGACAAGACATACACTGGATGCAGAAGCTGGGTTGGGCAAGAACATGGAGAGAAGAGGCAGTCATATGGAACAGAAAGAGGCACTATCCTCATCAAAGGAGCTACAGGTAGATGCTCACAGTGAGGAAAAATCTTTTTGGAACCGTTACAGCACCCCACAAAGAACCAGTGCTCTTTCCCACAGAGAGAGACCCGCCAACTCCACAGAGCACCAGTGCCAGTTCCTAGGGACAGCCAAGTATGACTTCTCGGGCCCTTAGCACTTTCTTGTCACCCTAGCTCTAGCCCTGGGGGAGCCAGAAAGCCCAGCTGAAAAAAGAAACAATGCAAGACAGTGAAATAGAGAAGGAGCACCTATGTCCCTCCTTCCCTCCTAGGATTCCAGCCTGAAGGAAGCCCAAGTTGGGGGAAGGAAATCTTTAACTTTAAATGAGTTCAGAGCCTTGATGAGGCCCTATAGCTGGGCATTTTAATTACTGAAATGAGATTTTTTTTTTTTTGTCACTAAGAGTGACTGGAGGACTTTTGAATCATCTAATAGTGTCCGGGAAACTAGTGAGATTTCATATAAGGGCAGGAGAAGAAGTAGCCCATGAAAAGGATTTCAAGAGACCCCCCTTTTTGGGCTTTATGTTTGCATCCTGTTGAGTACTCCTTGGATGTAATAGTTGCATTTTATTTTATTTTATTACTGTGGTAAAAAAAAGAAAAAAAAATATAACATAAAACGCATCATTTTAATTCATTTTTAAGTATACTGTTCAGTGGTACTTACATTCATATTGTTGTGTAACCACCACCCATCCACAAAACCTTTTCATCTTTCCAAACTGAAGCTCTATTTCCATTAAATAATATGTAGTAGTTGCATTTTAAAGAGGAAATAAAAGAACTCAGCATAAGGCCTGGCTCTTGGCCTTGGGATTTACTACATGCTTTTGTTGCTATTTTACTTTCATTTTTTCCATTTCTGATGCTCTTATTTGTGTGTGTGTAGATCTGAGTTTCAGACCACATCATAGTCCTTCTGCTTATGAATTTCCTTTAACATTTCTCGTAAAGTAGGTCTGCTGGTAATGAATTCCCACATTTTTTGTTGCTCTACAAAACTCTTTATTTCTCTTTAACTTTTAAGGAATATTTTTGCTGAGAATTCTGGGTTGACAGCTTTTTTCTTCTTTCACCACTTGAAAGATGTCTCTCCATTGTCTTATTGCTTGCCTGGTCACTGATGAGAAGTCTTCCGTCATTCTTATCTGAGTTCCTCTGTTGGTAATGTGTCTTTTTTCTCTGGCTGGCTGCCTTCAAGATTTTCTCTTTGTTTTTGGTCTTTAGCAGTTTGAATATGATATACCTTGGGGCGTGTGTTGGTATTTATACTGCTAGGCATTCTTTGAGCCTGAGCTTCTGGGATATGTGGGTTGCGGGGGATCTGTGGCTAATTCTGAAAATTCTTGGCCATTATTTGTTTTATCTTGTTCTCTTTTCTTCCCCCTCCTCGGATTCCAATTACATGAATATTTCACCATTTACTATTACCCTACAGAGCTTAGATGCTCTGCTCTATTTTTTTCTTACATTTTTATCTCTTTGTTTTCATTTCGAGTAATTTCTATTGATTTATCTTCATACTCTGATTCTTCCCTCAACTGTGTCTAGTCTACTGACAAACCCATCAAAGGCATTTTACATCTCTCTGTGTTTTCCATTTCCCCATTTTTTCACGTGGCTTTCACTCTTATAGTTCCCATCTCCCCAGTGAAATTACCTATGATTCTGCATGCATGATTTTGGATTCCTAACAGAGGTAAAAACTAACTTCATAATTTTAGATACCTTCTTCCTTCCGAGCCACTAATGTATTAATTGAAGCCACTTAAGTTCTAATGTCTGTGTCACATTGGATTCTGATTCTGATGACTGCTTTGTCCCTTCAGACTGTGCTTTTTTGAAGCCCTTCATTGGTCTCCTAAGTTTCTGTTGAAAGCCATACATGTTGTATAGGGCAGTAGACTCTGAGGTAAATATGTTCTGTGCTTGCAGATGAGAATGCCTTTCCCTCTGTTAGGTCTTTAGTGTGAAGGTTTGTGTTCACCTAGTCAGGAGTTGGTATGGATATGAAGTTTGCGCTCTGCTTGGCTATGAGTCTCCTCACTTGACTTTGGGTGTTCCCTATGCATGGCTCTTCCAGTTGTATCCCACTCTTATTTTTACTCAATCCTTGCTAGTGTGGTGGTTGGAGAATTGGGGAGGGAAGACGGACTCTGATGTTTTGATTAAGACTTGGTTTCAGGTAGGCACCGAGAACAGGAGTCTTGGTGGTGTAGCCTCCTCCAGAAGTAATGTTAGGTAGCACATATTCCTGTGCCTTCCCCAGGGGGAGAGCTGTTTGTTTTCTCTTTGCCAGGTACAGTGGGTCTCCCCTAGGGACCTCAGGATGCATTGTGGTTGTCCTTCCTCCTGGAGATTAAGGCTTCTGTTTCTTAGGAATGAGAGGGAGAGGGGTCTGAGATTCAGTTTCAGAGGTGGGTGCCATTCCCCTGCCCCACCGGGGGATCCACCAGAAGGGCTGCAGTTTTGTGCCCTTCTTCCCACAGATGAAGGTCTCCAAGCAGTCAGAGAGATAGAGGAGTTGGGTCTGGATGGGGGCTGAGCAGTGACTGCTATTCCCCTCCCCTAGCCAGCACCACAAGAGAGGCTTCTCGGTATGCTCCCTGTCTTTCCTATGAGTGCCTGGTGGAGGAAAAGACTGCAGCAGACAGCAACCTTCCCTGTGTTTGTGCCACTCTCCTGTGAACCCACATTCAACTTTAGCAATTCATTACAGGTTTCTAGATCAATCTTCTTGCTGGTGTATATGGCCTTGGGTGGTGCCCCATATGAACAAATGCTCAGGTCCCATTTCTTCCTGAAGGTGTCTGGCTCTCATCACATTTCAGGTTAATTGTTTGCCCTATGATGTCAGTTCTTTCATGGGTTAAATAGTTTCTCTAGCTTTTTTCTTGTTTTGAGTGAAGCAGTGCTTCCTCCAGCTCTCTATCTTTTTTCTGTAGCTCTGAGCTGAAGCATCACTGCTTTTCATAGCACTTTACCATGTTGTGTGCAATCCTTAATCTTCTTGGAGCTACACAACCAACCTGGGTCAAGCACATGTTATTGCTGCCACAGGCAGACAAGACAATCGGCTAGAAAACTTACTATTTACTATGCTGAATATGGATGGCCAGTTCTTCATCATCAAGTACTGATAGGTATCATTAGAAACTCCTACTTCACTCAAGAGTAGATTCTTATCAGAGGTAATACTAAGTTTATAATTTTAGATGCTTCTGAGTTCCCATGAAGCCATGAATTTTCTATATGTAAAATTCTAGCTCTTATTCATTTCTGGACCCTAGAATTCTCTGGCTTTCTTAATAGTACGAACTCAAGGCACTGAATACAATTTAACAAGTAATATGTCCCATACTTGAAAGTATATAAGATGCCTTTAAATATTGAATAAGTCCATTTTTTCATGAAGATAGATTTTCAATAAACCATTCAAAAGCACTTATTGAGATGATTGCTGGGTGCTATGAAATCAAACGGAAATGTTTGATTGAAATTAAAATTGAAATTAAGTCTGTACATCACTGAAAAATATTGAAAAGAAATAATCCTTCATACATGGTATAAAAATGCCAACCCACTTTCCTTCTCATGTCTCCTTTATGGGTCTATATAAAAGCCGAGGATTTTCTGAACCCACCCCTTTGAAGACTTCCACCATTTTAATTCATTGTCCTTTCAAGTCCCAGTAGATTTCTGAGTTTTACATTGCTCTCCTTGGTTGCATAAGTATATGTGGAAAGGACTGATATTTAAGTAGGAGGGTTCTGTGTCATTTGCGAGCTATTCCAAGCAGTGTACCAATTGTATTTCAGTGTGAAAATACTGCTACAAGTTAGAAGTTATGCATGATTTTTAATCCTTTGTGAGCTCTCAAAAGGAATCTTCAGGAACATAGTAGATTAGAACACATATTATAAACATTACTTTGCCTGGGTAATCTGATTTATAATGAGGCATACTTAGTAAAACCATACATGTATAAGAGCAGCTTATAGGCACAAGCTGACATAGTTTTATAATCAACCAAAATGGCAAAGAAATTTAAATAAGCACTTGAACCATGCTTAACAAGACAAAAAGCTACCAACCACCTATCAAACTAGTGTTCCACCAGAGGGCGCAGTCTGCATTTATTCCCTTTGCAGCCACTTAGTATATGCCCCTGAACGGTTGCATATAAAACTATTTTTGTAAAGTGATTTATAATGTCCCACTGGCTTTTGACTTTATTCCAAGCTTTACTGTTTGTCAATCAAACTCAGTGATTTCCAACATTTTTGTTTTCCTATTAATGCTGAGTTTTAAAGAAACTGTAAACAGACTTTAGGGGAGTCTGAGGCTAATCCTAGGTCCATCTTTTCCTATAGCCAGGAATCCTTTAGAAAGCAATTGTTTCTTAGCAGTAAAGATAACCACACAAGTATTCTACAGCTAGATAGTCTAGATGGAAATTTCTTTAAGTAAACCTCGTCTCTAATGAATTTGAAAATACTCGATTATCCTAACAAGGAAACCAGCAGCTAACAGTCATCAGTTCCAAAATAAACTGTTTATTTCAATCACAGATTTACAAAATTGGTTTACCTCCAGAATTGCATTTGATGAACGAAAATATTTTGTTAGACGCTGACTCACTAAGATGTGTGTATTCACAAATTTACCCAGCAAGAGATGTTACAACCATATCAAATAGTGAGTGAGAACAATAGCTTTTTTTTTTTCCTGGGCAAAATGTACACTGTCTTGAAACCTACATTAGCGCAGTGTTACCCGGCCAGTTGGTGGTGGAGCTGTTGTTGAACGCAGGAGTATCTGATGCAAAAGCTCAAGCTCCGGGACAACTCACACCCGGGCTTCTGTCCCTTGGAGTTCTTGGTATCTCTGGACTCCCCATCTTTACCCACCCCTCTCCTGGGGGAGGAGGACAGCACTGAGTGTTGCTTGCTCTTACGAGGGGCAAGACGGCAGGAGGTGTCAGTAACGTATAGCTCCATACAAGGCAGCGTATAACACAGGCTGATGTGAAAGACCCATATTCTCAGTAACAGACACACTACTCAGTGACTAGCTTCCCCATGAATACACACTCCAGCTCACTCCGTAAGGAACTATCAGTGGTATTTCCATGCTCACTGCACCTCCCTCATGCCACTCGGCACGTACCAATCCTCAGTCTAACTGCTGCCAGACGCCTTGCAGCTTCTCGCCACTGGGGCAACAACTGCAGCTGTCATGCATCCCTTTGTTTCCTCGAAGCTGTAAGAAAGAGGTGGTACAATGCAAGAGTTCTGATGTACCCTCACAAGAAGAACTGGCTCAGTCTTACATTTTGAAAATATTCAGAGTTTTGAAAAAATTGCACGTATGTGTTTATGAGCTTGGGCTCCAGAGACCTGAGTTTGAACCCTAACCCTGTCTCTTAATTTCTCTCTACGTCTCCGTTGCCTCTTCTGTAAAATGGGGATGACATCATATAGGGTTACTGCAAGGATTAAAAGAGGTAATAGATGTGAAGGGCACAGTTAGCCATCAATATATGTGAAGCAATGCCATTATGATACTTTCCTGTGCTTTAAGTTGCGTAGTTTGCTCTAGTCTAAGGAGCCAATTCAAAACACTGCGCCTTAAAGACAGGGAGGCTATGAGGCAATATTGATTTGATTAGCTTGTCCTCATTTTCAGTGATAAAAGTCCAACACACATCCTGCAAGCTTTCCCAGTGCTCCTAAGATGTTGGGGGCGGGGAGAGGGAAGGGGATGGGAATGCATTTTTAAAATGTTCAAATCAAAATTACTGCTCATCTGATTTCCTAAACATTTGTTCTAATTCACCAAATATTTTGCTCACTGCCTCATCTTTCCTTCCTCCATTTGCATGTGCTTCGCTTTTGATGTGGCACACACTTTAAAAATACATTATTAAGCAGACAAGCACGTCACCCCCGGAGCTAGCACTCTGTCCCCTGCTTATTCTTAACCAATCTCCTTTTGTGTTCTTTTGTGCTGAAGTGATTAATCATTTCAACTATTCAAGGGTTGCTGACGATCTTTCTAGATGATGCCAGCTACCATGACCCCTCCTCCCCCACCATCCACACCGTTTTAAACATGTTAGGAATCTGCTTTGGAGTCTTTATTCATGTCACAGTGGGCTCCTCATTTCACACAACAATAACTAGTGAACCTCCAAAAGAACTCCGTGTTCATTTCTCATCTTTTTCCAGAGTCTGGGGTTGGATGTGTGTGGAGAGGTTGGTGAGAGACGTCGGCGGAAAAAAACAAGGAAACAGGAAGTTAAGAAGTCAGAATGATAAACGCTTATTTTGCAGATTAGAGGAGACATTTTTCTCTCACTGGTTGGAGAGAACCTGTTGCACCTCATTGTTTGCGCAATATCATCTTTTTCATCGCATGTGGCTGGATTTTCTCAAACCCCCCCTTTGCGTCTTTCTAGTTATTTGCAATGGAATTTTCAAATGGCTTTTGTAGTTCAAGTTGAGTCTCAGATTCATCAGGGTCTCAATCTGTAATTTGGTTAGAAAGAAGCAGCTGGGGTAGGTTTTCAGGGATTGGTCATTTTTTAGAAGCCACTACTAATATTTTTAGCTAACTTTAAAGGTTCTATTTTGAAAAGCCTATTCTTCACTCCCCACCCCACCCCTTGCTATACACCATTAAACTGAATTCAAAAATCTGTTTTAAAAATTGGCCCAAAATACTGTTAGGTCACAAGTTATTGCCAAGGAAGGGAAGACTAAAATGATTCATAAAGGAAATATGCAGATATAAGTATTTCAATAATGTTAAATGAATTAATATAGAATCCCAGGGTAATTTAAAAAGAAATATGTACTTTACATACAGAATTAATCTATATTTGAGACTATTAAAAAGATATTTACAAGTATATGAGGACAGAGTTTTAAATTATTACATAATACATCAATTATAAGCATGCTGATCTTAAGATTTTTAATCACATTTCAGAGGCCTAATCAATGTTCATAGATAAATACTTTGTTTAAAAAAATAACATAAAATCTTTAATATTTTTAGTTCCACAGAACTAGAGGTCTAATTATTTAGAATTACAATGCAAAAATAAGGCACTAAAATAAAAACATTATACTGAAGAATCTGTAATAATAAGCAGGTCACAACTTCTGTGATGTCCTAAGAAATTCAGGACAGAGAGAAAGATACCCATTTGCACAAATAGGCACATCTTTTTAGTGGGAGGAGAGACAGAGGGAAGGTACATTAAAGAAAATAAATCCCCTACTGTTAGCGTATGACAATTGTTCTCAAAGCTAGTAACTGGAGAGACAGGCAGTGGTGCACCTTTCCTGGTTTATCATCAGAAACTGAAATTGTTTAGGAAAGCAGTATTTGGTAGACGGCTGGTCTCCGGAGAGTGGAGGTGTGAGCCGTGGTACCGAACATAGTATTTCTCCAGAACTGTTGAGGTCTAAGTGGGGTCAGGAATGGAGCTATGTGCAAACGGGATGACACGCCATGTGCAAAACCTAGTTAGTGTGGGGGACTAAAGAATGCTGACAGTAGGGTACCTATTCGGAAATTATGGGCTGTGTGGATAGCTTTCAAAATCAGAACAAAATAAGATGCCTGTAAGTATGGGAGCATGTTCTAAAAGTTATGCAAAATGTCTGAGTTCCAACCCCTACATTTAAAAAATACTTACACTGCATTGCATCCAACCAACATAAAAACAAAGGAATTGCACACCTACAAATCACATTTCTCAGAACTATAGGACAACATATAAATGAAATGGAAAGGGGAATGGAGGTTTCTAAGTTTTTTCAGGTTATGCTGATCTAAATAATTATGAATTATTTATTCATAATTCAGGACTACAGAAAATGTAGATTAATATCTAGATAGATGGTCTAATTTTTCAAGGCCCTTATCTCTTTAATCTGCAAATTATCATCTTCTATTTAAGAAATTATCTTCAACTTTCCTATGTGGATACAAATTTGTAGCAAATTCATAATTTCACACCCCTCAGTTTGAAAAGGTAACAGAAAACACTGTGTGTGGTTTTCATGATAATAAATACAATTTTTAAATGTATGTCTTGAGCTGATCGCTTTTGGGTGGATGTGTTTTAATTGTTCTAAGAACTGCTTTCCACAGAGCATAACAGCAGCGGAAAGAGCTTTGACTTCCAGCCCTTTTGATGCTATGAGCAGCAAAATGGTAATTAACCAAATGATCCCTGTAAATTTATTATCTTGATTTCTTCAACTTGTACATTACACTCATTATCTATCAAAATGAAAAACTCTCTCTCCTGAAAGATAATCAGAACACAAGCAGCAGATAGACAGGTCTGAGCTCTCCTGACGTGTGAAACACCGGCAAGAGCCCATGGATTCCTTTTCACTTCCAACCCTCAGGAGTCAGGGGGTGAATTTTCTCTCTCTCTTGCATTTGTCCTAATTGTAGGATGTGTCCTAATGCTCCCAGGTCACACAACAGTTTTGGCTGTCCTTGGAGAGCTTATGTACTAGGGGGAGAGCACCTCAACATTTTTTGTTGCCGTACTGGAAGGACAATAAGGTAGAGAGCAAGAACAGACATTGAGCAAAAGGTCAAAGTCATTCATTCATTATTCTCCATCCATTTATTTAGTATTTATTAAACATTCATTATATGACAGTCATTTTGATAGTCCCTGGGGATAGATGGTAACAGCCTAATGTGGGCAACGAAAGACCATTATGACTCAATATAGTAAGTGAAGTGGTAAGAATAAAGGGTATCTTTCCTGGGGAATACAGAATAGGAGCATCTAACTCAGACTTGGGAATCAGGAAGGCTTCCTGCAGGGAGTGATCTCTCAAGAAAGGTTTGGAGACAGCAGAATTTGGGGTGAGGGGTAGACAGAGCATCTTCTGTTGGGTACAGAAGAGCATGAGGTAAGCCCAGAGGCAGAAGTGGAGTATAGAGGGGGGCAGTGGGGAAAGATAAGGCTGGAACGCAATGCAGGGCTAGGACTTGTGTGGCTCTCCCAGACCACATCCAAGAATCTGACTCTGTCCTAAACCCAAGGGGAGCCACTGAAATTTTTTAAAGTACACATGCTTCAGAAAGCTGATACCACCTACACTGGGGGAGCTGGCTAGAGGCAGTCAGTAGGCAGGTGGCCGGGGAGGAGGTCTCTGGAATAATCTAGGTGGGAAAGATGTTGGACTGAACAAGGAGGGTAGCACGGAGATGGAAAGAAGCAGACCTATTTAAGTGAGATCCAGAAGACAGACTGACAGACTTGTGTGGAACCGAATGTGACGAGTGTGAGCAGGAGAGCCCAATGGCTTGAGCAGCTAGGTAAGTGAGGATAATCCATGCTGGAGGCAGAGCCAGCAGGGGTGTGAGATGGCATTAGGGTAGAGGTGTCCATGACACATATAAGTGGAGCAATTGGGGCCCTGGGTGGCTCAGTCGGTTATGCGTCTGACTTTGGCTCAGGTCATGATCTCAGGGTCTTGGGTTGGAGCCCCGTGTCAGGCGTTCTGCTCAGCAGGGAGGGCTGCTTCTCCCTCTTCCTCTGCCCTTCCCCCTGCTAGTGCTCTCTCTCTTCTCTCTCTCTCTCAAATAAATAAAGTCTTTTTAAAAAAGTGGAGCCATTCGGGGCAGCTGGATAGATGAGCATGAAACTCAGGAAACAGCTGGGCTCGAGATAACATACTTGCCCCCCACCCCATCACGGCACAAATGCCCCCAGAAGCTGGAGAAACGGTAGCCTCTAGAAGAAGAGAGAGCTGGGACAGAAGTCCGAGGAATCCCGGCACATCAGGGGTAGTTACAGGAAGAAAGGTGCATGGAGGAGCTCAAGAAGAAATGACCACCCAATGGGAATAAATCCAGGATGGTGTGGTGAGAGAGGCTAAGGCTCGAGCATTTTGAGGTGGACAGTGCGGGCATCACATGGAATGCCCACCAGGGGATCATGCTGGGAACGGTCTCTGTGCTTAGCAAGAAGCCAGCGTGGAGTGGTGACACTGGTAAAAGTGGTTTCAGGGGAGCATGGGAGGGGGAACCGGAGAGCAGTGGGTTGATGGGAAAGTGGAGGTGAAGGCCCACGGGGACTCTGGCGGCGGGAGTCAACTGAGGAAGGGGAAAGAGCAGCACTGAAGAGTGCTGCTGCACCAAGAAGTGCAGCACTGAAGACGCTCTCTTCCAAAGATGGAAAGCATGTGTACACATTTACCCTGAGGACACGACACTATGAGAGATCTAGGCTGGAGGAGACCTGAGAGAGAGGGCACTCAGCAGCTCCTGAGCTGGCTGCAGTCATGCGTGGGACTCCAACACACAGGCAGGGGGATTAGCCGGAAGTCAGGAAAGAGGGAAGGAGGGGTGCCTGAGATTCAGGTAAGTTTCCAGGTCTGTCAGCAGGTCGGAACATAAGAGGTCTGGCAAGACAGAATCTAGGCCTGTTTGGTTCACTGCTGTGCCCCCAGTGCCTAGGACAGAGCCTGGCACATTGGCCAAGGAAGCCAGCAGGCCAAGGTGCGCATGCTAATAGCATCTATCTCCTCAGCATCTGGGACAGTGAAGCTCCTGCTCAGGCAGGAAGGGGGTCCAGGTGTCAGAGGTGTGGAGCAAGGGGGATGGCTTGGCTAAGCCAGTTCAACCCCGTTCTTGGGGATGAAAACGTCTTTCTCTGTATAAATCACAGAAATATATACCATACACAGATGTACAGTATATTTGCGGTGTTAGAATTTCATGGGGCAGCAATTAGGGAGAGTGTCTAAAGGCCCCCTAGAAGGGGGTAATGGGAAACAGCACAGGCCAGCTGCCGAGATGATCCTGCCCTGAAACTGGGATTCAACATAAACAAGAGGCCACAACTGGCGGGACACAGAGAAGGGTCCATGATCCAGGCCTCAGAGCTGGCTGCTAGAGAAAAGGTTTCACTGCTCCATCCTGGAAGTCCTGGAGGGACTGAGGGGTGGGGTAGACTCTGAAGGTGGACAAGAGACCAAGCACAAGGGTGCCTTGCTAATGGGGTGGAGTGGAGGCCATTCACAGAGGACTCATCTCAGAGGAAGGTAACGCTCACACATGGCCGTTCCAGCTACAGGCTGAAACTGGCAAGCTTTCTGGGGGGGAGGGGGGGAAGATGGCCGTTCCCTTAGAGAATTTGAGTGGGCAGAAACAGTGTGTTAAGAGGGCTTCAGTGATTTGTTCTCAAGGACCTATTTGCAAGGACCAGCTGCCTGAGAGAATTTCTAGGTTAGAGAGAGAAGCAAAAAAAGGTAGGGTAGAGATGAAGAAGGTCACAGGGCCCTTTTTGCTAGAAATTTTCTGATACAAAGGTTACACACCTGTATACAAACATTCACAGTCTAAAAATACTTCGGCAAACAAGGAGGATCTTATTTGTCTGCACATGTTAAGTACTAATATCACTTCAGCAAATATTCTAATGTTTTCGTGCTTCTTAATTAGCACTCCAAAATATTCTTTATTAAATGCCTTAACATAATCATTCCATAAATAATTACCAGTTTTGATCTTTGGCGTGGTTTTCAAAGTCCAATGAGCACATATGCTTATATTATACTTAAGTATAGAAATAGGAAAGAGAAAATAAAATTGCATTCGTTCTGTTAGGTTAATTTAGCAAAGGACTTGAAGCAAGTCGAGTGGCCAGCAATATTAGCATTGAAGAGCTGCACTTAAGAGAACCCAAGATTAAAAATAAGTATGTTCTTTGGGAATTTATGCATTTGAAAGTATTATCAGATATTATACTCTCATGTGTATTGGTATTTTCTAGAAGTAAAATAAAAACCACACTGCAATCGTAAACTTCATTCATAGATAAAGATAAGAATCTGCATGCTTTGTTCTAGATGATTCAAGCTTAAGCACTTATTTTTCTGAAAATGAGGCCTCACTGAAATACAAAGAAGCAGAAATCCGTGAGGATGCTGTGAAAACCTGAGAGGCATGCATGGGTGACAAGTATAGTCCAATGGACCACATATGCACCATCAGGCAGCGACTGTCTCTGCTTCTGTCCCACCCTCCTCCACTCTTGTGTTGCTAGGGGAGGACTCTGCAAGGCACCTTTCACAGGAGCACCAGCATCGAAAGGAATGCATCTCTATTTGCTTTCTTCCCCACATTCTCTCTCTTACTCATTCTATAAGCATCTATCCCTTCTGCGTGTCTGGCAGGTGTTTTAAAGTGTGGCATAAATCTACTACTTTCTGAGTTACATTCAATCTCTTCTTTGTTTTGTTGATGCCCCTTGAAAGGCAAGAGCAACAGAAAACTTACAAAATCACGTATTTTTAATCCCTCGGTCCTTTAATGTAATGCTAAGCTTCACCAAGTATCCTCATGAGAAACTGTGAAACTGGGTCTTTGACCTTGCCTGAAGCTCAGCACTGCATGCATCCTGGCTGGCTGACACACCTCCTGTGCATATCTCCAAGTCTTTACTAGCCTGGCTACGGTAGGAGGCACATAGCACCAGGAGCTTCCATGACATCCGGTGGCATTTAGGTTTTGTGAACAGGCCATTTGTGTATCTCCTCTTTTCTTTCAGTCAGCACCTTCAGAGTAAAATAGTGACCAACACCCATGAAAAGATATCAGCTGAGGTATCAGAATTCACTCTTGACTGTTAGGGCAGAAAGTACATTCCCATGGACCTTTAGCTACATGGGCTGCTAACATTCCTTTGGTCTTCTATCCCCATGGTTCTGTAAATGCTTTTGTAATTTCTAATGGTATGCATCAGAATGAGACAGGCAAACAAAGAAAGGCAAAGCCATTCGTGCGGAGCCTGGAGCTTCCAGACCTCTGGGGTTCCTTTGGCTATCACCCCCAAAGTCTCTGGGCTCAGAACAGATTCTGAATTTGAGGGGTCTCTTGCCCCACTGCTGTTAGAAATTGAACACTTCTGGAGGGATCACAAAGTCGACAGACTGTAGCCAAATGGCCCTGGAATGTAGGAGCAGGCCATTGGATACCCCTCACAGGCACGAGGATGCCCTTGGCAAGCAGAGATGGAGTCATTTAAATAGGGCTTTTGGTTTCAGCCAAAAGGACTAGCATAATAACATCTCTTAAAAATGCATCTATGGTTGTAAAATAAGATATACACGTATTTCTGTTTCTATCCATTCAGATGACCAAATGCAGAAAGAGAAATGAAAACAAAACACTACCAGACAATAGTTCATCTTGGGCAAGACCCGTAGGTTTTGTCTGGCGAATTTCTCTAGGCCTACATTAGGTTTACCCGTGCTCTGATTTTATTTCACTGCACCAAGTAATGGGATGTATTAATGGAGCTCCTCTGCAGCTCTACCTGGATTGATTTTGCCATTTGTGGGCTTCATTTTGTCACTAATAAAATCTTTACTGTTTGAAACAAATGATATAATTGATAAAGGAAAGAGCATGAGCTCAAAAAAGCCTGTCTGGTCTGAAGCAGGAGAGATTTGACTGAGGTCCATCTCTATAAATGACCCGAACAGGTCACTTAAAACAAGTTGTCTCTCTGTTCTCTATAGGCTGGCCAACATATTTTCATTTGGGTTAAGGAGCACGTAGACATTTAAGCACAAGGTTTGTCTTGGCCCACCATGAGGGTCGGAACATGTGAGGGGACCATAATAATGTGCACTTCATATGATGGTGCTTTAAAAGCTCTCCTTACTCACAGATCTCCCAGAATCCAAACTGAAAGTCTTGTCCAGCAGGCTCCTTATCTAGGAGTATCTAGAAAAGGAGTTCCTTTATTTGCTGGAAGTCTGTTCAATTGTAGTGTCAGGAAACTGATTTGAGCCCCCAGAATTTAAACAAGTACCAGTTACCCCCTTCCTATCAACAGAAATGCAACTCTATGTAAATATTCACTATAAATATCACATAGGAAATTGGAATTAAATTAGTGACTAAAGGTAAAAACCAAGAAAATAATCTGCTCAGATGTTACCCTGAAATTGTCTCTAACGTCATCCTTTAAGTCCAAACCAGAATCTCCAACACTGGTCTCTTATTAGGAAGACTCACTATGCTATGAGCAGTGCCCCTCAACACCTGCCATCTAAACCTGTCTTGCATAAAATTTGTGCATCCTAGATTCTAGCCCTGCACAACCCCATTAGGTTGTAAACGGATTTTATTTGCTGAACAAATGTTAATGCCATTCTACGTTAATGGATAATACTACGAAAAGCACCTAAGTATTACAGCACTGGAACCTTTAAGAATGAAATATAGTATAACTTACAAAACTGTCTGTTACAAACATATGTCAGCCATGAGGGCTCCTAGCTCTTATCACCCATCTTCATAGAACTCGGTTATAATTTCTCCCTTGGTTAAGTGAATTTTGCAATAATACACAGATTTATTAGGTCCCAGGATTAGAATTCTCTGAGTAAGAGTAAAAAATAATTACACTTTAGAATATAATGTAATATTCAAATGACTTGAAAACAGTCACCTCAGCAAAAATAAGAGAGGGGGAGAGGAAAAAGAAGTTTAAAGATGAGGTTGATAACATTGGCCATAAAACCTCTGTGAGTTCAAGTGCACAAATGCATGATCTGGCACTTCTGAATCATAAACATGAGGAAATGGGAAACCTCCCTTTCACAGCAAAATGCCTGAGTGGTTTCATTATTGAGCCAGGGGGATTTCTTCATTTAATAAGAAAGCTCAGTAGAGAAGATAGAGAGGGTGCTGGTGCCAGACGGTGCTCGTTAAAATCCCAGCTCTACCACTTTCTAGTTGTGTGACCTTGGGCAAGCTGTGTTTAGATTTCTTTGTCTGTAAAATGGGGATGTTAACAGTCCCTGCCTCATGGGGCATCTGTGATGGCTAAAGGAGCTAATACATGCAAGAAACTGAGAACAGTACCTCATCCGTATTAAGTGTCCCATAAATTCCATAAAATGTGTTCCATCATTTGGTACTTGTTCTTATCTACAGGGTCGTTTACAAATGGAGAGGCCCTGGATGGAAACCGTGGCCTCTCCTCACAAAAGGTCTCTCGACTCCCCGACTTCATGTTCTCAGTCTTCTCTTGTCTGGATGCTGCTCCTTTTACTGCACAGAAACAGCACTCAATAAAGTCACTGATGAGCTTTTTGTTGTCCAGTCCATGGAGTGGTTTTCAATCCTCGTCTCTCTTGGAGTCTCAGAAGTCCTGTGCACTGTTGAGCTTGAAACTCTCTTTCCCTGGGTTCTGGGACCTCCCATGGCCACCATTATCCCTCAACTTCCCAAGTCACACCCTCTCCCTTTCATTTGCTAGTGGATCCTACTCGCCTTGGCCCTTAAATGTTGGAATTTTGGCTCTCATTGCTTCTCTTGTCTCTCTCCAGGCAAGTTTACCCATTTCTATGGTTTTATTACCAACATGCTAATTAGTCCAAAACATTGGCCTGCTGCTTAGACCACTGTTCTGAGCACCAGACCAATGTATACTCCTCTATAGTCTCCATGTTTCCTGGACTGTCTCAAAGGTACTTCAAACTCAACATGTCAAAAAATTAATGTATGATTTCATCCCTCCCCCCACAAACTCGCATTTCCCTCGATGTTCCCATGCTTGTGAGTGCCCCACCAAGCATCCCTCATCTGGGCAGCTGCAACAGCCTCTCACTCCTCTCTTCTTCCCCCTCCTCCCCTCAATCCATTCTGCATAGCAGTCAGAGTAGAGTATCTAAATGGCCAATCTGATCACATCATTCTGGCTTATATTCTTTCACTGCCCCCCTTAAGCTTATCTTGGACAGAGCTGAGAAGGCACAGCCCTACTTGGCTTGTCCTGCCTGGCTTTTGCCACTACTCTCTAGCTACTCTGGCCTCATTGTCCTTTCTGGGTCCCTAATTAGCCAAACCCTTCCTGTTCCTCTGCATGCAGCCTCAATATTCTTCTTCTTAGGTCAGTTTCCTATTCATCCTCCAACTATTAGTCCAAATATTGCTTCCTCAGGGAAGCTGTTCTTGACCTAAAATGAGGTCATGTGCCCTATGGTGGGCTCTCATGGAACCCTGAGTACTTATCACAATTAACATTAGACATTTATTTACAAGATTAAAAATAAAACCTAGTATCTATATCCTCCAGCACATGGTTAGTTTCAAGAGCGTCATATCTGCTTGGCCCACTATTATTTTCCCAGTACCTCCCACGTGGAAAGGGCATGCTAACACTTGTTAAGTGAATATCTCAATTTTCATTATTTTAAGGCACTTTCATGACCTGCTTATTCTCCACAATAAGAGAGAGTGATCACTTTTATGTGATGGCTCCATATAACGAGTACCTTGGTGACCTTGACCACATCAGGTTTACCTGAGCTGATCACAAGGGGGAGAGAAAGTGATAAGGAAAACTAGGGCCCACAAAGACTATCCACGGGAAGGAACCCAGGGCTAAAAAGGCCAGTAAGTAATGTCTATGATTTAGAGCAAATGGAATCTGTGAGCTATCACAATGATATTCTTCGTTCTCCCTTAGAGGATTCCTTCACTCAATCACTCATTCATTTATTCATTCTACAAAGTCGTGATTCTCAGTTCCAGACGTCAGGGCCACAGTATGGGAGGAAGACCAACATGTGGCAGATAGACAATACATACCATTGGCTGTAATGGAGAAGGAGTCCCATGCTTGTGTTTGGAGAGGACGTGCTTAGGACAAGAGAGGGAGACAACCCTGGAGAATGACTGGTGTGTGCGAGGCAGGGGACAACCAGGAAAACATTCTGGGCAAAACTGGGAACACGGACATGATCCTCTAGGAGCTCCCTCAGTACCGACTACTACTACTAACACATCAGGCTGATAGGTGAGGGCAGAGAAAAGGCCCACCTGGACACCACCATCACCTCTGTTTCCTCTGAGTCTATACCATTTTCCATTCTGGACCACACCTCACGGGCTCTGGGAAGACCAGAACTTGGAGAGGGCTCAGCTGTCTTCTGATGAAATCATCATCTCTGTTGCCCTGAACCTTGCATGTGTTTCCAAATCAATTATCTGCTTGGTCCAGCCTTTCCCGTTTGTTCCGTGCCTGATTCAAAGTGGGCCATGGTAGCGGCAGCACCGTGGAATATTAGGGTCAGTATTGGGAAGTAGAAATGGGACCAGGGGGCATAAGGCTTTCATCAGCTCTCTTGAGAAAAAAATAATGCTTTAAACTCTTGACTGCAGCATTCAGTTTTATTTTAGGTGAATTTTATATCACCTCCACTATATCCTTTTGCTGTGTGAATTGCTTAAGCCCTTATTCAAACTTCAGGCTCGGTTTGGAGTACAGAAAAGAAAGGTCAAATGACAGGTTTTTACCATATCCTCAGAAAAGAGAAGAAAGGATAAGAACGGGTAGGATTTTATAAATTGGGAAACCAAAGAGGGATTGCTATGTTCTGGTATTACCATTTTGCTGACATAAACACCGTAACTAATCAAAGGAAGAAGGCTTAAACACTGAATATTTGGATTCCAAACATGAAAGTATGTCAAAAGAGAAACAGGAAAAGTATATTAGCACTTTACACTATTTGTTGTTTAATCTGAAACAAAGCCTCAGGTTAGAGATAATACAGATACAAAATACAGTATGTGTTTTATTTAACATATATTAAATGCCAGAAATGAAGCTACCCATTTTGACAACTGTTTTCTATATAAATCTCTGCCAGAAAAACAAAAATCATTATGAACTCAACAGATCAAATTTCAATTTCTTATTTTGGTCAACTTGAGAGTTAAAGATTTATTTATGAAATAATGCTTTCCAGGAAGCAAAAAAACAAAACAAAAAAACCCTGCCTCTGAAAACAATTTGATGATTAATGCAAATTTTAAAACCAAATAATTATATTACTGTCATTCACTGGCAATTCAAGAAAAAGTGTGTAGGATGTCCAAAAGTTAGAAACATATTAAAATAAAGGTTTTTTTCTTTATAGGGAATTGCCATCCCATCTGGTCTAATTTGTCTTGGTGTTTTGCCCAGCATAATATCAGCTCTCTGAGAATGTAAATTATTAGGTTACTCCCCTGAAAAAATATGAGTGAAGAAAAAATATGGGTTGAAGACGACATCCTGATTATAAGTTTGAATACTCAGGAAAACATTAATATGGCAGAAGAGCCCAACCTTAGTAAATCTGGGTGTGAAACTGGTTCATGGAGGGTAGCTACTAGAGATGATGAGGAGGAAAAAGACAGTCTTACAGGGAGTAAGAGGCAACACAATAAGATGCAAAACAATATGGAAATAAATTTCCAGACACTGAGCATTACCTCTTTGTCAGAGTGCTTCTGATTCCAATTGAGTTTAGGAGAAAAATAACAAGGCAACCCTTGCCTGACTGGAAAGTATAGACTATTAAAGGATGCTTCTAAATAGAAGGGTGATATATGGGGGCATCTAAATGTGTGCACAACCATATTTTTCATCTCAACTCTGTTCTTCTGTCTCCCAGTTCTCTGACTTTAATACAGTGTCACCTCAGCCCATACAAAGGCATCAGGTTGATAGGTAACTCCTAGATTTTGAAAAGAAGCCATGTTTTTGTAAAGTGGCATTTAGGCAACTTCCATGATTGCCCTCAGAAAAGGTAAGCATCAAACAGTTAACAGACAACAGGCTCCTTTGACAATGTAGCCATGTGCCTCCTTCTATTTGGAATCTACGTCCAACCAGTTGGTAAGATTTGTAAAAACAAAATGTCCTTACCCGAATTATTTCTTCAACACAGCTGTTTGTGTCTCCAGATCTACTCTCCTGAAAGCAAAGGAAAAAAGAATTAAGTCTGATAGCATAGATTTATGGTTACAAAGAAAAGGGGACACATAAGCTTCTAAACCTGAGTTTGGACTGGGGATGCCTGACGTGGGACTTAGTGATGAGCTCCTTTCCTTAATGGGGTAGCCTGAGTCACAGCTATGACTGCTCCCTTCCCCCTGCGGCACAGCAGACAGGCCAGCCAGGAGCACGGCACAACCTATGGTTCAGCTCTGGGCCCTCCAAATGTGCCCCTGCAAAGCAGCGCAGGCGCCTAGGAGGACAGCGGCCAACTGGCAGGTGTGAGCTCTCTGTTCCCCCTGGGCTCCATCACCATGTGGAAATGTGGCCTCCGCTGCCAAAGTGGAACCAGTTCACCCACCAAACACGTGCAATGGCTTGGCCGAGTACAATGGTTGCAAAGGCTTAAGTAAAAGTCTGTCCCCACTTTTTAAGTAAAAGTCTGGTAGTTCCACCATCCTCAAAGCCCAGATTTACTGGTTTGATGAGCCGAAAACTGAAAGACCAAAAGGAGAAACATCCTCTCAACAGCCGCACAGCATGCTGGGTGTCACACTCCAGAGCCACTTGTTCTGTGACCCACACTGCCCTGTGCTGTGGAGATGTTAAGGGCTCTGAGGAATGGTGGCTTCAGGTCGCAGTCGACACTGGGGAGCACTTTCAGTTCCAGAGATTCTGTGTGGTTACTGCTGGTTCCACAGCTCGGAGCGCGGGAAGTGGTATGGTGGGGACATGAAAGCAGCGTGTCTGCTGGTAGATGTGCCCGCTGTGGTCTGAGGGAGATACATCCCCTGGCCTTTTACTTCAGTGACATTGGCCACAACTCAGCATGACATTCAAGCATGAGACTGTATTCACAATCTTCTCCAAGCCCATTCTCCCGTCCTCTTCACAGTTCTCTCTCCACCAGGAAAGCAAATCTGTCCCTTTCCGTGTTTCCTGGTTAATTCCAAGTCACCCCACAGACCACAGGGACAATCATGGCTTCCTCAGAGCAGCTGTCCCTAAGCCTGGAGTACTCATCCTCAGCAGCATTTACTACTTCTTCAAGGTACTCACCACATTCAGTACTCAGCTCTTTAATGCTATCTCCTCCCTCTAGAATATATGCTCCACAAATTTAGGGGCTCTGTGTCTTTCAGCTGTGCCCCACACAGTCCTGAGTGTGTGCAGCAAATGTTTGCTAGTGGACTCCTTATGAAGAAATGAGCGAACCTCCTTCCTATAGTCTCAGGAATGTGAGGACTACCACAATCAGCTTCAGGACTTTGAAATATTGCAAAGGCTCTACCGAAGAAGACACCTTTGCACCCTCCCCACCCTCTTTCCTGGTGGAAGAGCATTCTGTTTGAATAGTCTACTCTTCACACTGGGTAAAGGGCCAGGGTGTATGAAGGTATGTGAAATCTGAAAAGGTCCCACACATGATTGAGAAAATTTGTCCAAGTCCCCTAACTGAGGCCCAGAAAGTTTACATGACTCACTCTGCGCCACATAACAGCAGTGCCTGGACCAGAACACAGGACTCCTGACCCTCAGTCATGCACATTTTCACTTCCAGAAGCTTCCCCCAATCCCAAAACTGTGCTTTAAATATATTTAATCCCTTTGCAAACCTGAGCTCATTTGTCAAAGTTATTTCATTACCCGGGTTTCTACAAGGTTTATATGGTTTAGGAACTTCTCATGTGTGTGGTAAAATACACATAATATGAAATTTGCCATTTTAACCATTTTAAAGTGCATAATTTACTGGCACTGACTATGGTCACAATGCCACCAGTATCTAGTTCTAGAAGTTTTTCATCACCCTGAATGAAGTTCCCATGCCCCTTGAACAGGAACTTCCCATTCTTCTCTCTCCCGAGCCCCTAGTAACCACTAATCTACTTTCCATCTCTATGGATCTTTCTATTCTGCACATTCCATGTAAATGGAATCATCAATATGTGGCCTTTTATGTCTGGCTAGCTGGTTTCGCTTAGGATAATGTTCAAGGTTCCTCCATGTTATAGCATGTATCATATTTCATTCCTTTTTATGACCAAATAATATTCCACTGTGTGGATATACCACATTTTTTTAATCCATTCATTAGTTGATGGACATTTTGATATTTACACTTTGGCTGTCATGATAGTACTTCTATAAACATCCATATACAAGTTTTTGTTTGAATGCCTGCTTTCAGTTCTCTGGGGTATGTAATTAGGAGTTGAATTAGTGGGTCATATGGCAATTCTATGCTTAGCTTTGTTGAGGAATTGCCAAACTGTTTTCCAGTCTGGCTGTACTGTTTTACATTCCATCAGCAAGGTTCTAATCTCTCCATATCCTCACAGACACTTGTTATTTTTGGTTTTGCATTGTTTTGTTTTTGATAGTAGCCATCCTACTGGTGTAAAAATGGTATCTCATTATGGTTTTGATATGCATTTTCCTAATGACTTTTGATGTTGAGCATCTTTACATGTGTATGTTGGTCATTTGCATATATTCTTTGGAAAAATGTCCTTTGCCCACTTTTTAATTGGGTTTTTTGTCTTTTTTATTATTTGTTGTAAGAATTCTTCATATATTATGAGCCCTAGACCATTATCAAATAAATGATTTGCACATATTTTCTTGCATTCTGTGGGCTGTATATTCACTTTCTTGGTAGTTCATGGATGTACAAAATTTTTAATTTTGAAGAAGTCCACTTTATTTTTTTCTTTGTTCCTTTGCTTTTGGTGTCATATCTAAGAAACCACTGCTAAATCCAAGGTTCTGAGAGATGTGCTCATGTTCTCTTTTACTACTTTACAGCTTTTTAGTTTTTCTATTTAGGTCTTTAAACCATTAGTTTGAGAATTTTTAGGTAAAGTGTATTTCCTTATTATCTGGTAAGTTTTAGTTAAAATAGGAACACTATCTTTGTATAAATTATTCCATGCTGGTCTCATCACTAAAGATTAAACAAAATGTTTAAGGCACAGCCACTGTTGCTCAAGGTGCCTGAATACAATATACATGTCTATCCTTATATATCAAGAAAAATAGTGTTAAACAGTATGACAGGATTAGGAGACCCAAATGCTTTTACTAATATTTCATTACCCTTTCCTACATCCATCCTCCCCAAAAGTTCCAGTTTGGTGACACACATGTCATAATCCCTTCCTCCCATTCCCCCCCTCCCCCCCCCACGCCTTATCTCAGGACTGCTCTAGAAACTTCAGCATTCCTTTTTTTTTTTTTTTTTTTAAAGAGAGCAAGAAGGGTGGAGGTCGGGGTAGAGGGAAAGGGAGAAAGAGAATCTTAAGCAGGCTCTGTGTCCAGTGTGGAGCATGACATAGTCTTGACCTCACGACCCTGAGATCATGACCTGAGCTGAAATCAAGAATCAGATGCTTAACCAAGTGAGCCATCCAGGTGCCCCGGGAAACTTCAGTATTCTAACACTCTAATCAAATTGGATCAGAGAGCTCTTTTTGGAACTTGCCCCAAACTTACTTCCTTTCCAGGGCAGCCTGAGGCAATCGTCACAAAGGCTGTACGGTAAAGTCTCCGTCAGGTTCAGGCCAGGGCTCAATGGTGTTTAGAACCATCTCCTTTGGAGTTGAGTGGTGGGGATGAGTGGTCTCAATTGGAAAACGTGTCTTCAAACTCACAACCACTTCTCTTACCCTACTTCCAAGTCCCAATTCTTCCCTTCTGTATAACATACTGGCAGAGTAAATACTAAGTTCTCATGTACTTTCTATTTTCCATCTTTAAAATAGTCGATCAAGAAAAACTTCACTTCATGTTCACCTGGTAGACTCACTCAGATACACAACATACTAAAAAGATTCTTCAAATTAAACTTTGGGTTTGAATCCTTAAAGCTGTATTTCCCCTGAATACCATACTTTAATTTCATTTGAAGGGATTTATATAAATGACATATTGCTCTTATGAATATCTCTTCCTATCATCCTATAAATTTCCACTATCCTACTCTGAAAAAGGGAATCCATTGAGAGAGACATATGGTAATAGATACCTATTTAAATACTTCCCTTATCACTGTAGATGAAGTATGTAAGATTATTACATTGGATCATATCGATGACTGCTCCAACCATGAGTTTTGATAGTCTGGACAGACATCAGGTCATTCTCTACTGGGAGAGACCCTTATAAAGCCGAGAGAGTGCCAGACTTCTAATAACAGTCTCAGAAAGCCCTGGCCTTACATCACAGTATGGAGAGTCTTTGGGCCTTCTCTGGAACATTTTTACTCCTGGGCACACCTAAGGACCTAAGAAGGGTACCATGTTGAATCTGAATCTCCCAGGACCCCATTTGGATTGAAGTGGGTCCATGAGACACAGTATTATAGAAAGTTTGAATTGGAAGGAACCTAAGAGTTCATTTTAGGCCAACTCAGTGACTTTAACAGATGGAGAAACTGTGGCCCAGAGAAGTGAAAGACTTTTCCAAAATCAGTCTGGCAGCAAGAGGCAGTCAAGATAGAACCCACACCCATTTATTCAACACCAGTTCAGTGAATTTTCTGCTATATCATGCTATCTCTCTAAGGCCAACCCTTAGAACTGGCTCAACTTAAGGTTACTGTCATGGCTGAAGTACAGAAATAAAAGAATCTGGAGAGTATTTGGGTAAATTTCAATGCTGCAAATCATCCAACACTTAGTCACCCATGTGTCTTACTAACCTCCAACATCACATGCATAGACAAAAGGGGAAAGAGATAGGAGAGGAAGTAGAAGGGGTTAAACCCGCCATTCCTCCTGTGACATTAACAGATTAGAGATAAAGATTTGTGTTCCCTGAAAGTGGAAGACAGAATCCCACCTCTTCTTTTCCAAATACACAAAAGGGGGCAGGCAGGTAGGATTGAAGTGGGCAAGGGGTGAGGGCTGGGGGAGACTGGAGGGCCTTTCACCTTCTTGAGATCTTTCTCAAATCTGCTTTTAGCCACAGTTGTGTGCTTTGATTATATTTACATTTTTAAAACTTTCAGTGTTTATGAACAAGATTAAAACATGCATATAATTTACATCTCTAAATTTGTGTTTATATTTTTCACAATAAAGTTATTGCTTTCCCTGGAAAGGTACCCACTGAGAAGGAGGACTCACAATGCAAATTTTAATTACACTATTTTTTTTTGAGAGAGTTTGTAGCTGTTGTTTCATGCTGAGTTGTTGAGCTGTTGCTCTGTATTTACTCCGACTTTGATGAACCCACCCCATTTCCTATCATTACATTTTGAAATCTGTCATAACAGTCTCACCTCATTGAACCTCCAACTAAACTTCAATTAAAAGCTAGCAACCCTAGCTGATTCTCCTGCTCTGCAGCCTTGTCTATCACGTTCCTTTTTCACAGAACTGCTTTCCCCAAATCCTACCACTTAAAAATACACACCACACACTCTGCCAGGGAAATGTAAGGAGCTAAGCTGTGGGAAAGTAGAGCTGGAGAAATAGCCAGGAGCATCCTATCACTGAGAGCAGAAGTCCCTAATTACCATGCCAAGCACAGAGCCCTGGAAAAAGCAAGCAAGGCTTAAGGAGAAAAGGCTCCATCAAATCAGTGGGAAATGGCATTTCACTGCATAGATGAAGCTGTACACGTCCTATTTTCAAAAATAGTTTAACTCTTCATCAGACGCACTTACGGCGGAACTTTCATTCTAAAATAATGCTACTACAGTCACAATGCCTTTGTTTGTCTACAAGCACTCAAAAGGCCCTCAAGCATTTAGAAATTGTTTATCACATGCACACTCTTCAATACTTCTACAGAAGTATTTTTAAATAAGTCTTACTATTCTTGGTTTACAGAAAAACTGAGTTACGAAGACATTAGGTGTGCCATCAAAGCCACCAAAACAGTGGGTGAGGACGTAACTGTAATTCTACGGCAGCCCATCCACTGGCTGTATCCCCAGCCTCACCTGAGGCCAGTGTCACCTATGGACAGGGAGGCAGCCGGCCAGTTCTCTCTCTCAAATTCAGCCTGTCTTATACCCAACCTAACATCTCCCCTTTTGAGGCCTACGTTCTGTTTCCAACCACCCAAGCTGAAAACCTGTTTCACCCCTCCTCAGTCCCCTCTTAGCTCCTGAATCTGCTCAGCAAAACGGTGCACCTTTTTGCTCTGCCGCTCACATCCACCCCTTTTTCTCTGATTCTACTGTTACACTATCATTGAGACATTTATACACTGAGAGGAAAAATAAGCAAAAAGAATAATAAGAGAAGAAAGATGTACAAAGATAATATCATAAAAATGCAAACAAAATGATGACAGGTGGTGGCAATATTAATATCAACTAAAGGACAGTTCATAACAACAACAACAACAAAAATTGGAGTGCAGAATACAGAATGAGGAAAAAATAGTCCAGGCATTAATAGAGCATCAAAATAAGGTATGCTAGGAGAAAGGCAGAGACATAGAATTATTATGGTTGGAAATGTTTAATCTACCCACATTGTTCCTAATAGAAGGATGTCGCACCGTCCTCTGTATAAGGAGGTAGAAATTTTGAAAGATTAAATAAAATGAAGAAGGCTAAATTGTTAGATATTATGAACTTAGGCAGGAACCCTAGCTTTTCAAGCACACATGAGAGAGTTACCATGATGGCAGTCACTGCAGTAGTCATATACTGAGTTATAAGAGGGCTCAAAAAAATTCCAAAAAGTAGTTGTTTTGTAGCCCAGACTCTTTAACTACAAGTTATCAAAGTGATGGGGCTATAAATTAAACACTGTACAGACATAAAAATCTCCTAGAATTGTTGGAATAAAACAAATATCACACACTTATAAATAACTATAGTCCCAGAAAAGTAAAATTAAAATACCGCAAAAGAACAGTATGGGATACCCCAAAATATTCTTAGAGAAAAAATTCACACACTAAAAAATTTCATTATTCTTTAAAAGAAAGTTTAGGGCCTAGGCAATCAATTAAAAATTTAAAATCAAAAGAGATACAAAAGGGAGGAAATAACACATAGGGAAAACCAATGAAATATTTATAACTTGAAAAGTCAGTAGAGTTTAAAAAGCCAAAATATAATTTCTTAAAAACAAAACACACCACCCAAAACAATAGAAAGTCACTTAAAAATCTGTTCAGTAAAAAGAAAGCCCAAATAAACACAATTTGGTATAAGAAAGGGATAAAATATATGGAAGGAATTATAAGAGGATATTGATATTAATATTAAAAAAGAACACAATACTAAGAAATGAAAAATTTTGATGAAATTGGCAACTTTCTGAAAAACAGAACAAAAAAATGCACTTAAGAAATAAAGAGATTGTACCCATAACCCTGAGAGTGCAGATTACATTAAATTTAAAATTATCTTCAAATATGGCTTCAAGTCAGATAGTTTTAGAGTGAAGCATTTCAAACTTTCAAGGGACCTAATTCCATATATCTTCTCTTCCAGAGTAGACAGTAATGCAAAGCTATGAGTGATTTTATTAAATTAGTATAAAAACCTAACATAAGAGAATAATCAATATCTCTTATGAAGATAAATATAAAATCCTCAACAGATTATTAGTAAATATAATTCAATAAAATATCACAATAATTAGTGGGATTCATCCTAGGGAATGCAAAATGGTTTAATATTTAATATTAGGGTGCTTTTAAAGTACTGTATCACTAAGGAAAACATGTAAAACTGGGATCATCTCAGCTTATAGATGTTTGGTCATATACCTAGAAAAATCCAAAAGACTCTACTGTGAGGCTTTTTTTTTTTTAAAGATTTATATTTAGTTATTTAACAGAGATAAAGAGAGAGCGTAAGTAGGCAGAGAAGCAGGCAGAGGGAGAGGGAGAAGCAGGCTCCCCACCGAGCAGGGAGCCCGACGCAGGGCTCCATCCCAGGACCCCGGGATCATGACCTGAGCCGAAGGCAGATGCTTAACCGACTGAGCCACCCAGGCGCCCCTCTACTGTGAGTCTTATTAAAAAGGGAGATTAAAAAGTGCTGGATATAAACTAAAGCGTCAAAGGTCCATAGCTCTTCTGTGTAGCAGCAATAAAGCATTTAAAAATATGAAAAATATCCGATCCACAATATCAAGAAAAATAAGTGAGGAAAAACCTTCACAAGAAATGTTTAAGACCTATAAGAAAAATCTTCAGAATTCTATTGAAAACTACAAAAAACAAACAAAAAAACAAAAACCTGAAAGGGACTAAGCTAGACTTCTCAACTCTAATATATATTACAAAGCCAAATAAATATATCAAGAGAAACAAACCATAAACTGCATTAACTTAAAAAATAACTGAGATGAAAGTCACATTTCAGAAAATCAACCACATTAAGTAAGTATACAATTCAGTGGCATTTAGTACATTTAGTGCACAATGTTGTAACTCACAATCACCTCTAATTCCAAAACATCTCTCTCAATTCAAAGTAAAATGCTGTACCTACTAAGCAGTTTCTCCCCATTCCCGTTCACTTTTTAAATATGATTTTATTAACAAATATTTTACTGAACTGAAAAGAACAGAATGAGAAAACCATTGACAAGTATCATTTACTTATATGAGTAGATATTACAGTGGAAGTGGTATCTCTCATTTATGTATTTATGACCAGTTCCTAGCAGAATACTTGGCACAGTGTCACAGGCGCCTGTGATGTTTGTTGAATGAATAAATAAATAAGAGGCCAATATATTTTTAAAAAGAGACTCTTAAAAATTAAAGTCTTGCACTTTATAAGTAATATGGCTAGTCATCTACATTACAAAGGGATGTCTTTGCTTTACCTCTCCCATCCCTCCCAAATAAATCACCAGAGTTATCTTAAAGACAAATTCTTAGGACAACAGCACATATTTGCTTCATTAAAATTAAGCTTATACACATAACTGCAAAAGCCCTTAGCAAGTTATGTGACTTTCCTAATCTCCATATTGGTATTTGTAAATTAGAGACCAAGTATTAGCCTGCTATTAACAGACAATATTATTAAAGAATTAATAATTGATTTTCTATCAAATTCTTAGTCATAGGACAAGGTCTTTCAATTATGTTATTTTTTTATAATGAAAATTAGTGACTTCAATCAGAGCTTGTAGTTAAAAGTGCATTTGGTTTTCAGAAAGTTAAGTTGTCTGTCAGTGCACTGACCTTGTCAAAAATCTATTGATGGCATAAAGAGATTAGAACCAGAGACAGTGGTTTTACATCCTGATCACTGATTGATATTGAGTGCTTTTCCACAGGGTCATGTCTCGATAAAGTTCCTAAGTAGTGCATTTCAGAGCTGCCTTCCACTGCCCTGTGAAAGCTGGGTAAAGAAACCACATAACAGTAATAGTGAACCTGTGCCTTCCACCGGTAATCTGACATTGACAAGAACACTTCAAGACCTCTGTGTTCTTTCATCTAAAACCGTGCAGTCATTACTTTGAGCGAGAGGAAGACCACACAGGCTCGGGTGAGTGACAGTGCTGACGTTATTAACCCTCACATGATAGGCAGACTTCAGTGAGACTTGGGAAATGTGCCACTTCCGTCTTAACATTTTCCCGAATCTCGTCCTGCACCCCATCTATATAGTCTAATAACAAATCATGTGTTTCTTTTGTAGATAGCAGAAGGCTCGCTGGAAAGCGCATCTCTATAACATATCCCCCTTTTTTCCCCTTAATTGGTGGAAATGTAGAGGAAAAAACACATTTGGGGATCATTTATAGTTGGGAGCATGGTTTTCTTTTCCAATCATGAAATTCTGAACACAAAAGCTTGTAAGACGGAGAAAGTAATCTGATGTGGCTGAAGAAATTAGCCACTTAAAGATACTTAGGGCTACTCTACCCTGTGTCCTACAGTAAGAGAGATGATCAATGCTCTTTCAACCACGAAGCGAAATGATTGTTGTAAATGCGAGAAGTGGCATGATGTATTTAACAATATTCTGTTTGGTACTTTCTATTAATTTTACTTACGTACTTGGATAAAAGAAATACAGGGCAGATTCACAAGTAACTCCTAATAAGGTCATGTTTCTCCATAAATCTTTCTCCATTATCATCTCATCTTTTCACAAAGGTCTCAGGCCTGGCTGACCCCCCGAACACAGTTCATCCCATCTGTGCCTGACATCAACTGTTTCTATGTATGCACTGAGGAGATAGGCTATAAATAAAAGCTGATGAAGAAATCCAGCTGAAAATGAGGCTGACCTGAGAGGTGGGAGCAAGCAGCACTGAAAAGCATGAGTGAGAAACTGGTATGTATTTCTATTGGCTGGTGAGGAATTTTTTTTTTTAATACTCAAAGTTTTATATTTTTTAGAAAAAATCCACCTACAATGCCATTCTTAAAGATTTTCTTTCTTTTTTTTTTTTTTTACTTGTGCACATTTACAGCATTTTCATTCTGGACTCTGCTGATGTAGCTTTAACTGTTAGTCTTGGAAAATATTTACAGGCTATTGGGAGGAAACCTGTCATAATGGCAATGGATTTTATCTTTCCCCTTCCGCTCCTAGAAAATACTCAGTTCCTTCAAAATCTGTATGTATGCTCCAGTGTAAGACAGAGTGAGTTTGTTCACCTGTGGAACCTGGTGTACCTGGGGCTAAACCTGGGACATTAATCCATACATTTGCCCTTTCTGCTATCAAGGCAGAACTCAAACTCAAACAAAAACTTCCAGTCCCTGGAAGTGCCTGCTGACACCTGAATTTCCATGTAAAACATCACCATTTAAAGCATCTTCTGGTGGTCCTTGCTGGGCAATTCAGGAAGAGAAGAGATATGTCATCTCCTGTGATCCTACCATAAAGATGGCAGAGCTGTTTTCTATCCCAATTCCAAAGCTTCTGCACAAAGGCCAGTGAGAAGACAACCTCTCTGTACCTTCATACCCTCACTGGTATCACAAAACCTCTTGGAGTTGTCATCCAGAGGGAGAAAAACAAAAGTTTTCCAAAACAGAAATTTCAATAAGAAATAAATACCACATTCTAAATATGCTGCAATCATTATGGCAAGATTCTGTTTGGACAGAATGCAGATGTTCCCTCTTCAATGTTAGCTAACACCATGTGTGAGATCCTTCAGATACCAGGAAACGTTGGGAAGAAGACTCCGTGCTGAGGTCACTTTTTCATTTCACAATCTTTGGCTTCTTTGGCTTTTCTTAGTAGATTGTTAGGTAAATTTCTGCATCAACAAAGTCTCACTTTTCAACAGAGAAAATCTTAACTGTGTGTGCATATGTGTGTGTGTGTATGTATATAAAATAAAAGGTTTGAAATCTAATTAAAATACACCCAAGATTATGTTGGAACAACTTAACCAAAAATGATCATTTTGTCACAGATGCCAACAAAAGCAGTCAAATTAAGTCAAAGTATGAATGAAAATTAGTCATGGTTACTTTCTATTTAACACTATGGCTTAAAGGCCTACAAAAAAAGCAAAAAGAAACAATCATTCAGTTAAGCCCTCCTTTCTAATATAATACCAATAAATAATGTGCCATGTTTTTATTATGGATTTGATCTCTAGCACTGGGAAAGGATATGATATTTAGAAACCACTTCCTTTAGGCTATAGAAAAAGGACACCTAGAAAAACTTAACAGTTGTAAAGGAATAAAAGATACAGACTGTTTAATGTAACATGCAACCAGAGAGGGACTTGAAAAACCTGTAATATAAAGAGTAAGAACAGGTGGTGACAGATGGTGACTACACTTACCATGGTGAGCACTCAGTAATGTATAGAACTGTTGAATCATTATGTTATATACCTGAAACTAATATAACTGTTCATCAATTATACTTCAGTAATTAAAAAAAAAAGGATGGTCACTGTTTAGGGAGATGGTGTTGGATGAAACAGCACAACATCAACAGATGCCAGAAAAAACACAATTCAACTTCTATCTTGCTTCTGTTTTCACATCAAGAACGATCTTCAAAGTGGTAAGGAATAGAACCAACTAAGAGGGAATTTAAGTGCCAGTTAGGTGGCAATACTAAGAGAATACTTTTAGCCACTTTACACTTGTTCCCCCCAGAAGTTACCTAACTTCTCTAGAGCACATTGATCTCATTCGTAAACAGGGATGAGAATAGTACCTCCTAAATATGAAGATAAACAAAGCAAGGACTAAATGAGCCAACACATTTATATAGGTCATTGAGCAGGGTTCCTTCCACATGAGAGCTGAACACTACATATGAATAATTATTTTATGTTAGAATTACAAAGAGTATTTTCTTACTTAGAAAAGAAAGCAATGATTACCAGGAGCCAATATGAGTTCACAAAGACCAGATGATGTTATCTCTACAGTTTCCTCTGATCTTAAATATAATGTATCTGGATTTCTGCAAGGCATCTGTCAAGGTCTTACAAAAGCTCCCAGTGGGTGAGATGGAAATATATGAATTGGTTGTTAGTTTAGTTAGATGGACTGGTAGCTAATTGAACAGCCATACCTAAGCAATAAATACTGTTCAATAAATATTTGTTGAGTGCTTGCTATGTGTGTAGCATGATCTAGATGCTAGGGATTCATAACTGAATGTAGCAGAAAAAATTCCTGCCTTCATGGAGTTTAGATTCTAATGAAAAGAGATAGTAAAATAATAAACAAATGGATTATATAGTATACTAGAAGATGCAATGTTACGCAGGAAAACCAGAACAGGGTAAAAGGACAGGGAATGTGGGATGGGGCATTATGTTTATAATCTGTTCATCTGGTGTGCATATTATCTCTGTTGACCTAGAGAGGTTTTAAGATTGAGCTAGGTTAGCCCCTCCCCCCACCTTCTTTCCTACCTATAAACCTGTAGTATTTTTTCCTTCCACTATGAGAATCTCATTACTCTTAGTATTGTGTGTTTAATGTTTCCTTTCATTGCTGAGTGAAAGCTCCATGAGTCTAGAAAAGGACAGCAAGACTAATGAAGGGTCTGAACATTTGAGGAATAGTTGAAGAAAGTAGAAATAATCTGTCATGGAGAGAGAAGAGTTAAATGGGTCACACTAGACATTTTACATATCTAAAAGGGCATTGTTATGGAAAAGAGGTTAAACTTATTCTGGGTCATTCCAGACATGGGAGTATGGACCAATGGGGGTAAAGTACAGGGGTCATTTTAGCTTCCTGAAAGTTTTTTTTCACAATCAGGACCATCCAAAGAGAATGGGTATGATTCCTCAATTGATTGCATGTCCAACCAGAAGTTAAATGACCCTGAATGGAAGTTAGTTGTTACCTCACACCTCTAAGTGTGAGATTCTTTCTAACTTTAAGATTATAATTATGGTCATTTCTAATCAATTTTTGGTTAAAAAATGTTGAATGGTAAATTTCTATACGTTCTGGTTTAGCACAGTACTTTGTCTGTATGAGTTAGTTATTTATAAAGAAATCCTCTAAAGAGAATAAAAAGAATATTCCATAAGTACAATCTACAAGTACAGAATCAGGGTTATTACAGTATCTAATAAACTAAATGGATTAATTGGTTAGAGATCTGAGAAATTTTAATTAACAATTAATCAATAAAAGCATTCAACATGAAAATCTATTACAACCCTGTTTACATTATTTAACTTCAAGCACTTCAGTTCTGTGTGCTTATAATTAGCAAGCTATAAAAGATGCCATTCATAGGAACATAATGAGAAGAAGGGTTTATAATGATAATTAGTATTCATTTGCACGGACAGGAAGGTTACATGGCCACAGGGTGCAGGAAACAAAGGGTTAAACTCGTTGAGGAAACTACCACACTTAGGCAGTATTTATTATACACTTAACCCTGTAATGCAGAGCCCTTTCTTAGGAAATACATCATAAATAAAGCTTCATGTTAAGACAGGTAAGATTTTCTAAGGTGAGGAAGGGAGTACAGGGAGTCCACGAAATACCACACCTCCACTAGACTTAACTAATCCTATTGGTAAGGGCTGAACTGCAGCTGCTGACTTTTATGTTCTCTCCCTGCTTCCTCAAATCTTACCTGCATAAATGTTTTATGAAAACCATTTGGTGCATTGTGAAGGCCAGAAAAAAAATATAAAAAAAATTTTTTTTCATTCCTGCATTTGGGCTGGAGTTTGTTCCCTACGGCACTTTATCTCCTACTCCGAGCACTGTTGGAGGTTTCTCATGGGCTTGCCTGTGGCAAAATCTAGGCTCAGAAGTGGGAAATATAAACCCACAGTACAAAGACCCTCACTTTTAAAATCCTTTTGTAATTCTGGCTTTAGAAAAATCAAAGTTTTCATTCAGTGGAGATGAAGCGCCTGTCTCTTTTCACAGAAAGTCTAATATCTATAAAGACCTACCTGATGAAGCCTAAAACGCTTTCTAGACACATGGTTGTACCAATAAAAGTGGCTCTTTACCTCCCACTGTACCTCTGAGCTGACAGACAGAATTTGTTACTCTACTGACAAATAACCTGCCAATACTTCGCAATAATTAGAGCGATTTTCTAGATACAGCATAGTGCAACCTTCCATATTAAAATTTTCTCTATTTGTTCTATGTGCAAAGCTAAGACTGAACAAATCTTAGCCTAGTTCCTAGCCTGAAGCCACAGAGATATTTAATGCAGGTCACGGGCTGGGAACAGCAATAATCAAGGGCAAACCCAGCTAAATGTGAACCAGGAAGCCAGCATTCAGACACAGTATGGCCTGCAGCCTTAACCACGCTCTGAGCCAAAGAGGCATCCTAGCAGTCCTCATTTAAAAAGAGAAAAATCAAAGAAGCTTAATAGAGATATTGGTGGGCTTATTTTTCATCATCACATGCCTTTAAAAGGAAAGGTCTACAGTCAGCTCTGATCAATACAGCTCCTCCGGCTTCCTGTGTCTTTTCAATCTGTTAAGCAAGAAAATGCCTTTATGTTGGCACTAATCCCAGTGCCCCAAAGTAAAAAAAAAACAAAAATAAAAAAGCCCTCACAAACCTCCTACGGGACTACCTGTTTATATGCACACAGTCATTTTTTTATTAAAAAAAAAACCACCACCATAAAAAATAAGGAAGTAAAGACTATCAAGAGAACACTCCTGGAAAACCCTTCTTAAAAATATAGCTAAGTAAAATAAAAGTAAAAAGATTAGAGAAAGTAATTATGTTCATGGAACTCATCGTATTCTGCTTGTGAAAGAATTTCAGCATCTAGAGAATTACTTATTAATGACTTCATTAGCTCATTCATTCATTCACAGATATTACTGGGCACCAGTGCTGAGGCAGCACTGGGGACAAGGTGATAAACAAACCAGACAGGGATCTAGCTCTCATGGAGCTTCCGTTCTATGGAAGAGGTGGACAACAAATAAAGGAAATAAACAGGACAACTTCAGACAGTCACAAGCAATTGCTGGAACAGTAAACAGAGGAGGCATGAAAGGGCTGGTATAATCTTCAAGATTCCCTTCAGTGCTAACATCACCTCAGTTTTACTCATATCACAAAGGTATGATGAGGACGTGTAGTCATTTGGAAGAAAGGGGCTGTTTAAGATCAGAGAGTGTACTAATAACGGTAGGTATAAAACCCCAAAATATAACAACATAAAATTGCAAAGAAGAAGCAATATGTGATCCCAATTTCTACTACATCCCCAAGACTCTGGGAAGAACCTATTTACAGTTTCATTGCAGCCATTCTGAAAAGGTAGAGAAAGAATCACAGGTTTTTGATAAGAAATTTTGCAAATAACATGGCAGTATAGCAAAATGCAAATGTAGATGCTGCTGAGCCATCTGTTCAATATTATGGCAACGTTGGGAAAAGGCTCTGAAAGAAATGATGTTTGAAATCATTAAAAAAATAACATGTCAAGTTTAAAATACTCAAGAATCTTAAAACCAGCATCAACACATTCAGCAACCATATGGCCCTACAGCAGGTTAAAAAAAAAATCACCCTGCTTGCATTTTCTACTTCAACCCAATGGTTTCCAAAACATGTTTCTTTTTCCTATTTGAGTACTTTTTTTTTTCTGTTAAATTCCTTGGTGTTTACAGCTTCTTGAATTATACCTAAAACCATAATATTCATTTCACCCTTTCTGAAGCAGGAGATAATGTAGTGAGGAAGACTGAGTCAACTGTTCCAGCAAAAGGGACTTGTAGGTGACTATATATAACTTGTGAAACACATCTTGTTTTAGGTTTATTGATTTATCCCTACTGATCTCACAGTCTTGGTACTGATAAGCTAACTTCATTGAGTATTGCAGTTTTCCGGGCACGGTCCTAAGTGCTTTCATTCGTCATATCATTCAATTATCACAATTTTACAAAGTGGATACTGTTATCATCCACATTTTGTAGAAGAGGAACTTCTCCCAGGTCATACAACTAGCATGTGGAAAGGTCACATTGCAAACCCGACTTTGTGGGCCAAGCCTGTGTTCTCAACTGCTACTACGTGCAACACACTTCATTGTTCAGATGTTTGTATGGGATTAACCGAGTTGACTTTTCAAGGTTAAGAAATGAACAAGTAACTCTCTTGTCTCATCAAGAAGAGATTGTTGGAGAAGTATCTGAAACTCTAAAGAACAGAGGTGGTGGTCTAAAGGCAAACTCTTCCAGAAGCGCAAGACACAATAATAGTAAGAGTTGGGAAAACTGTGAACAAATGGAGGACACCGAGTGAGTTAATACTGCAAGCATGGTTTTTGAGAAAGCAGTTAAAAGATTCAGATCAACAAAACTTAGCCTGCCCCACAATAGGTCAGAGATCTGAAATTTCAGCTAACTTTTAAAATGACATTTACAAAGCCATCGTTAACACTGTCAGCAACAGAGGATATACCCTACTGCATAACTCAAAGCACCCACCACTGGAGAAATGAGTTGATTCAATCACAGAAGCAGAGTTTATGTTAGAGTACACTTTCTAGCATTTGTCCAAGGACGGTCCAATTGCACCTAACACAGTGGCTGACTAGCATTGCAGATCTGTGTCCGGCAAGTCAAGTAAAGAACTTGTGATAAATATTTCAATCTGTAAGATGGAAAAGCAACCTGAAGCCCACTGGTTGTATTATAGTTCATAACTCATCTCATAAACCCATTCCAATGTTTGGTCAAATTTACAAAATGTACAAAGGCTTAGAGAATTACAAATTCATAATGGAAATCCCTGTGGTTTCAAATGAATTCAAGACAAACTTCATTCAACTTAACAGCTTCATACAATGTCTTATGGATACAGTGGGACCCTAATACATGATTATTGGATTAGCAGTATTAACTCATATGTAAAAATCAGTATCACCTCAAATGGTCAGGGTCTGGTAGATACATTTTAAAGGCTAAAATTGTTTTTGTATGTGAAACATAGAAGACTTTTTAAAGTGACAAAGCATATTTAAACAACTTGATGAACAGTTTAGGAAGAACCCAAAGGAAGTAAAGCAGTAGGAACATTTGCCAAACACTTAAGTTCTCTCAATGCAGTGATATAAATTATAAATATAACCTTAACAAATGCAAAACCTGCAGTAGGAATAGATTTGCCTGTATTCAGTGATTTCCAATAATCCACAAATCTACACTGCTCTTCAGTTGTGTCTATAAATCAGCCAGCAAAGGAGTTCCTGATGCACATGGCCATGGGCATTCATGTCAGTGGAGAAAGTTATGTGGTCTATTAAAAGTTTTTCATATTCATCTGTCTATTGCTTTCATGAATTATTTTATCTCTTGACTGATTAGCAATCTTGACTGTCTTTAGCAACCCTTTAAATCCCATGCAGCCAGAGTAATAAACAGAAAAAAAAGAATAAATATAAAAACAACAAGTTAGGCAAGACAAGTCAGCATGATAAATGGCTGTGGAGTTACAAATTTATTGCAGAAAAATCCACACAACCAAATCCACATAAACACATAAACATTAGTACAGCTCACAACCTTCTATCACTTCTGCCTTTTGTCCCCTAATTTGAGGACACCTGGTAAATCTTTTGGCCTAGAGTGGAATTTTATTTTTGCAGAAGTTGAAGATATATAACTAGAATATAGTTGCCTGTAGATAGAGCTTGGTCCCTTTCTTCTCCACTAACCAGGGAGTCCCTACAATAAGAATGATAAGGTTCGGGTTGCCATAATTGGAAATATACTTCTTTATCTTGCCTAATTGCTCTGGCTAGCACTTTCAGTACCATGTTGAATAGAATTGCAAAGGCAGACATCCTTGTCCTATTCTTAATCTTAGAGGAAAAGCTTTCAACTATTTTTCATCGCTGAGTATAGCATCAGCTGTGGGGTTGTCATATATGGCCTTCATTATGTTGAGATACATTTCTTCTATACCTAATTTGTTGAGGGTTTTTATCATGAAAGAATGTTGAATTTTGTCAAATGCTTTTTCTGCATCTACTGGGCTTATTGTATGATCTTTTTCTTTCATTGTGTTAATGTGGCATATCACATTTATTGATGTGTGTATGTTGAACTATCCTTGTATCCCAGGGATAAAATCCCACTTGATCATGCTGTAGGATCCTCGTAATGTGCCGTTGATTTAGGTTTGCTAATATTTTGTTGAGGATTTTTGTACCTGTGTTCATCAGAGATACTGACCTGTAATTTTCTTTTCTTATAGTGTCCTTGTAATCTGGCTTTGGTATCAGGGCAACATTGGCTTTGTAAAATGAGTTTGGAACTGTACCCTCCTCTTCATTTTTTCCGGAAGAGTTTGAGAAGGATTGGTATTAATTCTTATTTAAATGTTTAGTAAAATTTACCACCAATGCCATCTTTGTTTATTGGGAGGTTTTTGATTATTATTATTTCAATCTCCTTACTTGTTATTCATCTGTTCAGATTTTCTATTTCCTCATAATTCAGTCTTGGTAGGTTGTATATTTTTAGGCATTTTACATGATAGTTAAGAAATAGACTGGCATATAAAAGGTCAATTTATGTTTTAAGAAGGTAAGGTAATTTGGTAAAAGGTAATTCAGTGAGGAAAAATAATCTTTTCAAAAATGGTGCTAGAATAATTGCATATCCATATACAAACAGATGAACCTCAAGCCTTGCCACATACCTCATAAATTGTCTCAAAATGGATCTTGGGCCTAAATATAAGGGCTAAGATACAAAATATCTAGAACATAAGTGAAAATCTAAGTGACCTTGGATGAAGCAAATATTTCTTAACTAAGACGCAAAAAGCACAAACTTCGGGAGAAAAAAATAATTTCGCTTTGTTAAAATTAAAAGCTTTCTTTCTTCAAAAGACATTGTCAAAAATGAAGAGATAAAGGGTAACCTTTATAAAGGGTTTCTTTTGAGGGTGATGAAAATGTTCAAAAATTGACTGTGATGATAGTTACATAACTCTGAATATACTAAAAATTGTACACATTTAATGAGTGAATTGTATGGTGTATAAATTATATCTCAATAAAGCTGTTACCAAAAAAAAAGAGAGTGAGAGAAAAAGAAAGAAAAAAGAAGAAAAAGAGAATCCACAGTCTGGGAGAAAATATTTGTAAAACATATATCAGATAGGAGACTAATAACCAAAATAAAGAATTCTTACAATTCGATAATGAGAAGACAACTCAATAAAACATGGGCAAAAACACAATGATGGAGCTGTCAAAGGACACAGGAGCCAACTGGAAGAGTTTCTAATGGCCAGAGCTGGAACAACAAAATAAAGTAGTGTTGGATTATAATTCAATGTATGAGATAAATATCCATGATTCCATACTGATTATAAAAAACATGACTGAAAAAAACAACTTCGTGGGGAAGAACAGATAAGTCTCCTGTGTAAAAGAATTAAAGTAAGTTATATAGCTAATATGCCCTCCAGGAGATGGAGCATAACCTCGCACTTCTTAAGTGTGGGCTGCACATAGGGACTTCTCTCCCAAAAGTATAGCATGGAAGAGGGTGAAGAAAGGTAACTTTACAGGGGGGAAATCTGGCAAACGCCACTCCAGCAAAATGATCAAGGTCAACATCAACACTGGTAAGTCATGTTGACTATATGTACCCTATATATCATGTGATGAAACTGGCACTTTACTTCTAGGGTCTTCCTCCCCTAAACCCATAACCTCAGTTTAATCATGAGAAAAAGATCAAAAAACCAAAGTTGAGGGTTTCCTACAAATACTGGGCTAGTACTTCTCAGAACTGTCGAGGTTATCAAAAATAAGGGAAGTCTGTAAACTCACAGTTTAGAGAAGACTAAGAAAATATGACAACTAAATGTGTGGTATCCCATATGAGATCCTAGAATAGAAACAGGATATTAGGTAAAAACTAAGTAAATCTGAATAAAGTATTATTTAGTTCATAATAATGTGTCAGTATTGGCTCATTAGTTGTGATGAATCTTCTATACTAATGTAAGATATTAGCAATAGTTGAAACTGGATGTAGGGTATATGGAACAGTCAGTACAATCTGCAATGTTTTGTAAATATTACACTATACTGAAAGAAAAGGTTAATTTTCTTTAAAAAATGGGCAAAGATTTGGAAAAACACTTTGCCAAAGAAGATATAGGAGTGGCAAATAAGCACATGAAAAGATGCTCAATATCACTGGCTAAAAAGGGAATGCCAATGAAAGCCACAATGAGGTTACATTATATATCCACTAGAAATTCTAGACTAAAATTAAATAGACTGATGTGTTCACTTCTAGTTCCAGGTGAGATGGAGTAAGCCTACTCTATCCTCTCTTTCACACTGAATGCAGCTACAGAACCTGGACAAAATGTATGGGGTAAAAATTAAACAGCAACAGGCTGGCTGGCAAAGAAGACCAGAATCTGAAGGATCAGCAAACCATTTTCTTTTCTCTCTGGTATCTCCCAGTCTATACTCCACAAAGCTTGAAACCTACAAGTGGGTATTACTGTGGAGAGACGGAGACAGAGAGAGAGTACTAAGAAAAACCTACTAATATGGCTCAAAGGGAAGGGAAGATGCTATCAACGTTCAGAGAATGTGCAGGGAATCCTCCATTTTTCCACTTTGTCACTCCTCAGGCTCCAAAAATATCAGTTGGTGGTGATGGCTTTTACAGTGGCAGCAAATGAGTGCCAGCAAGAGCCTAGGACTGCCATGAAGAAGAACCTTCTTCTCTGGTTAGAAGAAGGCCCAGTCAACATGAGCGTTGCAAACATAATGATGGGGCACATACCAACACAAATCACAGTTTGGATCAAATCAACCTTCCTAAGAAGGTGGGGCAAACCCCTGGGGAGGATCGCAGGAAGGGTGTGACAGAGTACTATAAAGTCCCAGGTTTCTGGTGGAATGTCTAAGAAGAGAGTCCCAGTTCAGGAGAGATTACAAAGAGGAAAAAGATTGGAAAATTAACCCCGTAAGATTTTTTATGATCTTCTGGGCTCACCTCTGAGCAGAATTTCCTTGGATCTAACTCGAAACAGCATACCATAGACTTTGAGGTCTGAACTCTTAGACTGGATGGTTCCAGGCAGACAGTGGATGGCACATTCACAGGAATGCCCTGAATAGCATGCCAATGATTTGAAAACAGAACTGGCATTGAAACTAAAATTCACAGAAGGTACATCAGAACCTAAAGCCTGAATCTAACCAGGCTGACTGACTGCCTGCTAAAACAAAAATCAACCTTCTCCATATGATTTAAACAAGAACCAGTCTTAACTGTATAATATTCGAAATGTCCAAAATACAATCCAAAGTTATTGTGTGTATGAAGAACCAAGAAAATCTCAATTCACATAGGAAAAGGCAATAGATGCCAATGGTGAGATGACACAGATGTTTAAATTATCAAAATTCATTGAGTTGTTCATCATTTATAATTGGTAGATTTTATTATATATAAATTATACCTTGAAAAATGAACAAAACCAAGAGTAAGTTTTAAGAGGAGGACTGATACAGTTGAAATCTTAGGCTAGTATTATTTTAGTTACAGTGTGAGATATATTGATTCCTATAGACTATTCTGGAACTAAACCCCTATTCATAACATTATTTCTTTGAGAAATTATGTTCTAAGTTTCAAATAATCAGATTGCAAAAAATCTTTTGGCACCTGGTCCTTTCTTAGGTTGGTGACCAAAGATTTTACAGAATGTCGGACAGATCCCATCTTCAGTCCAAGAATGTGAGACTTTTGATTACCTGGGCATCAAATTATACATGAGCATATCTTAATGCTATTAACATCTCTCAAAGGATTTTGGAGATAGTGCATTTGGAGCAAGGGTACTCTTTCGATAAATTCTCAAATGATGACTCAGCTGTTGTCCTGATACAGGACATGTAGGAGGGAACTATCATACTCCCTCCCCTCTTCTGGCATTGAAATTCTATTAGAAATTAGTGAGTTCTGCTTTCACAGCATACCTCTCATTAAATCCTTCAGTCTTTTCCTAGAAAGAACCATGGAGACAAAGAGTGCTATAATTTTTATCTTTACTTATCACTAAACTATTAGGCGAGGGGCATGGGTACATAGGTTTCAAGAAGATTGTCCTAAAGAATAATTACTTTCTCAAAAGGAAAAATCTGTAAAATTGATCTTGTTTCATTCTAAATAAATGAACAATCATAATTGGTATCTATGTTTGGGAGCTCATTTACAAACCATTCCTATAATTGTGCCACTCATTTAGAGGCACAATTGAGTGAATCAGAACATAATACTGCACCCTACTTATTAGCATTAATTGTGATCAATTGTCACAGTTTGTTTATAAGACTGAATAATTTTTGATCCTAAAATAATTATGCTGATTATCAAGTGGATCTGTATTATTTAGTTGTTTTTTTTAACATTTAGAAAATGTTTAATAAGATCATTGCATTTTTGGATGTTGAAATACAGGGCTTTTTATTCCATTGTATTTGCTTTATTTCCAAGAATTGAGAGGTTTTTCCAAGTCATTCTGTCACTAGCTCATTAAAAAAATAAGCTACAGTGAATATGTATTGTGATAACTGACTGATGCACTTATTTTTTTTGACTGATGCACTTATTAATGTGGGGTTTTCATCCTCTATGAGTATGTCTATGATCTCCCAAAATAAGATAGCTCTGCTTCTCCTATGTCCTAAGGACAGTGTAGGATACAGAAATGTAACACCGGAATGCATACACACTCAAATCCCAGCTTGGATCAGATCAACTTTCTGTTTCTGATGGTGAAAGAGCCTATCCATCCTACAAACCCCAGTCAATTCAACCTTCCTGGATGGTCCTAAAAATAGTTAATGATTCTCTTTTACGTGTTCCCCTAGTACTCTGCCTGGGCCTCCATTGTCACATTTTCCCTAAGCCTACCTTTAACTTGGGCAAGTCTTCCTTCACACCTTGACTTTGAACCTATGGATATCTCATTAATAGCTTTTTTTCCTGACATAAACTAAAGAAAAATATCTCTACTGTGCTATTTTAGGTCATCTTCCAGAAAATATTCACTCCCCTTTCTCTCCCATTATGGGTAGAATATTTTTCCCTACCCCTTGATTTTGTTGGCTGAGTGACTTGCTTTGGCACATGGGATATAGTGGACATGACACAATCTTCAAACACGCTTTCTCAGCAGGGCTGGCCCTTCTGAACTCCTGCTATCACCATGAAAAGGACATGCCCCAGAGGATATGTGGTTGGAAGAGAATTAACTAACAGAACAGATCTGAACCCAACCTTCAACATGGAGCTGGTTCTAGCCAGTTCCAGCCTAGACTAGATATAGGAGCAAGAATAAATGATTTTTGTTTTGAGCCACTAAGTTTTGGGATGGTTTGCACCTCAGTAATAACTGATTGATGGACTTATTAATGTGGGGTTTTCCTCCTCTATGAATATGTCTGTGGTCTCCAAAATAAGACAGCTCTGCTTCTCCTATGTCCTAAGGACAGTGATAAATTGAGTTTGGATTGCTTTCCACTAATGGCATTATCTTACACTTGCTTACATTTAAGATGCTGTTTTTCTTTTCTACCCAGTCTTTCAAGATCATTTTGTGACTTATCCTTACCACTTTGGTACACTGTTCTTCAGAAAAGTTGGGGTCATCTGCAAACATGTCACTCTGCACCTCGTCTTCTAGAATCACACCATTTGTGGTAAGGATTTTAGTTTTTTTGAGAGGGGTCAGGAACCATCTGCAGCACAATCACCTAGAACTCTTGTTAAAATTACCAATTTTAGGGCCAGCTCCAAATCCACTGAGTCAGAATCTTTGGGGTGGGATCCAGGAATTTACATTTTTAACAAGCCCCCTAGGAAATTCTTACATTACAATGAAGTTTGCAAAATACTTCAATACTGTGAATATATTAACTAACCAGATCTCAAGCCAATACCTAGTCCTAAAGGATTTAAATGATGATCTCTCGTTACCCAGAAATGTACCTCTTTATCCTTTGTTTTCTATATGTTCATTTTCCAACTACATTAAGATGTTACTTTTTCTTCCCTTCACTTTTAATCATTTGAAAGCTCAGTCTTTTTTTAGTAACCTTAGTACCCAATATTTTCAAAGCCTTTTAGTAATTCAAATACTTTATTTCAATGGCTTCTCTCTATTAACAGATTTATATTTTCTCTCAAAAATGTAGTACTTGGGTTAGTCAGATATTTTCCCCATAGAAACCACACGCCCCACCCCTCAAAGCATAGCCCTTGCATTTCGCATTTAATGGAGTTTACTGGCTGGCCTCATAAGGCAGTGACTCACAAATCTAAATTCATTGAGTTCCTTATGGAAAGAAGTCAAATTGGCAGCTAACCATGTTTTCAGCAATTTGCCAGTTATGGTCAATAACTGATGGTTTTGGTCAATAGCTCCAAAATTGGTGCTGCCACTGATTTCATTCTATCTGTGGCTTCCAACCTTTCAGACTCAAAAGACAATTTGATCTTTTCTGTATAAGAACCAATGCAAAATTTTATTTAGTCTCTTTACTACTATATGGGTGTGTAGAAAAGTGGCTAAGAGCATGAGCTTCAGAGGCAAAGCGCCTGGATTTGATCCTGGTCACACTCTGTGTCTCAGTTTCCTCACTATATAAATGGGGATGACAATGACATACTATGCAAGCCTGTCCATTATATGAATTACTGCATTTAGAAATGCCTGAATAGTACTTGCTTCATTAGAAGTCAAGATGTGCAAACTGCTATCATTACTACTTTGAAATCTTTGAGTATATTCCTGGCACCATCATAAATCTTTAGCTGAGCTCTTTTGCAATTAACAGCTTCTTCACATTTTCTTAAAGTTTTTTTTTTTTAAAGATTTTATTTTTAAGTAATCTCTACACCCAGCGTGGGGCTCGAACTCACAACCCCAAGATCAAGAGTCACATGCTCTGCTAATTGAGCCAGCCAGATGCCCCTTAAAGGTTTTAGTTCAAAACATATCACACATATAGGGGCACCTGGGTGGCTCAGTCAGTTAAGCATCTGACTCTTGATTTCAGCTCAGGTCATAATCTTAGGGTCGTGAGATTGAGCCCTGCATTTGGCTCCATTCTGGGCATGGAGCCTGCTTAAGATTCTCTCTCTCCCTCTTCTTCTTCCCCTTTCCCCAAGCTTGCATGCATTCATGCTCTCCCTCTCAAAAGAAAAAAATATATATATATATATGTATGATATATACAAAAGAGTGTCCATAATGCATATGCAGATTTTAAAGAATAACAGTAAAATACATCTTTGTGTACCCAAACAGCTTAAGATACAGAATTGTAAAAATAAGTTTTCAAACCATTGTGCTCCTTACTTATCACCTTCTCTTCACTATTCCCAAATTTGTGTTTGTCATTCTCATGCTTTTCTTTACACATTTACTACCAATTTGTTTCTTACTATTTTTAAAGAAAGATTGAGAGTTCATAAATTCTTTTATGATCTATTTTCTTGTTAACACTCTCCATCTGCCACCTTTTTAAGGCTCTTCTGTTCTCAATTGGGAGACTGTCATAGATTTTGAAAAATGTCTTGTTCCCCATGATCATCATTTTTTTCTCCACTGCTTAGTTTTTAAGGGCTTCCTCTACCCTCCTCAAAACGCCCTCCCCTAATCGTCCAGTGTCTATAGCCACGTTTATGGATAATGCCCAGCATCATCCATCTGGTCCAACGCTCCATGGTGTGGTCCTGACATTGGCCTGAATGACCGAGGCAGGAAATTTCCACAGTCTCATCTCATTCCTTATGCTCTTTACCCTGTGTAAGAGCTGAGTAAAAAACAATTAATATTTTACAAACATAAATGGGATCTTTGAAACCTATTTGATGTGTCAGTATGCCAAAGGCTAAGGCATCGCAAAAGGAACTGAATGAGGTGGTCACTGAACTTACTCAGTTTCCTCTTCTAAATTAAAATCTAGTGCCAGACACCAAAAGGTTTCCTTTCTCTGTCCTTCTGCAATTAAAAAAAAAAACCCTTGGTCACTCTATGCTATTTCTATTCCACCCACTTCCTATCATCTAATGATGCTATTTGGCAAACTAATATTACAAGGATTTTTTATTAAAATAAATATAGCTTTAAATGGAAACACTCAATAAAATATCTCAACAGATGTTCTTCCTGCAAAGGAAACAGAACCACAAAAATTCAAAACTAATCTATCCACCTTGCTCAATACTCTACTGTTTGTTTGCTGTGGCCATTGATTTCCATAGGTAATAACAGAGGTTGAGAAGAAGTAAGCTCAAAGGTGGATGTTTTTGTCATTCACAAAGAAGCTTCTGCATTGCCTGCTTCAGACAAAAAAGTAAAAATTTATCTTGTGCAAAAAAGGATAACTATTTCAGAGTACAAGAACACTTCTGTGCTCTGAAGATAACTATTTCAGTGTAAATATACCACTTTCTCATGGGCTATGAAGTCAGATGACGACTGATTTAAACCATACAAACATTAGAGTCAGACTGCTCTATTTATTTTGTCTCCTCTTTTAAGAAAAATTTCAGAAAGGAGTTCACATAACCCCAACCCTAATCCTTTAGCCATCAAATAAAGAATCTTAGATAAATATAAGTATGACTTAGACAGACTGGAAAATATTTGGATTCCTCTACTGATTTATGCTTTTTATGTGCAATGTTGTAGAGAACATTTTTAAAAATCAACTAATAATGTATATATTATGCTTTGGTCCCAAGATACAAAAATGTTATTTAATGAGACTTAATTTATCCACAGAAAAGACACTTAATTTTAACAAGGTTATCCAGAAGTTATTGGGACGAGTGTGGTACAAGCATATAAGTCAGCTGACAGCATCCTAACTGAGCTCGGAGGCAGATTAGGATGGAATTATCAAATGAAAGAATATGACAGGTTCATGATCAATTTCCATTTGAAATCCATCTGCCACAAAGATGTTGCTTCTCTCACACTGGTGGAGCAAACTCCATGTTAGAAATGACGAAAAAGGAGACAAAAGAAAGCTATTTTGAGGACCTCGTAAGCCATCCAAGCATCAGGTAAGTAGGGTAGACATCAGTTATCTACTTGGTACTTCAATTCCACAGAATCGCCTTCTCAAGGGAAGCCAAGGAAGTTAGTTGTTGCCATGTCCTGACAGATAGTTCACTACTGCTGGCAACATCTGACTTAGATGAGCTATTTCCTAACGGGACCCACTGTGGTCTTGGAGAATTCATTTATATAGTTTTCCTTGCATATAGAGTTCCTTACAAAGAATTCAATGATGGCTGTATAACAGACTGAAAACAGACAGGGGATGAGATCAAGGGCACCTGATACCACTACAGGACTTGGATTCTGCGGTCTTGAAAAGTTTTGTCTACTGATAAAAGTCTACACATATCTTTAAAAATCTATCTAGTCGTTTCCATGATGACAAGGCCAGGAGTGGCAAAAATGTCCACACACATTGTCCCCATTGTGCCTGGAGAAGAGCAGTTCCATGATGGCTTCCATTTTGTTCAATCTATTTTATACAGTTGTATTTAAAAGCATAAACACAGATCTGTCGACTGGTATAACTGTGCATCGTGGTGCACGAATTTCTCAAGTTAATAGGTTACAAATGTCATGAAAAGTCCTTATGACCAGCATATGACCAGTTAGTCAAAGGCTGCCAATTCACGACTATTCTGAATGCAGCCCAATTTGCAGACACTGTGACCACTCTATTGCAAATGCACCTACAATGAGCAGCGAGAAGCCTGATGTTAACGCATTAGCCGATGTCAGCGGGTCCTGCAAGTGACCGAAGAACTTCATCAAGGAAAGAACTGAAAGATTTGCTTCAATTCTGCTTCACAATCCAATGTGTTCACTGAACATGAAATGTTAAGTAAGGGCTGATTTGTTCTTTGGGAGTGTGACAGACAGAGTTCAGCAACATCAAGACCCCACAAAACTCCCAATCAAACAAAAGGGCAAAGAGTCACGCCTTCTTTGCCGCTGGAGACTGAGGTGATATTGATGCCACATGTTGCTTCTTAGGCATTTTAATTAGTATCCCCTGTGAACTTTCTGTAGCATTAAATAGAAAGAAAAGAGATTCTTAAACACAGTCAATCTGACAACACTACAATAATTTCTGCTTAGCTCACGGTGCTGAGAACATGGTGGAGAGAAATCAGACAGTGAAGCAACACTCATGTTAGATGGTGAATGGAAGTGAACATAAGCTGTGTGGGTAGATAAAATGCTCCAAGGGCACAATGGCACAGCTTGATTTGCAGTGGCCCCACCATCAAGTGCTGGGGGAGACAGCAACAGGAGACCATCCTGGGCAGTGGAAGTGGGACAGCTTTTCTGAGCAGACTCTTTGGAACTCTTCAAGGAAAAATGTGGGCAACTTTGGCCTATGAGCAATAGACTCTGGGAAAAGAGAGTGGTTAAAGAGTAAACCAAAGAATTATTTACAAGAGCATGGAAGGTCCTGGCTTTCACACTGCTTATTTTAGCCACACATACTTCATATGTTTGATGACAGAATTAAATTCAGGATGATCTCACTAAGCTGGATGGGTCATTCCAACAAAATGGAATTTAATAGAGATAGAGGAGAATTAATTATATTTAGACCCAAAGATATAAATCCAAGAATATATGAGTTGTGGCTTAGCAGCCTTATGTGGATAAGACTTGAAGAGCTGCAGTCAGAAGCCAACAGTGAAGCAAAGTTAATCAACAAATTAATTTGATTAATTATGCAGAAAAAGAGGAGGCTAACCCTATTTATGGACCAAAGGTAGTGCACTTGGGTTCTGGATGCATCCATGAGGAAGGTGCCCAAAGAAGAGGAGCACATGAAATCACTGAAAATCCTCACTCAGAGGATATGAGAACTCAAGGACATCAGAAAGCCTTCACATTCTTGAAGGGTTATGATACAGATAAGAGATCAGAGTTATTCTATGAGGCTTTTATGGGCAAAATTAGAGCCAGTGATGGACATTAATTACACTTTAATCATTCATTCAACAAATATCTGTTGAGCTCCTATCATGTGTCAGGCATTATGCTAGGCAGCAGAATTGTAAGGTAAGAGAAATTCTCCCCAATACTCAGAGCTTTCCAGAAACAAACTGGGCTGCCTTCTGAAGACAGTGAGTACATATTTGCTGAAGATATTAAGGCAAAGTTGGAAGCTACACTTCAGTCTTAGGCCGGTTGGAATTGGAAGAGATGAATTTTAAGCTCCCTCCCTCAGAGTGGCTTATGATCATCCATGTGCTACACTGTGCATCTCTCTTTTTCAGTTCTTCCACACGTTAAGGAAGAGGCTAACTCACTTGACATGGTTTTCAGCAGAAAGCAACAACAACAAAAAAAACACTGGTGAATTTAAACAGAAAGGGCATTTATTAAAGAGGATACTGGGTGTCTCATAGACTCTCTAGAAGACCTGCAAAGCTGGTCTGGGGCACACCTCTGCTGCGAATGATGAGCTCACATGACTATCAAGGGGCACTGGATGGTGCTACAAGGAAACACAGCCTGAAAACTGCAGCAAACTGCCACCATTGCCCCCCGTCCCCCACTGGAGCAGATTCCATGCATTCCCTAACTCCTCACATCACCTGTCTCTAATTTAATGTCTGGAGGGGATGAACTGGACAGGCAGAGCCTGGATCATGGGCCTAAGTCCCAGCTATAAAGGAGACTGGAGAATCAAGTATCTGGCATTTTCAGCTTTGATTGGTGGGCTCTGCCTCCTAAGACAGGGGAGTCTATGAGGGTGTTCAGGTGCTGAGAGTCCCCAAAATCTAATAATGATATAAAAACACTCAAAGGAAGTTTAACAATTCTTCCTCCAATAATACTTCAACCAAGCCAAAAACTGAAACATAAAGCCAAAAGATGAGAAAATTGAAGTTGGCAAATTAACTTCCCTAGTATCACAATGAGTATTTGTTTCTCCGAATCCCTTTTTAGGAAGAATTCTGATAGTCACGGTCACTCACAAACATGGTTAACAATGATTAAAAATTGTCATACTGGGGTTTGAATGGAATTGATAACAGGAGCAAAACCCAAGAGAAACTAGGGAGTTTCAGGTTGTATTATGGCAGATGGGTTTTAAGTCAGCCTGTTGGAAAACTAATTACTGCAGCAGTGACCAAGAATAACTTACTAGTATCACAGAACTGGAAGAAACCTCCAGCAGTTAAGAAATCCATCACACAGTGTCCCCAGGGCCTGCATTTCCAAAAAAGATGGCTGGCAGCCCCCGTTCTCTAAAAGCCTCTCGAGAAGGTCATTTGATAACCTCCCTAGATAAGCGAGGATAGCAGATGTCATATATCTCATGGTCAGAATGTTCTTTGAGAATGTTCTTTCCATCCATACTCCCCCACCCCCAATAAGGAAAACAGAGAGGAGGGGCTCACCATCGCTTCCATCAATTTCATTGTGGTTTCCAAAGGACAGTGATGGGGGGTCAGAGCCAGGGTAACTTCACACCACCGTGATGCATCCACTGGGACATTCCAGACTCTGGGTGACACTTCAGAATGCCAGACTTCCTCCAGGAAGTGTGAGCATGCTAATCGTGCCCCTGGGACAGGTGGGCACGTGGAGAGAGAGATTAGCTTTCCCCACAGCTGTCAAGCTGGGGCCTCTCATTAACACCCACGTTTCTCTGTCTTTCTTTCTTCCTTTTTTTTTAGGTCCTTTGACTAGCTTGTGTACTTGAAGTATGTCATTGAAAACTGCACAGATGGGATCTACCAGATCATGAGAACGCTTTCACAGCTTTTGAAAGTGTGCTGGGTTTCTTTCCTTAAGAAAAAAAAATCCTGTATTCCAATTTCTACCCATTTCCCACTCTCTTCCTGCTTCAGAAATAGACTATCACAGAAGATAATGTTCCAAGTAGTAATAACCAATAGGGCAATAATTAAAATCTAGTTCTTTTGATTTGTTTTTTAATCCTGAAGCAGCTAATTGTATCTGCTAATCTTGTCTTCATAGTTCACAGAGAGGGCACAGCATTTGAAATATATTCAACATTAGCCGCAACCTACTGAAATTCAATGTTGGGCCAGAAGGGGAGACAGCAGGGCAAGCAAGAGGGGCGTCTGACAGGTGGTGCCCTGAGGGAAGATGTGTCCTAAAGCAGGAGGGACTTGGGGGAGGGGTCTTTTATCTTGTTATGAAAGTTCTAGAGAAGGGGTTGGGAGTTTTTGTATGGAAACAGCAAGATAATGAGGAATGGAGGAAGAGTACTGAGAACCGAGTCTGTCTTCAATGACCCTGTGGCTTCCTGAGCATTTTAATCAGTTTCATCCACGATCCCCTGAACAAAATCAAAGAGGCAAAGAGGATAAAGTTACTATTCTCTGGATAGACACTGTGTTCTCTTTGTATGAGGCTGTCTCTTTGTATAAAGAAGAAAGGGAGCTATGCGAAGATCCAACAGTCCCATTTTTAATTGAAGTTCCTAGTTCTGGACTTCTAGGTGGCCCCTGCCACACCTACCTGGCCCCAGCCAGCTCAGGGTCTCACTAAACTGACCCCAAGCAAAGTGGATCCCCTGGAAGCTTATACAGAGAGGGCTGTAGTCTATTCAACACAGGCCCAGGATTTGGAACAGATGATATTAGCAATCTTCCCAGAAAATACCCAATTTATTTGTAATGGCTTGGCTGATAGAATTATAGTACATTTTAATTCTCAGAAAAGACCTACCATAAAAAGAAGGTACTCCCTCAATAAACCCCGCACCTACTACGCTCATCTGTCCTGTGTAGGGCTGAAGCAGACGGGAAGGGGGAATTAGATATGACTAGGATAGACCTCCTACTTCATAAAATTCCAGTAATATAACCTTGAAAATGATGACATCTGTCCTGAGGAAGTGTTGGGACAGACACAGGACTTTATTAACTAATAAGAAATGTTGAACAACAAGTATTCAAATGTGTTTATTTCCCTAGAAGGGCCACCACTGTGCCCTTTCAAGAAACGTCAGGGTAACACAGCTCATCCTGGGTTACCCCAGGTAGCACCCCAGTGTACATAGGGATGTACCAGATTGCAATCAAAGCCAAAGCATAATGACAGAGGGTCTCTTTTATGGAAAGATATGAGGGGGGAATGAGATATTCTTTAAAACTTGTTACTTGGGGATGCACTCAAACTTCTGCTCTTCTTTGTGAGCTTATGTCATATCCCTTTCCTGAAACCTCATAAAGAATAGGAATCTTTATGTTCAGTGAGAGATCGGCTGGATAACGAAGAGCCTGCATTATGGAGTTCACCACACCAAAGTGAGCAGGGCGCAAAGGGCTAGAGGACATGACATCAGCCAGGGCTGTGAACTCATGATTCCTCAACCTATCTGCAGGGATCCCATTAGTAAGTTTTATAGAAAACGAATTTAGAATTTAGAAATGTGAGCTTGGTGGTCCTGTGGGTCTATCTCTTACTTCGACCCCAGTGCTGGGGCCAAACAGAGCTGACCAGCCTCTGAAACCCCTTTAAGCTCCTCCCCAGCCTCACCCTGGGAGCCATCTCCTGAGCTCCCCTCTGCCTCTGGCAACAGCGAACACTTTTATCTGTGGTTAGCATCTTGTTGCTGACCAGCCTTGAGCTTCCAGATTCAGCAGAACGACTCCTTTGGGGTAAGATCACAGCCAGCTGCCCGGTCACCCAGCATCAGCCTCCAACCGCTACTTCCCTCTGGACCTCGGCTTCCACCCCAGGGATGTGGTCTTTGTACAACATGGGCTTCTCATCCCTAGCAGGCGGAGGACGCTCCTGCCCTCTCCCCAGGAAGCCGGCTGGGATGACTGAGACCCCCGCCTGGACAGTCTGGCTCTGCAAAGAACCCGCACCAGCCCTCCTGGGTGGGCCCACACAGACCCCATCCCTGTGACTTCCTAGAAAACCACTTCCTAGATGAGCTGGGTGAGCGCCTGACCCTCTTCTGCGGTCTGGCAGGCTCCCACACGGGCTATGCCAGGAACCCCGAGAAAGGCAGGCCCTCAAAGACTAGGGACCTCCTGGGCCTTTGAGGGAGCTTTTTAACCATGGGGAGCCTTCCAGCCAAGCTGTGGGGTGAGGAAAACAATAAAGCTTTTGCCGGAAAAAAAAAAAAAAAAAAGAATTAGCAACCGTAAGAAGGAATGTTTGAAAAATTACCAATTATACAAAGAAACCACTCTGTCTCTCAAATTGGTTTAAATTCCATAAAATGTATCAAGAATTTGGACTTGGGTAGTAGACTGCTGAGTTTGAATGCTGGCTCTGTCACTCAGCAGTTACCTAACCTCTCTGCATTTCAGTTTCTTCACCTATAAAATAAGGAATAGAAGATTACCTGCCTCAGTGGGATTCTACAGGTAATAGGGGCACAGCAAAGCACCAGGTCCATTAGGAGGCACTCACTCTCAAGACATACTAGCTATTGTTATTATTATTAAATACGTATTTACATTATGACACAATGCATTGTTCTATTTCTCACCTCAATGGATCTCTATGATTAAACAGATTAAAAACCTGATTAAACTGAATAAAATTCCAGATTGCCTTAATGATAAGGAAATGCTCATAAAATTGTCTTATTTTACAGATGTTTCTTCAAGGCTGACTCTCAATCCATAATTACGTGAAGGCAGTGCTGTGAATATTTTGATTTTACACGACAAAAATGTTTTTAGAAATAAAGGACCAAGGTTACTTGTAATATGAACTCTGAAATCACAGCAATGAACTTTTCAAACTTTGTTACGTTAAAATCCATTGGTCCATCTGGTGCTTTGAATGAATCTTTCGCATATGCACAATTATGTGACATTATGCACTGGTCATTTGGAAAGTACTGGTTCACTGAATTATACAGATCTTCCATATATTAATAACACATTTCATTATAGAACATCAAAACATCACGTTTGTTTATATTACCAACAGTCTCATCAAAAAAGTCCTTCAGTGTTGAAGTTAAAGTAGCTGTCAAGCCCCTGGTGGCAGATACAAGCTTTCTAAAATTTTTTTTTAAAGATTTTATTTATTTATTTGAGAGAGAGAGAATGAGAGAGAGCACGAGAGGGAAGAGGGTCAGAGGGAGAAGTAGACTCCCCGCCGAGCAGGGAGCCCGATGCGGGACTCGATCCCGGGACTCCAGGATCATGACCTGAGCCGAAGGCAGTCGCTTAACCAACTGAGCCACCCAGGTGCCCAGTTTTCTAAAATTTTAATTTTTGCTTGAAAGCTCAAGTTTAATCATTAGCCACAAACACTGTCAGTTTTCCTTGAAGTGACAATTTCACTTCATTTACTTTTGGGAAAATGTCTGCCAAATACCAAGTTTGAGAATCACAGTCGGTCTCTCAGCTATTCTTTAAGGTAAAACCGTGTTCCGTTTTACTTTAGTGCCAGTAAGTGGCTTTTTTCAAGACAACCACCCTACTCGGGTAGGCAGGCAGTAGAAGAAACTTACACATATTTCCCACTTTTACGGAGTATTAGAAAGACACGTACTCAGCTGTTGAGATCAAATTGATAAACCCATGTGTATTAACCAAGGACATTCTTATATGAAACTGACAGTTTTTGTTTTGATTTTTAACTGTGAGTATACAACAATGAAGAATACAATGTCTACTAATAAAGTTTGGTGGCCTTGCTTTGATGCATACTAGGGCATCTGAGTTTTACCCTCCATTGTAGTCACATCTAGTTGAATGTCAACACAGTGGAAAAAAATGACAAAACAGCATTTTTGTATTATTGTGAAGATAGTTTTGGTATTGTGTACCCATCCTAAGGGTCTCGAGCTGTCAGAGACTACATATTTGAGAACTGCTGCCTTAGGTAGATTCCTTCATCTCTCTATGCCTCAGTTTTCGTATCTGTAAAATGGAGATAATTCACGGCATATATCCCATAGGGTTGTTGTGAGGACTAAGCAGAACAAATCTGGTACAGACCAAAGAACAAAGCTGGTCTATGGTAGGTGCCATATAAAGACTGGCTAAAAGGGACCTGGGGATCACTTGAGACCCTTGGTTCATTCAGATGTGATAAAAATAATCACCTCGGTGGTTAAAACAAAAAGAACATCTCTCAGTCATCTCCACTGAAAAAGTTCTCATTGAGTACTTCCCAGAGATGTTTCAAAAGATGACCTGGTCAGAGACTCCTTCAAATGCCACAAAAATGATGCCACTCTTTAAAAAGCTCTCATCGCTATAATTGCCCCTGTTGTGGCCTGCAAGTCTGCCTTCCCCACCTCTGCGTGACTTTCTGAGCATCTCTTCTTAGGGGTTGCCAGGGAATCACTGGAAATACCGGAGGAAAAAAGCTGACATTTACTTATATTTCTGTGTTTATGTGTGTCTGGGTTCTCACAATATTGTGACACAAGACAGAGATGAGAGATTGCCGGACCCTGAGCGTGCTGTGCGGTGTCAGCTCTCTGCAGTTTAGCCTGGTTTGTAAAAACGAGCAGATTCAGGACAAAAACATCTGTCCCTTTCGCCAACGAGATAGGAAACTGCTACGGGTTTGTTTATTCCTGATGGTACTAAGATGGTGTTTTAAAATGAAAGCAGACATAGATGTATACTGCAAAATACAAACTGAAATGAATTTTTAGGAGACCTTTTTTGCTTTTGTTTTGAGCGCTTATTAATGATGGTGCTCGCAGGCAATTTGCTCTGCGTGTGTCTCTTCAGCTTCCTCCTGTCCTGGTCAGAGCACTGCATCCTGGGGCCTCCCCTCTGAGCCTCAAACAGGCCCAGATCTGTCCTGCCTGAGGCCTGTTGCTCAGGATGCTCTCCTTCACCGCCTCTCATCTCCCCCGCTTCCAGGGCACCTGCGACTTCTAGTTGCTCCCTGACTCTTGCTTTCCTTTGTCACCTCATCCCCAATCATCTACTATTCCTGGTGGTTCCCAAGGACTCAGTCCTGAGCCTCCTTCACTTCTCACACCAAACTCATTCCCTAGGCTATGCCGTGCACTCCTCTGGCTCCAAAATACCATTTACCTGTTAACTCCCAAACATTCATGTCCAGCCCAGATCTGTTGTTGAATTCCAGGCTCGTTTATCCAACTGCCTAGTTGGTGCATCCACTTGAATATCTCACAGAAATCTCAAAATGGCTGTAACGGAACTCTTGGTCTTTTCTAATAAAATTCCTCCATCCTGGCCACCTCAGGGAATGTCCACCCTGTAAACCCACTTGCTGTCTTACTGTCACGTCCACTTCATCAATGTCATGTCGATTCTACCTCCAAGAGATATTTTATATCCACCTACTCTGACCCATCTCCAAAACCACTGCTTCAGCTCGAGGTCTCCCCACCTCTCACCTCTCTCTTAACCTGTCTCCTTGCTTCCCTCCTCACCCACTTCCATGCTTCACACAGCAGCCAGAGTACGCTTGGTAAAAGAGGAATCACATCATGTCGCTTCCATGCTTATGGCCTTTGGGATAGAAACCAATCCTTAATGAGCCTACCTGGGGTGCCTGGGACATGCATTTGGCATGTCATGAGACATCAGGAAGAAATGTCCATCAACTGCTGTGTTGGGGGCTTTGTAGGGTCCTAGCAGGCTAGGACTACCTACAATGAACCACCATTGTGAGAAATGAGCAAGGGAGCGGACTAGAAACGTGAAGGAGATACTGAGAGCCCATGGGTGGTGGGAGCCATTAACAGTTGTTGACACCACTGACAGGGAACCTCCTTTATATGGAAATTGTCACTGGCACTTTATTAAAGACCCTTATTCCATAGCCATACATTCACTGCATGTTCACAGAACACATGAAGCCAGCATGACTATTTCTGGAATGCAATGGAAACGTTAAGTGAAACATGAAACTATTCTACAAGCATTATATACTAGTTTTACTTAGAAGCACACTATAACTTTTATTTGCCACTAGTATAGATGTTGCTAAACAGAGACTAGATACTATCATCTAGATACTAGGTGTTCATTTCCTTCCATTCAAAAACAATGTAATTCACAAAAGAGTGCATTCTTCATCATTCAACAAGTATTCACTGAGTCCCACTGTGTGAGAGACACTATCCAGGTGCTCGAGATAAACTGGTAAGAAAGGTATGTTTATACAATGTATGCTTAATAAATGTGTCAAATGAAATCACCGTTATTATATCCCATCTTCAACACTTCAACACTTCCCAATGCCACAGACATGATGCTATAGATGAATCTACCTCGATTAGCTAGCATTAAACATTGCAAAAGTACCTCACACTTAAGTTCTATGTTGAAACAGACATCCAAAAAACGTAGCTCTGTAGTAATATGTAGGAGAAAATGGCAGGAAAAGGAAGTTTGTGTAACCTCTGTGGTAATATTCTTTAGGTCAGCAAGAGCTTAGCTTGAGTTGAGAAGAAAAATCAAGCCAGGGCAATTTGACCTCGGAATAAAACTCTGGTTGAATTTTAAGTGGCTAAAACACAACTTTGGGGAGAAATTGTTCTTGCCATGGAACGCTCTTCCCGGTGTGATTAGACCCAGTTTCAATTTTTATTTATTTACCTTCTTGTACTTCAGAATGAAGGGAAAATTCCATTCAATAATCATCTATTTATTGGGACATATTAAGAGTATTTTTTACCGATTCATAGTGGATTTTTAAACAGAGCCTTCCAAAGTCTCATGACCTTTCCCTTTAATATGTTACTCTATAATAAGTAAATTTTAGTAAAAACAAAGGAAATGAAATTTGGTTCTGTCAGTAGACACTGACGTATATCTTCCAATTCTCATCATGTTCTCTGGGGCTGTGCTTCTGTGAAAATTGATACAATCTAAAAATAATCAATGATAAGAGTAAATTTAAGAACATGTAAGGCATTCAATCAATCACTTAAGAAAGCTGTCACTAAACTCTTGATTTGGCAACATGAAGTTTCTCAAGTGAAAGAGTGGGTGGATGGGTGATTCCTGTTGCCTGCCAACATGCTTTGTTTTATAACTCCTATTCACCAGCATCCTGGTCAGGACACTTCATATAGATTTAAGCAGCAATCCTCTTCACCTCCTTTGAATCTGTAAGCCTATGGAATATCTTTCAAATATCTGAATTAAATGTGGACAGAGGTTAAAAAAACTAGACAACCAAAGAATTAGTCACTTCCAGGGATGTCATGTTTTCTTTTTGTGCCTGAAGCCAACACTCAGGGCAGCCCAGGAATCTGTTGGATAGAAGCAATGAAGCAATAACTCATAGGGGCTGAAAAAAGTCCCAGAGCTGGTCATGGGGATGGAAACATAGAACATGCAGTTCTAAAACTGTTTTCCAGATTGTATTCTTTAACAAAGATACCTATTATTTATGCTTTTGAAAAAAGTCAGTGACTTCCCCATGCAGCCCATAATGAGTTCTGCAGATTCATGGAATTCCTTTCTTGAAATCATTTCCTTTACCTGAATTTTTATGTTTATACATATTATCCATCTCCAAGCTTATTTAAATTCAGATTGTGAACAGGGGCTATGTTTATATCTTCTGGGATATGCTCATCAACTTCCTAGTAGCTCCATAAATGTCTACATAACAACAATATTAATAAGAGTAATGAAGCATTACATAAAAACTACACAGTGTGTATCAGTTTTTCTTCCATTTCCTTGAGGTGCTGTAAGCCACTTTTGTAAAATTCCTCTATTAATTTGAGGTAGGGGAATGGTCAGAAGTTCCCTGTGAAGGTAATTCTGAGCTCCTGGATAGTTTACTCAGAGTCAAGTGCGCATAAATAACTGGTCTTTATAATCTCTTATGTTTTGTAAAAGGCAGCAAAAGAAATTGGTCATCATTTCACACGTGGCCAGGTTCACAAGCACTCAGGTCTTGCCAATGTGCCCAAGGACCGCATCTGTGTTCTTGTGGAAATATGGGAAAACCTGGTCTTTTTGTCTTCGTTTCTTCTTGAGTTTTTATGGCCTTTTCAATTATTATTAATGTCCATGGGAACAGCTAAAGTAACTAGTCTTTTAGGTCTGAGCTATCATCAATTATCACTGTAACTTTCATTAGAATATTAAGGTAGTTAAGGACCAAATAGAAATAGTTCCCTTTATTAATATCATTTAAAATAACAATGAAAGTGGTAAGATGGTTATATGTTCATTAAATTGCTAATGAAGCCCGACCAATAACTCAACGCTGGGTTCCTTGCAGAATATCGATTTGAAGTATCATCGGCCAAGATCATTTGATAAGAGACACGTAAAATTAGTACCAAGATTTTACTTTCCAAGGATTCGTCTTTGAAATTTTGTGGCTAGTGGTTTCATTTCTAGCCCGCTGAGAAATGTAAGGTCCCCTGAAACGAACTGGCCTGAGTCTAGTTGGAGGAATGCAATTATGACGCAACATTTGTACATCATATTAAAGTGGATGTCCATATTAAAGTGGACCTGCTCTCTGGTTGCAGGTCACGCACCCTGCGAGAGCCCCACTGAGGCATCTCCCAGGACACAGCTCATCCTGAGGCTCTGACTCACAGTGCCGGGGCTGTTTTTCCTCTTGGGAAAGACCGGACACTTGCCCTTTATTAAAAAAAAAAAAAAAAACTCTAAGATGAGTCACCGGTAAAATTAGTTGGCATTCTGAGGTGGCGGGTGGAGATCAGGGTTTGCAACGGGGCCATGTGATGAGCTGGATGATCCTGCCGGCTGCTGCCCAGGCCGTGTGGGTTGGGTTTTTAATGGCTGTGCCACATGGAGAATCCCTCGCTCTAGGATTCCTGGTGTGGATCTCATCATGCAGCGAGGACTCCCACTCAATTTCAAAAGGGTGCTACCCACCCTGGGGGAAAAAAAAAAAACAAAAGAAAAAACCTAGCCCACTGAGGAGATGTGAAAATACACCACCAGGGAAACAGATGGCTTAGGAAGAAGCAATCTGGAATAATAGTGAGGGTGTGGGAGTCGAAGTGCAGGCTGGGTGAGGAGATCAGAGAGGAGGGAGCGGGCATCAGTATGTGGCGACAGATGACAGCGTGTTGTTGTTTGGGAGGAGCAGTTGGAGGAGGCCAGGGAAAGCGAAGTAATGCATAAGGGCTGCAGTGCAATTAGGAAAATGCCCCTTCTGTCGAATCCGTCAGCCCCGCTTGGTTCGGATGGAGAGAGAGCACTTGCTTCGCCCAGGAAGCAGAGGTTACATGCTATTCCAACAGGCTTTCTGTTTCTGATCGAAACAAATCCAAACTGAGCTAATTTGTGTACAGCTGCAGGCAATATAAACATGGCTGTTTAGAATTCTGTACAGAGTATGGGCCTTTGTACTCCATACTTCACCGAAGTTAATAAGTAGGTGTCAAACTCTGAATTAAAATTCCCAGAAGAGGACGCAGCACAAAGGACAATAAAAATGATTTTTAAATAATCATAGGGATAAATAGCATCCACTTCTGACAAATGTTAAGTGCTGGCATAAAATGTTATTAGGCTACAGAGATCGTCTTTTGTTCGGGAAGTATGTTTTATTCTCCAGTCATGTCATTCATCATCCTAATGAGCCCTCAAAATGTAAATTAAATAGCAAAGACGGATTCCTTCGAAAAGCATCTTTGTGCTAGGTGTTAAACCATTTTTCTACTTTTATGCTATATATTGGTTCACGTTTTCATTGGGAAAAAAATAAGCCTTCAATACTTGAGCACTTTATGGGGTAAGTTCATGCAATTCATATTTTCAGCAAACCATTCATTCTCCAGTACTATGGGTTCTGTGATTTCAAAAAAAAAAAAAATCCCATTTTAAAATGCTGTGCCCTGTAAATTACGTTTGATCCAGAAAATCTTAGAAACCTGTGCATGCATTTGCTTTGTTGTTTTATTCAGAAATGATTTGGTCCAGGGACGCCCTCAATGGGAAAGGATTAGTGAAAATTTCGAACAGCTTTAGTTTACTGAACCAAATGCATTAATGGCTAGGCAAACACCATTTCAACCATTAATGATAAAAAAAGAAGGTCATGAGCCAAATTAGTTGTGATTTCTTGTTATGTATTGATAAGAACATTACCTGTCCCTATGATGAATAGAGAAATCAGGGTTTTATACTTGACCTGAATTTATGCGAGCACACACACAACAGAAGTGACTGAACAGCCCTGCTAGGGAGGCATCCAGGAAGAATACACTGAGAAAGGAAAATAGCAGCAAATCATGTCTCATTTCAGCATGATTGGTCCTCATTTGCCTCTCTCTCTCTATATATATATCTCCCCTCCCCAACCCATTCTCTCTTACTGCAACATATAAATCATTCTTTGCATTCTTTGGTTGTCCTTGTTTATGTGAGGGCTCAGTTGACCATGTGTCTCTCCAGCTCTTAGCTCTGTGTACGTGTGAGTAAATGTATATAAAATGAAGATAAAAATAATTACACTGTTGAGATTTACATGATGTCCAGGGAACAGCCATTAATCTGCGCAAGGGGGTTTCTATAGCCCCATTCTACAGGATAAACTATAATTAACCAATCTAGATATTCTAAAGATACTACATTTTATGAGGTCAAAATGCTAGAGAAATATCCCATAGCAGAGATTGAAATCATCCAGCTAGGAAAAGATAAGCCAGTAGACAGCATTACATAGAAGCCTGGGTTCCTCAATGACTAGTGACCAACTGTTGGCCTGGCTTAGCATACACCCCCAAAGCCTGTCCGGTTCATTGGCATTGTTGCCTCTGGGAAGCAGTGTCCAATGACAGCCTATCTCTAGATGAGTGGCATTTCTCTTTGAAGGTTTGGCTAATGAAAGAAAGCATCATGACAAATGGGAGGTCACAGTAAAGCCAGCATATTCTATTGAATGCTGTTTTAGTTTATTTATTTGGCTATTTCTAATGGAGAATTTTCTTTATAACATGACTGAGCTGAACTTAATGCAAGGCTCAAGACTGTCAAAACGATAGTTGACCTCATAAAGAAACTCTATAGTTCAAACCCAAATCATGGCCACTTTATTTCTGCCTATCAATTTCCTAATAATGCACATTTTGATGGGCACGTGACTGGTTTATGATCTAATAACAATATTAATCAGGGAGGGAGAAGCTAATGCCATGTGTCAAAGAGGCCTTGAGAAGTACTGGTGAGAAGGGGACTAGAAGCCAGTGAAGGGGTGCAGTCTGAGAGATGAACTAAAGATTACTTCTGACAAAGGAAAACAAGGTGTTATTCTGTGCAATTTTTAACTCTGAAAAAGCGTTATACATTCAGAGACATATTTTTAAATGAAATTTAAGCCACACCTGGAGTCTGGGAAGATAAATGGTTAGGATATCAATAAATTGTTTTATTTTTGACCCCAGGCAGGAAAAACAACGTACAACCCAGGGACTGGAAGGTGCCCTACTGTGAAGAATGTGCCTTTTAACCTTTGCAATATGTTAATAATATAAATTCACACCAATATGGCACCTTCACAGAAACACAGAACTCACACATAAAACCTTTCAAGTATAAAAGAAATAAGCCACCCCCTAAACGTTTTCTGAGAAAATTCCCAATGAAGAAGGATCTCACCGTTTGAATGCCTAGACTTTCAACCAGATCTGAAATTCCTGCAAATAGGCCCCATGTTAAATGACTGACAGTACCACTAGGAGCTCCACAAAATAAAATACATGCTTCATTAGTCCCCCAGCTGAACTCAGAATCCTCCAGCTCAGAATAAATCTCAGCCTTTAAAAATAAATTCTCTTCTGAATTAACATCTTCAGAATCATTAATCTTTGGAGTGACCCTTCAATTTCATATGGAAGAGAACCACTGCATTTCACAAAGGTCTTATTTCTTTTGGCACATCATGATTTCATGGAGAAAAGAGAAATAACATACATTTTCTTTTATCATTTCTCCAGTCTTGCCCTCAAGGTGGCTTCTTCGTCCTCAACTGAAACATCCTAAATCTAAAATCAACAGATAGCCATCTACTGAATCAGAAAGGGACAAAAATTTAGTTTTAGGTATATGTGAAAATAAAAACAAGGCTAGGTGGAATTATTATAAATTTCAGGAAGAAGGAAGCACTGTGGGCAGTAAAATTTTGCTAAATTCAAAATGGTTGGGATTTTGTTCTTCATTGCAAAAGACCTTACGTATCAGTAGACACAGAATGCAGCTTGATCACTCCACAAAGCCACCACCAAACATTAATAATGTTGATTTATTTAATAGGCCAAATGAAGAGATGAGGTTTGTGTGCCATAATGATAAATGTTGCCTCATTTCACCCATTGTGTGTGATACTAAAGATACAGACATCGTGGCTTAAATATTTTAGAGTCTGGTCTATAAAGCAATGCCATCATAATTCCTTCTTCAGCAAAGAACCATTTTGAAAAGCAAATAATTATTCTTTTATTTGCTTATTGATTAATCTAGATGTTCAAAGTTAGATATTAGTTAAAGCAGGATGTCACTGATATGAGGAATTCTCAATCTCAGGAAACAAACTGAGGGTTGCTGGAGTGGTGGGGGGGTGGGAGGGATGGGTTGGCTGGGTGATGGACATTGGGGAGGGTATGTGCTATAGTGAGCGCTGTGAATTGTTAAGACTGTTGAATCACAGACCTATACCTCTGAAACAAATAATACACTATACGTTAAAAAAAAGAAGATAGTAGGAAGGGAGAAATGAAGGGGGGGAAATCAGAGGGGGAGACAAACCATGAGAGACGATGGACTCTGAAAAACAAACTGAGGGTTCTAGAGGGGAGGGGGGTGGGAGGATGGGTTAGCCTTGTGATGGGTATTAAAGAGGGCACGTTCTGCATGGAGCACTGGGTGTTATAGGCAAACAATGAATCATGGAACACTACATCAAAAACTAATGATGTAATGTATGGTGATTAACATAACAATAAAATAAAAAAAATAAAAATATCAGGATGAGTCTATCCTGTCTACCAACTTTCACTGTGAAGACCACACAAGGTAGGTAGCAAAGGAGACACATGGTTGCTTAGGGATTGCTGCCCCCACTGTATTTGCTTCTCCTACCATCCTGGAACCTGTCCTCCCCTCTATCAAGGGTATTCATTGGAAAAATCCATGTTCTTCATTTTTGGTGTTCTTCAGCCAGAAACACCTCCCTAAAAGTTTGCCTGCCACCCACCCTTTCCAAACAACACCATCCTCTACTACTAGGTTAATCTTAAAATATAGCTCTCACCATTCAGTTCTCCATGCTCCATGCTCCATGCTCCGAGCTTTAATGGCTCCCATCACCTAGAGGATAAATCTGCAGTCCATAGAGTTAAGTGCAACCCCTCACTAAGCCTTCCTGTTCCTGACTGGCTCATCTGGGCATTTCCTTCTAAACAGTCTGTGCATTCCTGCTGAGAGCCCCTCCTTTTTCCTCCTCCTCAAATTCTTCCTCTAAAGGTCTGCTCAAACCATACCTCACAATATAAAGACTTTCTCTCATCTTCCTGCTTTTTAAAAAAAAGATTTTATTTTTAGGTAATCTCTACACCCAGCATGGGGCTCAAACTTGCAACCTGAGATCAAGAGTCACATGCTCCACTGACTGAGCCAGCCGGGTGCCCCTCATCTTCCTGCTTAAAACCCAATGCCTACAACCCTTTTCCTTGATACTTATTCCCTTCTGTCTTACTGAGCTGTTATTTTTTTTAAAGGGGGGGTAGGTGGAGGTAGAGACAAAATCTTGAAAAGGCTCCCTGCCCAGCGTGGAGCCTGATGCAAGACTTGATCTCACAACCCTGAGATCATGACCTGAGCTGAAACCAAGAGTTGGACACTTAACCAACTGATCCACCCAGGTGCCCCACTGCCTTACTGAGCTATTTTAATGTTCCACTTAAGTCTTACCAATACGTCTCTGAGAGCAGGAATTGTGTCTGGACTCCCATGCATATAATCTACACATGACCTAGTGCCTTACCCACAGAAAGACTAAATAAAAATACAATCATTTTAAGATTATTTTCCTACTCCCACCTTCAATTTGAGGAAACATGAGTCTCAGAGAGAAACTGCAGGCCTCCAAATCTGTGTTTATGCCCAGTGGTTGCCGGTTCCAGGGATGAAGGTACAGGGGCTTTTTAAGTCCCAAAAATTCCACCGCTAAGCCCTTCTAAGTTTGGGAGGTAGTAAAAAATTAGAAAGAACCCTTTTCCTGTTCAATGACTACTAACTTGTCTGTAATGGATCTGCTCATTCACCGTGTCCTACTGCTGCTTGGGAGAGAACTCAACCACTCACTTGGGCCATTTGAACAAGCTCATGTGGAGGGTAGAACATATCTAGAAGGCCAGCTTTAGAATCTATTATGTGATAAGGCTTCTCCATCTACCCCCTCTCTGACTACATTATAGGCAAGGGGGGCTTACCTGTTGTCAACCAGTTTTATTTCATCTCCTACTGTCTAAAGAAGGAACAGAGAACATGTGGACAGTGAAAGTTTATTGATCCAGTTTACTCTTAGTGATTGATCTGGAGAAGGCAGAACAAGGCCTGAACCATGTGCACAGTTCTTTCCTAAATCCTCAAAATACATTTAAAAATATTCTTTAAACATACCTCTGATGCACCCTCTGTGTGCTATCTAAACCTGTTCACATCTTGTTCACTTACGCCTTGTTCATTTGTGCCTTTCAGATTTACTGTCTCTCTCCCACTTTGGAAAGGTTTTCATAACCCTAAAGATAGGTGCTCAGCTTCACCCTAGCTAGGTCTTATTACTTTCCACCCACATCCCACAACTGGGAGAACATTCATCTTATGCCTGGCCAGCTCTTGATGGGGAACTCTTTCTTCAGATTGGCCTTAGCCTACTCCAACACATGGATACTCCAAGAGGCCCACCACTAAATTAAAACTAATACACTGGAGTCACTAAGCAATTTTTTTTTTCAGGAACAAAGGAGGGACATACAAGGTCAGACAGCTCCTTGACACAGGATGGATGCATGCATTCCATGATGTCAGGCCTGGGGGCAGAGCTAAAAGCATCTGCAGCCCCTTCCTGTCTCCCCTCCCTGCTGGAGAAATGCAAAGGATGCAAGTTTGCCATTAGAAAAATCTCTAATTGCTTTTGGACTATTTTAACTTCAAGTCCATTGGATTAAGGTCCTTTAAAAAAAGGTCTGTACACCACATACCATGGAAGAAATTTTATTACCCAAAGTGAAAAAAAATTGATGACAGTAAGGCAGACCTATGCACAAATGACTGCCGTGGAAGAAATTCCATTCTAACATTTGATTTGTAGATTTCTTGAATGGCAAAGAACAACAGTATTCATAAAAGTATTTTTACTATGTTAATTTGGGAGTCTTCCTAAAAGTTTTATTTATAGGACCTCAATTTCGAAAAACTATCTTTAAAATAGTTTTTCAACTTCAACTTGTACCCAATGCTATAAGAAACAGCAAAATTTACTTTCCTTAATTCAATTTCCAGTGACACCTAATTTTTAAAAATTTCATCATTTACCATCTCTCAACGTCCCTTCATGGGATGGCTGAACTACTCTTGAACCCAAACCCGTATCACCAGTCAGTGTTTGGAACAGAAATGGTGGAAATCCTGGTTGGCCCTCACAGGTTACAGCTGCTTCCCTGGCCTGGTGGGTGGGGCAGGGACTGTAAAAGCAGCAGGTGTGCTGGTGGATGACAGCTGAGCTAATCTGTTCACCTAAAACTCTTCTGTCATGTTCAATTTAGCCTCGATCTCTGGAATGGAAGGGGTCTAAGGCAAAGAGCAACTACAAATGCAGCCCTAAGCCAGAGAACCGGTCTCTGAGTCAGAAAAGATAAAAATTCTTTTTTTTTTTTTTTTTTTGGAAATGCAAAATTAGAGGCTCCTGGGAGGCTCAGTCGTTAAGCATCTGCCTTCACTCAGGTCATGATCCCAGGGTCATGGGATAGAGCCCCGCACTGCTCGGCGGGAGGCCTGCTTCTCCCTCTCCCCCTGCTTGTGTTCCCTCTCTCGCTGTGTCTATCAAATAAATAAAATCTTAAAAAAAAAGAAATGCAAAATTAGAGGGAAAAAAGCCCCCAAACTATTGTTACTAGAGTCACCTTTAGGTAAGAAAAGACCATGAACTCTTCCAGGACTCTGAGCCTTTCTTACAACTGATTATTCAGGGTAGGGTTGGCGTTGTGCTTGTTAATTTAGCATCTGCCTAATTTATGAAGTTGACTCTTTTTTCTAAGTGACACATCATCCCTACTGTCAAAATATCATAGTGTATATTCACAGTAATGTGGTTATCACACTACGTTATAATTATCACTTAAATAGATGTACTTTTACCAGAAAATATAAGCTCTTTAATGTTAGGGGTTATTCTGTTATTCTTTTTTTCTTTCTTTTTTTTTTTTTCAAAAACATCCCAGTTCATAAAACAGTATCTGGAACATGATTAGCATTTAATAAATACACATCTTTGTTATTGTTGTACTTGATGACAAACACAGAGTACTTATTGTAAAAGGTCCTGTGTTAAACCCTTTCTACACTTTATCTGATTTGATCCTGCATCACGTCCCTGTGAGATAGTCTTACTTCCCCTCATTCACAGATGAGTTAACAAGGCTTAGTAAAATAGGTATAACTTATTCCAGATCACCCTGTCATAAGATGGAGAGACACACCTCGGTCTGGGTCTGTCTAACTCCAAATAGGCACATTACTGCAGGCTGCACCAAACATCCATTAACACGCATGATTCTAAGAGTTACCTCCCTGCACTCATTCTCTGTAACCAAACTCAGCAAGTGCTATATTCATAAGAAACACTGTCCTACACAGTCAAAACTTTGCATTGAATAGTTTTAGTAATGAACCTAATTAAATACTTTGGATAATTCCAAAGCAAGGGATGAAAAAAGTGTATTCCCAATAAAACACTGGGGAAGACGTAACTCTAAAAACAAAATACAAGGGGCACCTGGGTGGCTCAGTCATTAAGCATCTGCCTTCGGCTTAGGTCATGATCCTAGGGTCCTGGGATCGAGCTCTGCATCAGGCTCCCTGCTCGGCGGGAGGCCTGCTTCTCCCTCTCCCACTCCCCCTGCTTGTGTTCCCTCTCTTGCTGTGTCTCTCTCTGTCAAATAAATAAATAAAATCTTTAAAAAAAATACAATACAATACAATAAAACTTCACTGTAATTTGAGAAAAATGAAGAGAGTGGGTGATGAAAGTATTGGGATAAATTAAACATATCTCACCTATAAAGTATAGACATTGAGGACATTATATGTAATTTCAAGTGAATAAAAACTGTCAATTAAGTAGAAGCTTCAGCATGTTGAATAGTATTTGAGCACTGCCATTTTAGGATAGTATTTCAATTTCTGTATTGTATTAAAAACTACATTCAGGATTTCATAGTTACAAGGCTAGAAATGTTTATTTAAATTAAATGTTATCATTACTCTAGTGCTTGTGGATAAGTATATTATCTTTTCCTTGATTTCTTCCCACTTCATCAATTTCTTTCTAAAAATTGTAATAGTGTGGTTTCTGCAAATCACCATCTTACAATGACTTTCATTCTTAAGTATTTCAGATAAACATTTAACCCAACGTAACTTTCAGAAGTCTCTTTCTTTATGCATTGTAATCAATCACTCGTACTTCTGAAAAGACTAAAGTATGTACATCAAAACTGTATCTTTTTAAAGCATGCAGCTGTCTTTGTCAAAGCATTGCATCTTTTCAAGGAAATGTCAGCAATGTTATTCTTGGGCCTCCCTCTGCCCAAGAGGCCAATGAGGGCTGAACAATGAAGCCAACAAGACAGTTAATCAATAGCAGTCACGGCACCATTTTTTATCCTCCAGAATCTTCATTTTCAATGAGGTTTACATCATTAAAGTAAGAAAACGGGACCGTCAATCTCCATTGGTTTCAAGTGGTAGATGAAAGAATTAATTTGACGGTCATAAAAATAACGATGCAACTGTGTGCTTTGAGTCTTTAAAAATTCATTTTTGGGTTTAAAACCCAGAAGGACAGACATATTGCTGAGAAATAAAAGCACTGATTTGTCAATTCTTTCTTTTTCTCGTAGTCCAAATAGATTTCTAACAGATCTGAATGTCGTAAAGAAAAGCAACATGTTTCAATATGTCTGTTAAGATGTAATGAACAATATATTTGAAATACATTTATTATCAGTGGTACCAATGCCACTGTTTTTGAGTGATGTTGACACATGTCTCAACATGTGCTTTCATCATGATAGGTTCATATGAAAAGGAGTAAAAGCACCACATAACACCCAAATAACCACATATCCCCTTCCAAGGGACAGACACAAGTTTTGTGGGCCCTAAAGGTTATCGGGCTCTTCTTCTTCTTCTTCAAAAAAAAAAAGAATGCAAAATATGAAAATGAAATTAGCTACAGGGCCTTATAAGAAGGCCACACAACCCAGGAGCCCTGAAATTAAAGCTTGGTTAATTCAGTGGTACATCTACCCCTGCCTCATCCACTGAATACATGAGTATCGTTTTGTTTGTACACTGGCAAGTTCTAAATGAGCTAGGGTTTTCATATGGTCTTTTTTCCACAGCAGCCTCTCCTGACTTCCCCCAGATATTCTGTGTTCCTGTGGCCGAGTATGCCTTGGGAGAGAAGGCGTGGGACATCAGCTCAGCCCATAGGGTTCTGTGAACATTCTGGAAAACTGCAGGTGGCCATTCCCAGCCAATGAGGCAGCAGTGAGGGAAATGCCACAGCAGGTAAAGGAGTACTTTCTGATTTTTACACAATGTAGGCGGCCAACAGGATTAGCATTAGGTATATGTTCAGAGTTTTCAGAACTGGCTTTATACACTTCCATGTTTTGCTTCTAATCATTTATTTCTAGCATTAATTTTCAATGGAAAATTCATCAGAAAGAACAAAGAATGGAGAGGAAGCAGAAGCCAGAAGAAACACCAAGACTTTGAACACTTGAATAAGATACATGCTTCGGCACCTCATTTTTAATTGAGACAAAAACAAAGCAAGCCCTGTTTAGGACAGCCATGATGCCTGGCCAGGCAAACAGAACGTTCCTGGGTCAGAGTGGGGAGAAGACCTGAAACAGGAGGAGGCGCGTGACTTTTAGGAATTTGGCACTTTCTCACCATCACCTTGTTCTCACAAAGGGTACCCTAGCTGCCCCCAACCCCATTCTTGTCCTTCAAACTGCAGGGGCATCAGAGATAGGCTCTGGTGCTCAGTTCTATCTGGGTAGAAGTGACCTCACATGCCCCTGGCCTACCAGATGCAGGATCAAGGCCTGTCAGCTGGATCTTCCTCACCTCCATCATGGGAACCCAAGCGAACCGAGAGTTAGTTTCTTTGCTCAGTGGGATTTGCCTTCCCCGGGGCTGGTGTTTCTTTTAATGTAGGTTGATTATTGTTCAGGAATGACGACAGAAGACAAGTGATCAGAAGACACCTGCCACTGAAAGGATAACATGTTATTCACAGGTCCCAAGTGGAGGGGGCATACCACACCATGGGGGCCACCGGGGGAAGCGCTAGGGCTGGTCAGGAGGCAGAGGGAGCAAGGCGAAAATGTGACCAAGAACCGGTATTATGCTTTACAAGGGAAGGAATGGGCGAGGTAGGGAAAGCAAGTGTAGGATTGGCTAGTTTGAATAATTTTAGTGGGCTCTACAGTACTGAGGCTGCCCCTAGTTGTCTGGTACCTGGGGTGATTAGAGCAGAGGGATAGTGGCCTGATAAAGGAGGTGGCTGGGGGTGTGGACTCTGGAGTAGTTGGTTGGTATATAAAAGGTGCACTCCCAACAGTCCAGTCATTTACATCTCTAAGAATCAGCTAGCCCTGGGAAAGGCAGTCCCTTCAGGGTCAGCCAGGTCCCAAGATGTCAAAGCATCAAAATTACAGAGTAAAAAGACATGATTGATCCAGGGGGGTAAGAAGAGCAGGCAGGTAATGTCCCAGCCAATAGCAAAGGCAGTCAGAGTCCCATTTAGCTTTCAGGATTCTGAGGCTAGGGAAGAAAGATTACCCTTGACCCTGCTTCAGGTGCAAGCTAGGAGGGTTACCAAGCCTTCACCCTGGTCCCTGTGACAAAAGGATGACAGTTGCTGGTAGACGTTTCACCCAACACCAAGAGAGCAGACATGACCTCACTGCGGGAGGCAATATCACCCCCATTTTATAAATGAAGACATTGGGGTTCAGAGAATTTGAAAGCACCTTTCCCAATGTCACACAGCTAGTAGGTGGTAGAGCCAGGATTTGTGTGCAGGACCTGTGGGTCACACACTCTCAACACCTCCTACACTAGAAATTTTCTCTTATGATTATATCTGAAGTACTTCATAGTGTGCTATGCATTCATTCTACCTTTTAAGGAACTATGCTTAAAGCCTACCAGATTTTTAAGGTCCCACACAAATATTTGAGAAATAAATATAGGGGCTCCAAAATAAAAAGAGAAAACAATAATATCAAAATTAATGTTTAAATAATGTCCAAAAACATATTAAGTCATTTTTATTAATTATGTTTAGTATTCATTTAAAAAATCCATTACACTTGAAAATAATGTACAGTTTAAATTTTTTTTTACTTTCTAAGAATTCCTGAGTTTGCCTGATTATTACAGAGAAACCAATTGTAAATTAAATGAATTCGTTATAGTCAAATAATTTCAAAAGCAAAATTGTAAAAGCCCCCTTCAAAAATTTTAAAGCAGGGTGTCTGTGTTGCTCAGTCAGTTAGGTGTCTGACACTTGGTATCAGCACAGGTCTTGGTACCGGGGCCATGAGTTCATCATGCCCTGTGTTGGGCTCCATGCTTAGCATTAAAAAAAATTTTTTTAAATCTTTTTTTAAAGCGTTAAAATAAAACATCAAAATGTTGTACTTAATGTGGGATGTGGGTATATTTCAATATGTTCAATAGGAAAGGGGTAGGGCCACCAAAAGGATGCAAGCCTAATGCTTTGGAGGTCTTAAAAGGGCCCTGTCTGATTCAGCCTTGCTCCAAAATTCAGGCTCCTTCCACTTACGTTCCCACCTTGACCCCAGGGGACGTGGAACGTGGTTTCAGAGGTCCCCATGGGAATGCGCTTACTATAGAGAATGGCTCAAGGGCTCTGCCCACTGCTTGCTGAAGCATTTGATACCTTAAACTCTGCAGGATGTGATCCCAACTATCACGAAGGAGGTCAGAATATTCAAATACAGCGCAGATTCCCAAAGGAGTTTCTGGAATGTCTGTTGAGAGCATCAAAGTCTGGGAGTTCTTTCAGTGCTACAACTCCTTGGTTATCTGGGCAATTTAATACAAATTTAGAGCACAGTACATTAGTCTAGACAACTAGGAACTAGGGTACTATTATTAAAGTAAACACATTCTCAAATTAAATTGTTTTGGAATAAAAGAAGGAAGTTCTGCATTATTTTATATTATCTATGTAAGTCTCTTTGAAAAGTCCCCTGTACTCTCAGGAGGTAATCAAACGTTATCTGGCCGTCTTAATAATGAGATGACAGAGCATAGGTGTTCTTGTCTGTCCCTCATTACCTCAGATGACGAGCATTTGTTGTGACCCCTCTCCATCCTCTGATTCTTCCTAAAGGCTCTCTTCCTCACATCCACATCTACATCTTGAGCATAAAAGATGGAGATCAAAAAGATGGAGGATAACGGTGAGTTTGCCTCGGATCTCTGCTGTGGGGCTCAGCATTCAGTGCTGTGTTCTCTCATCCCAGAACAGCACACAGAGAAGCTGTGGGCTTGCGGGGTGGCAGACGGGAGTGATGACGAGGAGGTGCTCCAACGGGGGCACATAGTTCTCCTCATCCTGATGCTTACACAGATGGCTCTGTGACCCGGGAAGAAGACAAATGGCACTCTCACTACCTGGAGACACATAGGATGAACCCATTTTGCATCCCCTCCAAATTTTTCTTTTTTTTTCCAGTTAAAAAAAAACAACAAATAAACCATCTCTATCACCCATGGCTGGTCCTGCCTGCCCTCTAGTACTGGTCAAACTCTCTGCTCAGGATGACAATGGGTCACACACTCTCAACACCTCCTACACTAGAAATTTTCTCTTATGATTATATCTGAAGTACTTCATAGTGTGCTATGCAAAGCAAATATTTAATAAATGTCACTGACTGGAAGTTTGACAATCTCTTTTTAGACAGTGTTATGAACTGACTGATTGTGCCCCTCCAAGCTCACATGTTGAAGCCCTAACCTATGATGTGATGGTGTTTGGAGTTAGGGCTTGGGGGAGGTAATGAGGTCAGATGGGGCCCTCATCATAGGATTAGTGCTCTTCTAAGAAGAGACACTGAAGAGCTTGCTTGCCCTCTCTCCACCACATGAGTACACAGCAAGCGGGCATCTGTCTGCAAGCCATGAAAAGGGCTCTCACCAAAATCCAGCCATGTTGGCACCCTGAGCTTGGTCTTCCAGCCTCCAGAGACTTGAAAATATAAATTGTGAAGGAAAGAGGAAGGAAGGACACCGTCTGGTACTTAGTAGGCATTTTGATCATCTGACTCTTTTTCTGATGAATGTCAGGAAAATATTTTTTAAAAGCTTAATTTCCTAATACGTAAGCCTGTGCTTTAAAAAACTTCACAAGGCGCAAAAGTGCATAGATTTTAAAATGTAACCCCCCCTTTACTTTTGCACTAACCTGTATCTCTCTCCAAAAATAACCAATTATTAATAGTTTTGTGTATCTTTATTTAAAAATAAAATCATACTATGTATTGGTTTTACAAGTGCTTTTCATTTAACATTTCTTGATGCTCAGCACATATAGATTTGTTTTCATTTTGTGTAACTGACATATGATAATCGACAAAATATTTCCACCACAATTTAACTTCTTCCCTATAGGAAGGCATTTGGGTGGTTAATACTTCTTCTCCATTACAAGTTCTTTGAGCACATATGTGGGTATTTCCGTTGGAAATGTTCTTAGAAATGGAACTGCCAGCCTGAAGGGCTCATATTTTCAAATGCTCGCAGATATTGCCAAATTGCTCTTTGAAAAGACAATGCTAGTTTACAATCCCACCAACAGAACATTTCCCCATACTTGAGGAGAAAATTAATATAAAAACCAATTTGAAAATTTAAATGTGTTTTTGAAGTTGAACTGCAACTCAATAACAAGGGATAGAAACATGCTTTTGATTTTAAACAGATGACATGCAGAAATTCAGATACGCTAGGAGCACAGAGATAATTCTTGGAGCACAAGAATCCTAGCCTTCACTTATATATTATTTAATTGCATCTATTCACATAACCTTTTGAAGTTGGTTTCATAAAGAGGCCACCATGCTCACTGCAAAGAGGCTCATTACCCCCGAAAGCATGACCTCTGACAGTGGCATGCAGAACGCCTCACCACAGCCATGGTGCCAACTGCAATAAAGGCCTGGCTTATGCACTCTCTGTATGCTGATGAAAGGATTTAAGATGAACTGATTAAGATAATAAACCATATTTGTACACTCCTACCAGCTGCTTCTACCATATAAAAGGCGGTCTCTTCTTTCTTTTTCTTTCTTCTCTTCCACTAACCCTTCCACCTCCACCTCTGCGTTGTCTTTTTCTTCTTCCTCCCCGCTCTCCCCCTTTTTTAAAAAAGTAAATCTCAATTGAGAAATCACCTGGCCACAGAAAACTCTGTTCACCTTCAGTTTCTGAATAAACAATGAGGGATGGAGTTGGTTGTCTGACAAACACAAGATATATGATATTGTAAGTTGGTATGAAACTGTGCAATGGAATGACTTCTCTCCAAACACTCTGTGTCAAGGAACTTCCCATCAACACCATCCGGCGCACAACTCTATCAACCCAAATTCCAGAAATGCAGAAAAGCCCATCCTGACTATTTCCATGATGTAACCACCTATCAGCAATGCCACTCTTGCTACTTTGCTGGCTTCTCAGGGCTAGATGCATTTTCTTGGGTTAGTACCTGATGCTTTTTGCACAGAGCTTTGCCCAAGAACCTGTCAGAAGTTTCCACCTGAAGTGAAGCAGAGTTAAGTCAAAGTGCTTAAAACTGCTAGTCAAGAGGTTTCATTTGTTCATTTTTTTCCCTGTCAAAAATGCATTCTTATTCAATATTTCTCTACCCCGGGAGGGAATAAACTGTTTTGCAAGCACACCCTATAAATTTCAAAGGAAGGATTTACTTTAAAATATTTTTTATTATTTCTTATTTTTTTTCAATAGTATTGTGGAGGTTTATTCAAAAACTGAGTAACAGGTGGTTACTTCATCCACCAAAGTTAAATGAAACAGACATTTATTATAAAATCAGTAGAAGAGTAAATTCACCCCATTTACCACAGGTATGATTCCATTTTAGGACAATAAAGAGTAACATTTTAAACTGCATTTCAGAAGTTTTATCCTGCGATGAATATAAGACAAATTGCACTGTAATCATATATACTTAATTGCATTTTTAGTCATGTGCAATTAATTTATGTTGTCTTAAAAAGCATTCCCCCAAATCCAACAGATTCTCCTAGAAACTTAGGAATGAAACAGAGTGCCAGGAGACCATGGAAATAAGGCCCCCTTGAACTGATCCAAAGGATCTCATTAGCCAGGTGGGTCGCTCATCATACTGTGAAGACTCAGGCCACATGCCAGCCCTCTTCCGATGGTCATCTCTCCTCACACTTACTTCCCGTGGCCCACACTTCACTGCCTCCTCAGAGCTCAGCTCATTTCCCTTTGTGAAGCCTTTTCTGATTATTTCAGCTCATAATTCTAACTTCTCTCCATTTCTGGAGTGCTTACTGTCTATACCTGTCCTTTCAGTCCTTATTCATTTGCTTTCTTATACCATCATTTTATAATCCTGTCTTTCTGAAGAGACATCCTTTAGGAGTAAAATACAAATCTTACACCTTTTAATTTGCCCAGTATAGTGATAAACATTTGGTTGGGAAATTCAGGAAATGCTGAATTGAAATGTCTAGTAAGAAAAATGATGCAGGCAGAGGAAAGGACTATTACATATAAGCCACAAAGTACAATTATGATCTGCCAGCTTAATAAAAAACACACTAGGGGCGCCTGGGTGGCTGAGTCAGTTAAGTGTCTGCCTTTGGCTCAGGTCATGATCCCAGGGTCCTGGGATCGAGCCCCACATCGGGCTCCCTGCTCCGTGGGGAGCCTGCTTCTTCCTCTCCTTCTGCCTGCCTGCCTGCCTGCCTTACTTGTATCTCTCTTGCTCTCTCGCTCTGTCAAATAAATAAATAAAATCTTAAAAAAAAACAAAAATAAATAAAAAACACACTAATTGTGAATTGGTAAGAAAAAAACAAAGCCCTTCAAATAATTAACTTCTGAAAAATACTGGAGAACTTATCTGATAAGCTAGGTCAATAAGTCTTAAGACTTCGCTATTTCCTATCCTTTCTGCAATTTCCACTGAGCACATTACAAAGTTATATGCAGAATACAGACAAAGGTGGATTCTTTTCTCCCTGCTAATTAACAAATGTGTCTGCAGAGGGAGAGAAACCTAACCTGTCATCCCCCTAGCTTTTTTTTTTTGGTTTTCCTGAGAGTTAACATTTCCCCAATTCAATCTTCAGAATAACAACTCGCACGTATTGAGCACCTGCCCTGTGCCAAGCACAGTGCCCGATGCTTCTACCATATTCCCTCACTGAATCATCCCTCCAGCCCCAAGGGATAGGCGCTCAGATGAGGATGCTGAGGCACAGAAAGGGTGGCTCACAGCCAGCATGCCCAAACCATCCTCAGATTCCCACACCCTAGCTCTTGACACTGACTGTACCACACAAAGATGCGCACACAGGAGAAACTGTCATGCTGAACCTCAAGAACAAGCTCACGATCTGAGGGAGCATTTCCAAAAGCAAGCAAATCTTGCGTGTCTTCTCTTGCGCCATTGTGTTTTTCTCCCCCAGGCCTTGTATCACTTGTCTTATCCTCAGTCCTGCACTGGCTCATGCCAACGTTTGGTCCCCCGGCATGTTACCTCCAGCCTGCGCAGCTCTTCCTGGCTCTTGATGTAGCTCTGTTCCCTCATGAGAGCCTCTTTCAACCACCCGTTCTGCATGCCTCCAATGACCAGCCCAGTTTTTCAAGAATACATTTTCATCTCAGCTTAAAATTCTGGAATAGCTCTCACCGCCTCTAGGCCTAAAATCCAAGGCCCCACTGAATGGCACCCTTGCGCTGGCCAACTTCGTCTCCCATACCGCCCCTGCTCCAACAGGGTGCCTCTCTCCCTTGTCCTCCCACACTTCTCCTTCCACACCAGCATCCCAGCCTCCTTCCTACTTCCTGTTCTCAGTGCCTTCTCTTCTCTCAACCTGTTGCTTATGCTAAACTCATCATCAGAACCACGACCGGTCCCAATGCCATTTCCTCCAGAACCCTTCTCACAGGGCTAGGCACAAGGACGTCAACTCGGAATGTCTGGATTTGGCAACACACACACACACACAGACACACACACACACACACACACACAAGTGCAAAATGTTGACTATGTAAGAAAACCAAAGAGCCCACTGCTGGAGGAAAAAACCTCTCCACAGTTTCTTTTCTTTCACCCCACATTCACAAATACACACAAGTCCTTCCAACTCCCCTAATCTTGGCAAGTTTAAACTGCAGTTTTCTGAAACAAAGGTCACTTGTTCAGCTACAGATAAATAAAAATTCACAAGCATCTCCAGGAAAATCAATACAGGTACTAAAAAATCTAAGTTGATAATAAATTTTAGTTCCCCTTGCACATAGCTCAGGAATGTCACTATTTACTGGAACTGCTGTAATATCAGATATTTCAGAAGGGTATTGATTTTGTTACTGAAGTGTGACTAAGGGGATAAATAAACTGCTCCTGGGGTCAATTGATCCATTTATCTTCACCAGTATTTTATAAAAAGTCAAAGTAGCATAAACTTTGATAAATAAATGTTATCATGAAAGAAATACTGCTGACATAAGGATCTGAAGGAAGAAAGAACAGTTTTGCTATCTGAAAGACACACAATTGGCTTAAGATTTTAGCACTTTTAATAATAGCTGCCCACAAAGAAACATCCTTTTTCACTCGCTCTACATAATCCACGTGGACCCAAGTAAAATTGTGAGCCACGTGGCTGAGAAAAACAGAGGCGAGGTCACAAGTCAAGTCCTCGTGAGATAGAAATGCAAGGCAAATAAAGATTTTTTTTTTCCTGTTTATCAGAAAGTAACTGCTAGAGTCCCTAAGGTACACAAATGTCTTTGGATATTTTGGAAATGGCAGAGCTGTGGAAAATTTATCAGAATGGGGCATGCTCTGAAGCGGCTTTTTTGGGCTTTATTGTGAAACCCCATTGCACCAATAACCACTTAACTGCACTGCAACAATCCCATAAAGATTCCAATGCAAGGCCATGGAGTACCCACAACATCATGGCTCTGGTAGGATATTAAGTCTCCCGAAGAATTTTAATTGAAATGTAGGAGAAGTGGGAACCCTGTGAAGAGGCGATAACTTATCCTGAGAAATTACCCTGGCAAGACGATTTTACTGTGGTTGTGAGAAGGCAGCACGACCATTTTCATCTCGTGATGGAACCGATGATGATGGAAGTTGCCTTGTTGATACTGTAATTTCAGCCCAATAATGACTTCAGAAATGACCATACCCCAGGGAGACACATGGCTGTCAGGATACAGAGACTGCTCAAGATTATACATTTGGTTCAGGCAACTTCCCAAGGGGCTCTCAAACTTTAAAAAAAAATTTCCAATCCAAATATGTAGCTCTTAGATCCAAGCCTGCCCTGGTTTTCTTTTCATTAACTACCAGGAGCCCATTCAGGGGTTCCTTATTTTTCTTCTTTCCTTCACACAGACCACTGCTGCCTTCAAAGACCCCTGCCCAGAGAGACGCTTTTCAGGGTCCTGTTGGAGGAAAGCCTGCTCGGCATTTGGTGAGGCAGCTAAAAAGAGTATCTCCTGGGGGCTGGGGCGATGCCCAGCAGGACACAGTGGGCACTGGATACAATGGCATTTACTGACTGAAAGTGTCTGGGTGGCCAGACCAGGCCTGGGATTCTCTGGGGGTCACAGGATGTTGGCAGTGTGGTTCTAACAGCTGCTAAAGCTACCCTGGGCAGGAACAGAGTGGTAGCCATGGGTACAGTCAAAGGGGGAAATGCCCATGACGAAAGGCTGTCTGGCAGGCTTGGACAATCTCCACGAAATAGGTCTGGCACATTCCCGTAATGGCAGGTCACAGGAAAGAGTCCAGAGTGTAAAATGCTACTCATTTTGCTCCTACTGAAGGGATGAAAGTGCAGGATTAGCCAAAGATCTGTGGAAATGCATGCCCCTCTAATGGCAGCATCCATCCTTGTCACTTGAAGAAACAGAATGTGTAAGTACGCATACGTGTGTGCACATATGCCATCAGCTCTGAATTTATTGCAGAAGATCTCCCTGATATTATGGCACTAAGGAAATAAGGCAAAATTTTCTTTAATGGGGGTTTTCTTCTCTATTTTCTTCCCGCCAATCATTCTGAGGATCCTGGACTTGTCTTCCCAATGCATTGTCAGACTGAGGCTTCCATTCCTCTATCAGGATGTCATCTACAGTTTGGTTATGTAGCATAGCTAGAGAAAACTCTCATCATAACCTGGTAGACAGGCCCTTCGCCCTGGTGCTTGGGCTGCACAGCAATCTGTGTTTCTCCCTTGAGCTTCTTCCCGCTCTCCAAACAGATTCTGCCAAACCCTTCTGGCTCTGCTAAACCCTTGCTCTCCCCTCTCTCTCCATGGCCAATGGGACACCTCCACTTGGACTGAACTCATCATCTTGACCCCCTGGTTCGCAATCTGCTTTTCTTCATGTGTTCACTCTCAGAGAGTGGCACCATCATCCTGCCAGCTGCCCAAGTTGGTGCTCTGGGAGTCAGCCACAGCTCTGCCCACGTTTCACCCCGTATCCAGCGCATTACCAGCTCTTCCTGAAGAGCTCTGTTCTCTCCATCCCTACAGTCTCTAGCTCACACTCCATTCTTTCTTCTCCAATTGCTGTGGCCATCTCTCGACAAGTCCCCTGGTATCCAGTCCAGCTCCAGTGGGTTGTCTCCCTGTGGCCATAGGGATCTTCTAAGACCCATCTCATCAAGTCGCTCCCCTGCTTGAGACACTTTGGTGGCTGTGCCCTTAGAAGAAAAGGCCAACTGCTTGTCACAACTAAAGAAGGCATTTCCGGATCTGGCTCAGCTTAACCTCTTTTATTTCCCTTCACAACTTTCCCATTCACCCACTTTCTGTTCTCACCTACACTGCTAGGTTTTGCAAATATTTTTCCCTCTGCCCCTGTGCATCACAGAAGTGTCTGCTTGGATGTAATTTCCTCCTCAAATCTGAAAGAGAGGTCCCTCCTCGGCTCTCCTACAGGACACCATGTGTGGTGGTCATTAATACTGTTCATGAAATATAGATTCTAGATGTATTTGGAAGTGTATTTGCTCATGACTGTTTAAACGGTAAGCTCATGCACTAAAAAGAAGTATAAGCTTTAATAAACAGTATAAATAATTTATAGCCCTATAAATTCTTAAAATCTGGAAGTCACAGGCTACAATTAGTACTGACTTGTTATACATGTACAATGGAGGAAATATTTCTCTTTTATGGTCAGAGAAATTGAACATTTGTTTAAAATCAATGAAGGATAAATTCTAATTCCCATTAGGTGACTCTTCTGAATAACGTTTAAATATATATTTAGCATGCTATGTGTTTGAGTATCTTCTGCTGAATTCAATTGTTGACTCAGCTCAACAATGCAGGTGTAGCACATCGGTGCAGCTGTACCTCATTTTACCTGACAGGCATGCTTTGAAAACTACATGCGAACTGAATTTCTGTGAATCGAAGTTGATTTTACGTGTCCCATTTGAGCAAATTCTACAGTAATTCCATGTTCAAAGGGAAGAATCATCTCCTAATTTAAGTTTCTTGAATAATCCAGACTTTCATAATTGGATTTACTTACAGCAATAATATAAAGTAATTAAATTGATTTTAGTCACAGAAAAAAGAAAGAAAAAACAGAAATATAAGATATGGACACATACATTGCCAACATCCTATATAATACAAACACTAAGATGATTAAGCTGTTCTAAAGAACTCTCATACATAATGAGGGAAGAAATAAAGGAAAATTTAGTATTTCTATTCTTCTGAATCCCATTTTATCGATATATTTTTTTTTTACTCTCAATTTCCAACTACCAAGGACAATAGAGCTATTTTTTTTAGAGCCACAATGATGAAATAATCTTGGAAGAATAATCTCAATTTTCATAATATGTAAATATGAGTCATTTAGGTTCACCAATATGTATATGTATAACAGTAATTATATCGTTAAACTCTATTTCAACAGTTATAAGATGCTGTCAATTGTGAGATGCACCACGATGTTGTGTGCTGTTTGGAAAGAAAAACTGCCAACTTAAATGATGACACATAATAGATTGTGAGACACATTCCAACTCTAGAGATGTTAAAATATGAGAAAAATGTGAATCCTGATATCAGTGATATAAAGTAACAGATTCTTTCCTGCTTTATTTTCAGTATTTGGAATAGTGTTTGGCAACAGTAAACACTCTTATAGATATTTATTGAGTGGCTGAAAAAACAGTGAGTATTTAAAACACGTGAAATAAATAAATGCCTTGCATACAGAAAAATGAGAAAAATGGTGGGCACTGATCAAAAGTTTTAAGAAGTACAGTTGTTTTATTACCAAATGTTGCTTCTTTTAAGTTGCAGCCCAGAAAATCAGAATACAAATAATAACCTCTTTGCAAATTTCCATTAAATAGATAACTATCAGGTTTCAGATACACAAAATCATACATAAATTTGATGAGATTACTTTTAATTAGATTTTAAAGTGAATGCCCTGCTATGCCTTTCTGGTATGGTTTATAATAGATTTTCCTTTGAGTTTTATTTTAAGCTCATTACTTATATCAGACTTATCTCAAAGGTCTGGGGTATCTTACTGGGACTGAACAAACACACCTTAGGCTTATGTCTCCAATTATGTCAATATGAATGGGAAATGTCCTATTTTACAATTGTGGACAACCCGCTGATGCTGCCAATTACATACCTTCTCAAATATATTTCATGAATACTCTTCCTTTATTATATTTATCTTCTTCTACTGACATCACTTTAAGATGTTCCCAGCAGAGAGCAGCTTTGTAAACAAAGAGGAATTCAACAACTTCTATTTGTTGCTTAAATTTGCTCAGTTTTAGTCAATCACTTTACACATCTTTATGAATTTTATCCTTCACCTGAAAACTTCCCTTTTCTTCCCATTTGTTCTGTCTTCATGGGCTCATGAGTATGAAACCAGAAACTAGTTAGGTCATTTCTGAGAGTTCTGCCATCTGACACTCCACTGGGAATGGAAGCTACAGCTTCCCCAAGCCTTGATCTTCATGTATAAATGCCAGGTCTGTCGGGTCTGAGATAAATTCGTGTCTCCTCTGTGCTCAATACACAATGCAAAACAGGGCCTGGACCTCTGGAGAATAACTAAGCAAGGAAATCACGTTCTATCTGTACAATAAAATGCACATCTCCCATTAAAAATGGCAAATCCTTCATTTCTAAAGGTTGAATAGGATAGTACTTATAAATGAATTCCACTTGGTTAAATTTAGAGTGCAGAAAAAGTCCCATCCAAAAATATACTCTGGCTTGGGTCCCTTTCCATTTGATTTTGAATTTATCTCACACCCTTTCCTCTCAGTAGCTGATGAGGCAAACACCAGTTGATACAGCAATATCAGGCCCAGAAATCTGAAATATTTTAGTGCTCTGAGTTGCCTTGTAGAGTTTTCAATTAAATGAGGGCTTTGCTTTATTGATACGTTTGGTGCAAGCAATCTCAGTAACAATGCTTCCCTATCTTGTTCATTGTTTTGTTCTGTTTCGTTTCTTTAATAATCGACTTTGCCTTTGCCTTGTTCTCCAGACTTCCCAGGCATAACTTCTTTCCCCTTTAGAGAGGGAAAGATCTCAAATGAGCATGGCCAGTTCTATAAGACCATCTGTCTTAAAACTGTCTAGAACACTACCATAACCTGTTTGGTCCTCTTTCCTGGGTGCCTTTTAGAGTCTAGAGTAATGGCCCTTCCCACACCTCTAGTGCCTGCAACCCTCCTTGTGGCCGTGATGGCCAGCTGCCCCAGGATGACGTGCCAGTGCCTAGTGCCCCACCACCCTGCCTTCTCTTTCCTCCATCCCCTACTTGTTTACTGCCGCTTACTGGCTTCTTCCATCCCCCTACACCCTCTGGCTTCCTCCTCTGGGTGGTCACCCTCCTGAACTTCCCCCTTCCACTCTCCCTACCACATAGGCACCTGTGCTGGGGTGGCCCACAAACCTCGATACCCCAAGGCCAGTCTTCAAGAGATGGACCTGGGTTGCCTACACTTGGCAAGACATCTGATGGTGGTGGGACATCCCAAAATCTCTGCTGCTCTTTCTCTCTGCTGGCACCTGAGTCTTCACGGGGTTGACCTGAAGATGCTTGTTCAAGCATCTTCCATCAAGCTGTTCCTGCCAGCTTACCTCTGCTAGTTTTGGGAAAGGCTTCTGACGAAAACTTAATGACGGCCCTCTTAGTCTCAGTGACTTTGCACAAATAAAGGCAAGGACAGTCATCTGCTTCACATTCTTGGTCCAAATGCCTCTTGCCTATCTCCCCACCCTACTTCCCCTCTCTCAGAAATAGAGATCGTATCATTAGTTACAGTTTCTTCTCTTATCATCTTAGACACTAATTATTTAAATGACAAGGAGAAATCACTCCAATTAATTGTCCCCTTTGCTCTCCTGTGTTTATTCCTAACCTTGGACCCACAAAGAGAAAGAGAGGTGCTTCGTGCAGTTCAATGCATTGCTATAAACAGCAATACAAGGCTTTTGTTTCAATTTTATATTTTAAAAACTGTAACGGATATTCATGAGTTTAATTTAACTGTCTACTTACTAGCAGCCGTGCTTGTTAAGGGCTGCAATAAACCAACAGAAAAATTAAGCACTCCACTTCCTCACATCCTAAGTAATACATTATTTTAAGAGTCCCGTCGTTACGAATTCAGTTGGTACTCATACCAGCAGCATAGATCCTAATGACTGCATTTGGTATTCATACAGATGTTATCATTTATCATGCCCTCTACTGCCATCAGAGAATCATTCCCATTTCACTGTTTTTTTAATTCCTTGTGTTTGATAAATAAGCTGATAATCTTTGCTCTACACAATAAAAGAATATTAAAACCAGGCCCGACTAATGTGTGACTCTAGACACGAGAAGAAACTTTTATAAGTCCCCAACAACAAAAAACTCCAACTTCTTCCCTGTGACTCCATCCAGATGATTTTAGGCATTCTTACATTTCTGGATGCCATTCCAAACAGTATGATGATAAAACTCCCTAAATTGCATCTTAAAGCTTAAAACATTACAAACCACAACAGCTACTGTTAACTGTGTATTTTTATCATATCAGATGTTCACTTGATAGTCCTAAGAATCCGGACAATTCGGCATTACTGCCCCCATTTTATATATGAGGGAGCTGAATCAAGGAGAGGTCAGGAAACATGCTTGGCAGGCTCAGAACCAGGATGTGACAAGAGCTGGGCTTCAGACCTAGACTTCCCAACTACGAAGTGGGTGTGTTAGCACCAGCATGTCAGCCCAAAACATAATCCTACCCTTATCCATTGGCAGTGGTCAGTTGTATGCATCAACTTGGCTAGGCTACAGCCCCCAGTTACTCAATCAATCACTAAAGTAGGTGTTGCTGGGAAAGTATTTTGTAGATGTGATTAACATCCACAATCAGCTGCCTTTATGTAGAAAAGATTATCATGGATAATATCGCTGGGCATGATCCAATCAGTTGAAAGACCTTAAGAGCCCAACTGAGGTTTTCCTGAAGAAGAAGTTCTACAACCAGTTCCACCAGTGGACTATAGCATCAGCTCCTGGCCAAGAGTTTCCAGCCTGCTCTTCCTGATGTCCTGCCTATGGATTTTGTACTTGCCTAGCCATTCCCCACAACCCATAAGCCAACTCCTTGCTATCTATCTATCTATCTATCTATCATCTTTTATTGATATATATCTATATATCTCCCACTGTTTCTGATTTCTCTCCAGGAGATACACCTGGATGGCTGATACACCACCTAAGAACTGTATTGATGGTTAAGGAGCTATCATATGCCAATGCTGTGCTAAGTACTCTCACCTGTTACTATACAGCAAGCCTATACATATACTACAGGCCAGGCAAATACTGGATGCACCACGTTTTTGAAGATCAACCCCCCAGATCCCTTAATGGTAAGCAAATGAATTCTAACAATATGCACAGCTATTTCACCTTTTGTAATTTAGGGCTCCTTTTATCCTAAATGGAGGTAGAAAACAACCTTTCCTTCTCATCTATTTGAAGTCACTCATATACTTACCGTATCATTGATAAAAAGAATGTTAAAATTATGTAAAATCTCCATAAGCTAACACTAGCCCAATTCTGTTGCACTGTGTACAATTTTTACCATTTTACATAATTAACAAGTTCATGCAAAACTCAGTCATTCTGTGCGCAAGATTAAAGTGAAATATTTCAAGTATTACCAAAATATTATTCCTCAGACACTAGTTTAGAAAAGCCTATTCTTCTCTCCAGGTTAAATAACCCACCCTCTCTACTGCTTCACTGTGAATCACGGACCCAATCTTGCAATTACTTCACTGGCTTGCCTGTGGAGTTTTTACTATTTATTTTTTCTCGTTCTAAGCAGCTAACACTAGATTCAGGTTTCTAATAAGAAAGTCTGAGTTGTTGAGGAATGCGACTCTCACCAGGAAACAAACATTCCATTCACCAACCATATTCAGTCTTGAGTTTAACATACCCGTCCCCACACCACTGCAGTCCATCCCCTCATTCTCTTCCCACCAAGCAGAAAGCACCTTAACGCTTTACCCTCCCTCCTCACTGAAATCAATGAGTCCTGGCCTTATGACCACGGGATTCTCACACCTTAGCTTTTGTCTTTAATAAAAGTGTCTACCTGAAACTTGTTTCTAATTCAGGTGGCTTATACTTGTCCATTTTCTCCCATTTCTCGTAATAATTTTGAATCTTTGTTGGCTATTTTACCCCTTGCTTATTGGTTTAAAGTCAATAAGAGATCTTCTATGTGCCACTGAACATCATTTTCAACCCTTCACTCATGTCCCTGATCAAAAGCTGTTTAAAAGTCACCATTTCATGTATAGCAGAATATGTTCAATTTGAGATGAACTTTGAAATGTAAAATGTGCTGATTTGGACTGAAAGAAACATAACCACAATGCTATACTCTGTCACAGAGACTACTCACTAAACAACAATTGCATTAAAATGACCATTCAGGAGGAAAGCACTCATAATACTTGATTTGGGAATAAATATACTTTTGTTTAGGCAGTGAAAGAAAACCACCCTCCCATTATTTATTCACTAAGTACTGGTGGTTAACATTTTTATTGTTCATTTGTTTTCATTCCCAAGCATATTTTAAAAAACTAGACTTGATTAATAATTTAAAGTACTGTATTATGCAGTAGCATTTGGATACTGTATTAAAGCATTAAGGAAAGATCTAGATAGGGAAGAGGTAAAATAGCAATGTATCCATCCTTTGTCACCACTGTATTATATTTTGGCATTTTGATCACTATCTGCACAAAGGAATGCAACAAAAACAGCTGGATGAAAATTTCTAGTTATTGCAAGAATGTTATAAACAGTCTTTTCTTCTACATCACTACCAATGAGCTAGATAAGGAGAAATGTCTCTAGACCACAATATGCAAAGTGTCTGCTTGTCCTAAGTGGCTAAGTTTATATTTCAGGACAGAGTGATTCCTGAAGCCCTTCATGTTTCCCTTTTCACTTTGGTCACTAGGGAACTCGGAGGGAATTTACTGGCTACTTTAACTTACTATATAATAATTGTATGAATTTTAGTAAGTTACCTTAGATCCTTTTCTGAATAAGAGACATATGAGTAATATTGTAGTTTGACGAAGTAAGTTAAATATGATCACTGAAGGAACTCTCACCAGCTTTGCTGTTTGGCTGCACAAATTATGTAATTAGAGCTAACATCACGTATTACTCCAAATACTGAATTAGGGACTCTACAATTCCTTCCTTCCTATCCAAGGAGGATACTCTGATGATTGGTGAAGTTTACGGAAGGATCTTGAAAGAACACTTTTACATAAATGTTAAGGAAAGCATAAAAAATGCTTCTGATTTGTGTGTACAGTATAATAACCCAGCATGGAGTCTGAGTCAAAGCTGCTGGGGTGTGGGCTTCCTGGGGTGAAGCATATTAGTCCATTTATTCTGCCAGGTGCCTGATGCTCTGTCTTTGACAGTGGATTGGCCTTTATTGTAGGAGGTATGACATCAAGGGTCTATGTGGTTTTGTGTGTGACTCACATCCGAAGAACTTTCCATCATTGTTTGATCTCTTATTTCTATGTGTTATTTTTTATAAGACTAAGCATGTACCAAGATTTAGTACAAAGAGATTTTTTTTATAAGAAAAGGATTCCTCTCAAAAGCTCAGTTGCAACTGGAAATTACAAACTACCTGCCCCAGTAAATCTAACTGGTTTTGTCAAACGTTTGTGCCCATTTAGAGATTTGCACTTTTTATGTTCGCTCAGACAGGCAAGGCAAAGGATGGGGGTCTGGCTATTATGGCAAGCATTAACCCCTCTGATAGAGCAAAATTCCAAGTACAAAGGTTTAATAGTCATTAGACGTTTCCTGTGTCCCAGGATTCATACTGTATTTTACTGATCAATACCTGAACTGCATATGAAAACAGACTGTAAATGCAGGTGTTATGTATTATTGCAAAACGGTCCTTTAAAAAATAAGCTGCTGTACCCAGACCCAGCAACAGCTGCCTGAAAGGATGCTGTGTGGTAACTGAATGGGGTGAACTGAGTTACGGCAGCCAAGAGGCTAGAAAGGAAGATATGTACTACAGCGACAAAAGCCAATACCTGTGCTAGGTGGTGAAGAAACCCATGTTGTCACTTACAGCTGGGATGTGAAATTCCAAGAAGAACTGGGTATTTGAAAGCAATTTAACATTTTAAAAGCTCTAGATGGTAAAGGTTAACTTCCCTGATGATTCATCAGGTCTGTCTTGTTGAAAGTGGCAGAATTTACAAGCACAAAATAATAGCTGGCAGGGGAAAGTGCCCAAAAGAAAGAGAGAAGCAGAATCCATCTATAGCCAGGATACCAAGCCTCAGACACAGTATTCGTTGGCATGTGGAAGTAATTCAGAGATCAATGGGAGTAATATATTGCTTTTTAGCCCAAAGGAGAACAAGGCTACATTCATGTTACCGAGGAATGGTGAGTCTCGATTTCTCCAAGTGATTAGCCTATAAAAGGAAGACTGCTCTATTTATTAATGTAAGAACCTAGCATTATTAGAGGCTCAGGGAAAAATACACTATGACTCATGGGGAAAAAAATCTACCTAGGACACTAACAATCAATAGTTCTTTTTTTTTTAAAAAGATTTTATTTATTTATCAGAGAGAGAGAATGAGAGAGAGAGAGAGAGAGAGAGAGAGAGAGAGAGAGCATGAGGGGGGGAGGGTCAGAGGGAGAAGCAGACTCCCTGCCGAGCAGGGAGCCCGATGTGGGACTCGAGCCCGGGACTCCAGGATCGTGACCTGAGCCGAAGGCAGTCGCTAAACCAACTGAGCCACCCAGGCGCCCCAACAATCAATAGTTCTATATTTACCTAAAGTCTTATGTTTGATGACAAATACAGTCCATAAATGTCATTTGGTAATTTGCATTGGGTAAATTATTGGCCAAAAGTCACTCTTGGGGCGCACATGCTTCCAAAGTCCATATAACTTGCTACAACATGTGCTCATATTTATAACTATGCTCTATGTCCTCATTAAGACCCAACAAATTACTTCTCTGCACCACTGATTATGAAGATTTTTCTCCGTTAAGGTACCTTCCAATCATACAGAGGTTTCCAAAGGTCATATTTTTAACCCTAATAAATATAGTTGTATTTCTCACCAAATGATCTCAAGATCAGAAATCACTAGGGTATGAAAGAGACATGAGGCTACATATCAACTCAGAAAACTGTACATTTAATGAGGGACAAAATCTCACAGGGTCATACATTCCCAAATGATAACATGGGGAAAGAAATTCTTACTGTTTCTGTATTAGGGATTGATCTTGGTTCTACCAAAATTGCATAGCCACGCGCAAGATAAATTATTATGGTTATTTTAAGCCACTAAGTTTTGAGGTGGTTTGTTATGCAGCAACAGCTAATCCAAACACTCCCTATGAGGGTAGAAGTAAGATGCCTGTGAGGGGATGTCCTTTCTGTAGAGACAGATACTACATGGTACCCAAACAGGGAAGAACAAGGATAACCGCCATAGGCACTCCCATTACTCCCAGCCCCATCATAGCCTGGACTCTGCAGCACTTACTATGTTCTGATAAACACTGGGGCAAAACCAGTTCTATCTCACTCCTTTCATTCAGAGAGGAGAAGACAGAGGAAGAGTTAAAGTAGTTTAGGGACAAAGACCATGTCTTACTCCGGTATACCTACTACCGTGTCTAATATAATAGGAACCTTATATAAATAATTACATTAAATAGTGAATTCTTGATAGTATGTTTGTTTTTCACAATTGTATATGTTAGAAATTTTGAATCTTTTTTTGTGTATTCTAATATTGAACAAATAAGTAAATATGTTGCAGATAATAGGAACAAGGCTTTTCAATATCAGAAAAGGGAATTATAAAAGCAGAAAGAGAGAAGGCTAGAATGAACCCTGTGGAACTGGATTAAAATTAGAAATGTCTGTATGATCCCTGATTTTTGTTGGAGAGAAAGGTAGATAGACATATGGAAGATAAATATAGACAGATACTTAGGTATCTAGCAGTTGTATATGTTAAATAGATACTGATAGTGTATGTGTTTGTTTCTGAACCAACTAAGAATAAGTGGCAGACATAAATACAGAGAGAGTGTGTGTGTGTGTCTGCTACCTCTTTCCGATTAAAAAGCCTAGAAGCAATAACACCCAAGTAGCAATGAGCACACACAGTACCCAGATCTTGGTTTCTAAATACCATGACCTCAATAAAAGGAACCAGGGCTCCCTCCTTAGAGAAATGGCTGATACCAGAACTAGGGTTGGGGAATTACAAAATTATTCTAGAACATCTTACTGTACCAGAGAAAAGGTAATAATGGGGAATAAGGGCAACATGGCAAGTGGAAACAAGTCAGCTTGTTGAGAATCTCACTGACCATATCTGGGATAATTTGAGCATTAAGATAATGTGAATAATCCATTATAACCTATTGAATAAAATAAAAATACCCGAGTCCATACTGATTGAATTAATAAATAAGGTAGAAAGGAAAGCTCTTCCCTACATAGGAATGTCAACTAATAAATGTAGAAGTAATGATGCAATGAGAAAATCACTGTTTGGCAAGCACCACTATAATAAATGACTCAGGCAAGAGCCATCAGTGGATGCTAAAACTAGTGAGTGAAAACTTCATAAGAAATAAAATGTCTACACAGTCTCAAAGATACTTATTGGCAATACTTATTAATAACTTCAGTAGAGAAAACTGACAGGTACTACCTTAACCAAGTAAAGATGTTCACATCACCAGTGATGAGACAAGTCAATATCATGAGCCTCTGAACATGATGTTTTGAGATGAATCAGCATCTCTCCTGTGGCATTCCCACCAAAAAATGCAAAACCTGAATCTACAAATGTAAATTGAGAAATAGTTTATAAAATACTGGCCTCTGGTCCTCAAAAATGTCAAGACTGTGAAAAACAAAAACAAAAAGCCTGAAAAAATAATGCATATTGAAGGAGTCTAAAGAGGCATGTCAACTAAATACAGTGGATAATCTTGAATTGGACCCTGGACCAGGAAAAGAGACATCATTAAGACAACTTGAGAAATTAAAATAAGGTCTGTAGATTATTGTATTAATGTTAATTTCCTAATTTTGATCAATGTACTATGATTAGGTAAGAGAATGCTCTTGCTTTTTTGGAAAACACACACTAAAGTATTTAGGAATAAATGAGCATCATGTCTGTACTGTTTTCTCAAATAGTTCAGAAAAAATTATATGTATATATGCTAAAGCCATATATTTTATATTATACACACATATAGGGACCAAGGAGAAGAGAAGAGAAAAGGCCATACCACCCTGAACGCGCCCGATCTCATCTGATCTTGGAAGCTAAGCAGGGTCGGGCCTGGTTAGTACTTGGATGGGAGAAAAGGAAAAGGAAAAATAATGTGACCAAGCATTAACATTTGGGGAATCCAAGTGAAAGGTGTAGGGAATACTTTGACTCTCCTTGCAACTTTTCAGCGTAAAATTACTTCAAAATAAATGTATTAAAATTATATAGATATGGGGGCACCTGGATGGCTCAGTTGGTTAAGCGTCTGCCTTTGGCTCAGGTCATGATCCCAGGGTCCTGGGATTGAGTCCCGCATTGGGCTTCCCGCTTAGCGGGGAGCCTGCTTCTCCCTCTCCCTCTGCTGCTCCCCCTGCTTGTGCCCTCTCTGTCAAATAAATAAAATCTTTAAAAAAAACACAAAAATTATATAGATATGAAGAGATGAAAAATACTGACTTAATTAATGGAACAGATTAATTAAATTATATATTAACTTCTAATAGCAGTTAACATGAAAAAAATACATAGCCACATGTATCAGTAGGGACACGTGCTGAAAATGTATTAAGTGAAAAAAGGCAAGTTCACAATGTCATGGACAGTACAGTATCATTTATGTAATTTAAAACATATAGGTGAAACATTACTATGTCATTTAGTGAAATTCTTAATTTTTAAACATGGGTACCCACATTTTCATTTTGCACTGAGTCCCATAAGTTACTCAGCCCCGCAAGTTGTTATAACACTTTCTTTCTTTCATAAAAAAATAACTAAAATAAATTAGCTATTTCTGGACAGCAAATACCCAGGTGTTTATTGTGTTATTCTATGTACTTCTCAGTATTTCAATGTTTTTTTTCAAGTTAAAAAGGATCTTTTCACAAGTTCATCTTAAGATACTAATATAGCTGGTGGTGATAAAACTGGAAAAACACAACAATGACAACCCTGTGTAGGACACTCTTCCCTTGTCCCAATCCCCTGCATTTACTTCCTGCTGAAACGTCACCTCTTCAAAAGTTTTCTTTAACCACTCCATCAACAATTCCTCCCTTCATTCTTAGCCCATCACTCTATCCCCTCACTTTGTTTTATCACAGCACTTACTATTCTTTGAAATCCTGTAATTACTTTGTGTAGTCATGCATTTTATATTCTCCTTCATTAGAATATAAACCTTAGAGGTAAGGAGCTCTGTATTCCTTGTTGCTTCCATATTTCCAGCACCTAAAACAGGATTGGCACACAGCAAGTATCTAATATCCATTAAAAAATAAACTTAGAATGAGACATAGAGACAAGGAGAGAAAGATCTGCAGACATGGAAGAGACCTAAGAGTCCACGCTTTCGTAAAAAGCCCAGAGTAAGATTTTCCAAGAGCCTGCAGGGTGCACTAAGCATGCAAACACGGACTTGGAGGAAGCTAGGGACACCCAGGTCCTTGGAGATCACATTCTCCAATCATGCCCTTAGGAAACATATCCTGGCAGCAATCCTGAACAGAATTATGAGCTACCTCTTCAGGGACAGCAACGTCTCTGGGTCATCAATTCTGGTCACCCCAAATCTTCATTTCAGGGTGGCCTTGCAAGCCCAGGATCTGACACTTAATGCCACTTCTGTAAGACCAGAAATCTCTAGAAGATTTGCACTTCTGTGTATCTTTGCTCTTGTTCATGCTACATCCTGTTTGTTAGCTCAACCAGAAGCCAGAGGGCAGGAAAGCCTGATACAGTTCTTACAGGCACTTCCCTGGCACTAAGCAGCTGGGAGAAGAAGTGAGAGTGGGATCTGGGACAGGCAAATAGAAGAAACTGTGAATACTGACAATCACCTCTCTCTGTTCTAAACACTTATAACTAGGGATGCTCAATTATATCCTCTCCTGTTAGAGTTCAATCCTTGTTTCCTGTGTGCTAGCCTTGTCTCTTTCAGCTAGACTCTAAGCTCTTCAGGAGAAGGATTCATATATTATTTTTCCTGCATCCCCTAAAGAGATTATCATATAATCATATATCATACCATATAATCACAATAATTTAGTGATCATATGATAGATTACTAAACAGGCTGTCAGATTTTCTGATAAAAAATGACCTAAAAGCATCAGAATTAATGATACTCTGATTATATGTGATAGCAGTATCTATCTCATTAATAGAAGTCAGAATTCTGTAGCAATCCATACACATATCTGCACAAGATACAACGTAACCTAGTAAGAAAAGTAAATGATGAAAGTAGTAGTAGTTCGCTATTTAACAAGAAAACTGCATTATCTGCTCCACAAAAAGCATGAAAAAAATTCTGTTGGATATTTATTACTTGGCCATTATATGAAAATATTACAGAAATAAAAACCTTAGGAGAAGAAAAAAATCCTAACAAATTTTTATAGGACTGAATAGTAATAATGTTAGTGCACAATCAATTCTGATACAAAAAAGGGGGAAAGAAAAACAAAACCCAGCTTTTCTCTTTTGGTGTAGTTTTCTAAAGGGAATAAATAATTTACTATACCTTCAACCAAGCAATTGTCTCCTATTATCTGAAAAATATATTCTGGTTGCAGTTACAAAACAAAATATAGAGCGGTTTTTTTTTTTTCTGGCTTGCCCATTACATTGCTTTTGATTATGAGCCTGATAACTCAGAAGTCATAAAGAAAAGTTTTTTGAAACACCATCATCTTGCTTTGGAGACAATGAGAAAGGGGCAATCAATCCAAAGCTTGAAACATCCTGGAAATATCTTAGGCATTTAAAATAATTTGGAATAATTTAAATTAGACTACTTCTACATCACATTTCATGTCCTTAAAAATCTACTAATGAACATCACCCTGAACCCCACTCCTCATTCTTTAGACACTCTGGAGGCCAGAATTACTGACCATACATAGACATTATTCCACTCCTGCCTTCCACAAAAATGGTGCCACTATCAGAAAAGCATCTGTTCCGGCACCAGTGTTGGTACTATTAATTGCTCCAACTTTGGTTGTTGCAGTCACTCATTCTAACAACAAATATTTATGAGGTGATGTGGACAGACATAACACAAATAAGCATTACATGACTGCCATAGGAAGTGCTAACCTACAGGCTACCTCATTAGAGTGGTATTTAAGTGCAGTATGAAGGATAAGTACAAGTATTACTTAAAACCAAAACCTAATAGAAGAAGCTTCCAGTGACAAAGTTTACATATACTTAAGTCTTATTTTCAAAGGTTATAATAAAAAAAACCCAGCAGCAATAAAAATACTGAATTCGGTAGAAAAAGTTTAGTATGAAGATTGAACTTGGATACCCGAAGTCCTACTTTGTCATCTAAAACCACTTTTACACAAAACCACTAAATCCCCCAGTGGCACCACAGAAAAGGGGATTTTCACATAGGGCATGAAAATGCCTGGGTCTCCTGGTTTGGAAAGCCAGAGGTGCTATTAATCCTAATCATTATTGTTATTGCTTTATGATATACATTAGGTTACTGTCTGGTTTTTATGAATATAGACAGCACTCATTAATTCCCAGTAGCTGTAAAGAACCATTTCCCTGCACTGTAATGTTTTCCCCCATTAAGGACATGGATGAAAAACATTTGGGGCACCTAATTCTTTTATGGAAGATCCAAGAGCATAAAACTATTAATGTTTATCTCTTAAGTATAATTACCATATTTTTCACCTCAATGCCCACAGTTGAACACATCAATTAAAACTAGACGTATAATTTTCATGTTTTGAATGAATTTAATTGTGTGAAGAAGATCTGTTGTATGCCCTCCTACATATACCTTTCAGGAGGCATTCCTTTGCCAATTCTAGAATGGGTTGTAGAATATGGGATGGTTCCTTCTACAAAATAAGCCAATCCCCTGGGCAGTTGCTACCAAGACCAGAGCAGCTATGCCTGTTCAGATCATTTTAGATCTAACAGGCAAACTTTACTCATATTCGAAAACTAGTATCAAGTTCAATATACTTACAATATTTTATAAAACAATTATTCCTTATTTTAAAAGATTTCATACTAATTAATCTTTTTTCCTCTTACTAATAGTAATTCCTTTAAGTCAAATGTTAAAAGTAATAGAATTCCCCAAATTAAACCCAAAGTAAGTAGGATACAGAAAATAATAAAAATTAATGAAACAGAAAACTGACAAATGGAAAAAAATCAACAAAGCCAAAAGTTGCTTCTTTAAAAAGATTGATAAAATTGATAACCACCTAGAAATACCAATCAAGATTTTGAAAAAAAAAAAAAAAAGAAAGAAAACAGAAATGATCAATCTTAAGAATAAAACAGTGGACATACTATAGACTGTACAAAAATTAAAAGCATAGTGAGGGGATATTATAAACAATTTTATGCCAATAAATTTGACAATGTACATGAAATAGATTCCTTTAAAAACATAACTTACCAAAACTGACATAAGAAGAGACAGAAAATCTACAGAACTCTATAACTGTTAAAGAAATTGAATGTGTAATTAAACAATTTTCTAAGAGAAAACTCCAGGACAAAATGTATCCACTGTTAAACTCTTCCAAAAATTAATAAAAGAGATAATATCAATCATATACAATCTTTTATAAGACAAAGGAGAGAATACTTCCCAACTCATCCTGTGAAGTCATTATAATCCTGGTATCAAAACCAAACACATTATGAGGAAAGAAAGTTACAGACCAAAATCCCTCATGAACAGCAATGTAAAGAAAAAAAAAACCTTTAACAAAATATTATTAAATCACCTAGAAGTATATAAAGAGGATAATATACCATAATCAAATAGAGCTTATTCCCAGAATTAATGGTTGGAAATAAATTAATATAGTTGGTTATATTAACACATGGGAGGGATTTATATGATCATTTCAGCAGATGCAGAGAAAGCATCTGACACATCCATTTATGTTAAATACATAACCCATTTATGCAAAAATCTTTCAGTAAACTAGGAATAGAAAATAACTTCCTCAGCCTATAATGGACATCAAAAAAAGAAAAGTCTATAGTTTCTAAGGTTGGGAACAAGAGAAAAATGTATGATGTATACATTACCACCTCTATTCAACATTTTACTGAAGATCCTAGCCAGAGCAATCAGATAAGCAAGAGAAATAGAAGGCATACAGACTGAAAAGCAGCAGCAAAACTTCCCTTATTCAGTGCTGACATGTTATGTATATATAAAAAGTCAGAATAAATCTACAAGAGAACTACTAGATCTGATAAATGAATTCAGCAATGCTTAGGATATGAAGTCAATGTATTAGCAATAAAAAGGCTAAAAATACCATTTATACAAGTATGAAAAATATCAAATACTTGGGAATAAATTTAACAAAAGTCATGTAAGATCTTTTTTTAAAAGATTTTATTTATTTATTCAAGAGACAGCATGAGAGAGAGAGAGAGAGAGAGAGCGCGCGTGAGAGAGTACAAGCAGGGGAGGGGCAAAGGGAGAGGAAGAAGCAGACTCTACTGAGCAGAGAGCCTAACTCAGAGCTCAACCCCAGGACCCCAGGATCATGACCTGAGCCAAAGGCAGACACTTAACCGTCTGAGCCACCCAGATGCCCCATCATGTAAGATATTTATACTAAAAATTCTAAAACATGGCTGAGAGAAACTAAAGAAGACCTAAATAAATAGAAAGATATATTACAAATGCACAAATTGAAAAACTCAATTATTGTTAAGAAGTCAATTCTCCCCAAACTGATCAAGAGATTCAATACAATTCCAGTCAAAATCCCAGCAGGCTTTTCCTAAAAGAAAAGGCATAAAATTAAAATGGGAGACAATCATGGACCCAACATAAAAGCTACAACAAACAAGTTACTAGAAATGATGAAAAGAATACACCATCTCTGTTACCTTTCATTCTTCCCAGTAAACCATAATCTGTCTAATGAAGAAAATGTCAGACACAGCAAATTGAAGGATACTCTACAAAACCCCTGGAGTAGTCTTCAAAAGTGTCAAGGTCATAAAAGACAAATAAAGGCTGAGGAACTATCAGAGACCAGAGAACACTAAGGAGTCATGACAACTAAAGGCAATGTGGTATCCTGGACTGGATCCTGGACAAAGACATTAAGGGTGAAACTGGTGAAATCTGAACAGAGTCTATATTTCATATACTGTACATACACTGTACTGATGTTAATTTCTTAGCTTTGAGAACTGTACAATGGTCATGGAAGATGTTAACATCAGGAGTAGCTGGGTGAAGGGTATATAGGCACTTGATACACCATCTTTGCAACTTTTCGGTAAATCTAAAATCACTTCAAAGTAAAAAGTTTTAAAACACTATTAGAACAAAGTGTAGAGTAATATACTCATGAAGGTGAAGTGGGCAAAGATCTCTCAGAGTAGAAATTTTTCATAGAAAGGAATAAATGTAAAAGAATAAAAATGATAAATAACTTGGATTTCATCACAATTAAAAATGTGCATCAAAAAGTACCATCAAGAAAATAAACAAGTAAGCCACAGAATGGGAGGGAAAATCTGCAGTGCAATCTAAGAAGTGACTTCTATCTAATATGTAACAAGCACTCCGGTACCTAATAAACAACAATAACAGCACAATAAAAGAGGCTAAAGACTTGAAGAGAGCCACTTCACAAATGAACGTTTAAGCAAATTGCCAATAAGCACGTGGAAAAGTGTTCGAAATCATTTCCGTTTGGGGAATGCAAATTAAAGCCACAATGAGATACCAACAGTCACCTACTAAAATGATTAAATGAAAGACTGCCACCACCAAATGTTGAGGAGGATGTGCAATACCAAAATTCTTCAGTATTGTTGGTCAAGTATAAGAAGGTACAATCGCTTTGGAAATCTCTTGCAGTTTCTTAAATACAATCTACTCTACAGCCTACCAATTCTACTCCTAGATATTTATACAAGAGAAGTCAAACCATAGGTCTACAAAAAGTTCTGTATTACAATGTCCATAACTGTTTAATTCATAATAACCCAGACCTACAAATAGCCTACATTTCCATCAAAGGATTGACGTACCGTGATACATTCATTTAGTGGATTACTACCCAACAATTGGGGGGGAAAAAAGGAACCACTGATGCAGGCAATAATAGCAATGAATCTCAAAAATATTATGTTGAGAAAAAAAGCCAGAAATTAAAAGTACATACTGTATGATCCCATTTCTACAAAATTCTAGAGTGGGTAAAATAAGATCAAGGCTTGCTTCTAGAGGCTGGGGAAACTGACTGGAAGGGGGCATGGGGATGATGCCTTTAACCTTTGCATTTATCATAACTGATTGAAAGGTACATTTAGTAACTGAACATTCCACTGCATGGAAATTATACCTCAATTAAGAAAAAGGTAACACAACTCCTAAGAATTAAGAACCATTATAAGTTCTTGAGTTAACATGTTTTTTTTCCTTAATGCCTAGAGTCTTTCCCACCTCTGGGGCTGAAAGAAGCCTTTTTCATAGTTCCGGTCCTTTGGCCACTTCTCATGGAATGGTGGTAAATATTTTTTTAGCTTAGCCTGTTGGAGCTTTCAGCTAGGGCAAGCTACTGTTCTGCCAGGTGTCCCTGAAATGTTTCTCAAATGTAATATAGTATATTCATGCATGTGCTATTCACTCCCAATACACCCATCCAGAGCATCAACCTCATAAATGTTTCACGTTTTATAAACTTTAAAAAAGAACAGAGTTCCACCATCACTCCTCCCTTGGAAGAGTTTTAAACCACCATGCCAAATACTGTATGTTTTAAGCAAACTTTTCTTCACCCCACAGGAAGCATGACAGTAACCTAGCTCCATTTTTGGTAGGATAATATAGGGGATATCTGAAGAAAAGACAAAATTGGGGCTCTGTTTAACCTCGATCTACCAGGATCTTCTCACAGTTGCCATCTCTTTGAACCAAATGCCAAGTTGCTCAAAGTTAAATGGCTCCTTAGGGAGTTATGGGATTGTGCGTACAAAGTGTTGATAAGGACTTTGGTCTGAACATTTGTGATGCTTACCAGAGTACAGATTGCCAATTTCTAGATATAAGCTTTCAATGTGAAAAAGCATATGTTATATCAGGAAAGAAATATGCTCTGGACTTAAGAATCAGCAAGTACTTTATTTCACATTCTACCCAAGTATTCTCAAGAGCCGCAATTAAAATTCTATAAACTTAGAAGTTAATTTGTATTTTTGCAAAAGGAACATTTAAAGATGACTAGGATCTTCTGAATTGTAGTTGGGTGGAAAGTGAGGTCCAACGAATTCATTCAAAAGAGATAAAGCACATAGTGACAATAGTTGTTCTACGGCATATGAGCGTCTCTACAATGCTGACCGTGTAAATCATCGAATCAGATATTTTAAAGGACCTGTTCCATAGTTGTTTTGCAATAAAAACTCAATTTTGCTTTGGGAAAAATATTCCCAAAATAGGAAATTTCCTTAGTTTCTGAGATTTGTGTAGCTTTAAAAAAGTATGTGTGTATGTGGAGGGAGAACCCCAGTATGCATGTACTATGCATATTAAATGTGTTTTTTGCCTCTATAAAATCACACCATAGAACTCACTTTTAATGCTGCACTTCTTACAGTTACAACTAAACCAAGGTAAAGAATAAAATCATTAACAGCTACATATAAAGGGTAAGCAAGTCCTGCTTTAAGAAACATCTCTGCTTTTGGACTACAGAATGGGCAAGAGAGAATTACAGCAGATAGCTTAATGTAGGGAGTGAACTTATCTATGAATCACCTTGCTAGATATGACCTTCATAAGGAGACGATCCAATACGTACCCAATTCAGCTATTCTCTGTAGGTTTGTTGTAACATTTTTCCCTTGAGCTTCCCTATCCTGTCCCTCCTCTAACAAGTACCACTGAATAAACTGTTGTGCCCTACACTGGAGGGGGATTGAGGAAGTTTCTTTTTCCCCCTAAGACATGCCTCAGCCACTTAACATTTTTGGAAAGGAAACACATACACACACAACACACACACACACAGACAACAGTGCAATTCTTCCTTCAGCTAACACAAATCTTACATATTCTTCAGGGTTCTATGTGGGTATCATTTCCTTTGAGTTGCTTCCCTAGAGTTCCCAAAGAAATCAACCTTCCTACTCACATCACAACTTACATCTCTATTATAGCTCTTATTTGATCCTGCTATGATCTAGAGTTTATGTCTGATGTCAGTGCTCACTAAATAATAGCTGAATTCCCTGGCCTTTTCATTTAAGTTTGGAATACCTAAGAAGACTGTCATTCACAGGAAGGTGGAGTGAATATCCTTCTCTAATTACTATCACCATCCCTCAGTCTGCCATATTGTGTAACAAACTCAAACTTCACTTTACCTTTGCTTATTGCTATAAATTCAACATTAATCTGGCAAAAACAGCAACATCAGGAGGTCACTCTATCACATGCTATGTTTCAGATTTAGAAACTATTAAACTGACACATAAAACCCAAAATGCTACTTCATCAACTTAATTTTCCCACATCCACACGCTCCAAAAGGGAATTTCTATTTTGGAACTACAACATCAAAGGCAAATGACTGAGGTTTTTATTATTAATATTATTGTTATTACAGATTTTCTTTCCTTTTGTGCTCATACCGATTCAGACAAATTTACTTCAGGCTTGGCACAGATGACCAAAGTCTATTTTTTTTCAAGCTCAATAATAATATTTTCCTACAAAATATGTTTATTAATATTGGTAAACACAAGCCATCCCAAGGAGTGATTCTCACTAGCCCAGAGCATGATGTAGGAATTTATGTCTGTTGCTTTTGATCTCCATGAGGTCAAGGACCACATATTAATATATTGCGCTCTCGGCAGAAAGCATAGCGCCTGGTGCACAGTCGGCACTCAATCCAAGTTTACAGAATGGATGCCCTACATTTAGTCTTGGGCAGATGAAAAGATAACCGAAAAATGAAGAAAGACAGCATGCTGGAATCTTAGCCTTCCACTACCTTCAGCCTTCCTTTCTGTGCTTCTCCGGGGGCCTAGTCCCTGCCACATGTGAGGCTGTCCTGGTAGACTGAAGAGTTCAGAGGTCAAGCACAGGTGAAGGAGGGCAGGGTGGAGGAAACACACAGAACAGGACTGGAAACCTCAGACCCTGACATCAGCTTCGCACACAGAAGACACACAGTAAACGCGTATTTCATTCCAGGGCCCATAAGCTGAGCTTCCATTCCCAGGGAGCTGCTTTATTATGAGGGAATAAACCAAGGTGTCACAACTATGGATCAGGAACTGATAATGTCCCTTTTACGCTACAGGCAACCATGCAGCCGTTTAATGCATATCCACCAAGGCTGGATAATGTATGGAAATGAATCACTACACTGTACGCTGAAACTAATATAACACTGCATGTTAACTACACTGGAATCAAACTCAACGAAACTAAAACAAAATAAGATAAAATAAAAATTAAGACAACATGAAAATAATATATCTGCAGGGGCTGCTCAGAGAAAAATGAAGTTGTCATTCATACATTCGGTAAATATTTACTGAGCCCCAATTCAACTGTGTGAGGAGTTGAGGATGCAAGAATCAATGATCCACAGTCCTTAGGCCTCATGGAGCAACCTGCCATGGGGTGATGGTCATAACAGAAACCAATCAGCACAAGACCAGATCCCCAGTATGTATGCCTGGAGAAGAAACACAGCTAGTGAGAGTAAGACAGCAAAGTGTGGACACACGGGTATAAGAGCACAGAAGGTACTGAAACGGCACGGCTGAGTCCCACTGCCTCTCTCTGCAAGAGGCACATAAGCCCAAGTGCATCTGCAGCCAAAACGGGAGACCTGCTGCTCCATGTTCAGGTGCGAGTTCTTGATTCTTCTCATTCTCCTACTCTGAGCTCATTCTATTATTTAAAGATACATATGTTTTCATACAGCAAAATCCCTAAAGCCAAGCCACCCACTTCACACATTATTAATTTATACATAAACAGATAGAGGACTGGATACACTAGAACAGGTATCAACTGTTCTTTGTGGGAGATTTAGGGCATCTCAAGGACAGTTTTGATTAAATGCGATTTTTATCTCATACCCCAACTTTGAATCTAATGGCTCCATTGGATGTACAGAGTGCTTCAAACACACAGGACCTGGGGGCAAGCATGATGCATCTGCAGGGCTGCAGGGGATCAAAAAAGATCTATGCTCTTATTATTCAACAATTTGCTTCAAAAACACCACACACACTTAACAATGCTTCCAATCGATCTCTTTCTAGTGCGGACCTGATTCTTTCCTCTGCATATATTAATAAATCAACAATTAAAAATGAAATTTCTGAAGTCAAACCAATCAGAATTTTGCCCACAAATGTACATCTCCAAGCAATCTAAACAAAAGCATCACAGCCCATATGCTCGTCCTGGCTAATTTCTGCTAAGTCTCCTAGCAGCTCCCGTGGTCTCACACAGGCTCAGGGCATAAGCTGATGTGCAACGTGATACTGGAATTCTCTTGAGAGTGGACCCTTGTCTCCTTGAAGGAAAGGAGGTGAAAGCTGCCTCTGTCATCTCTCAACTTTTCATCATGCCCCTACTTGTGCAAGGCAATGCTTGCTTAGAAGTCAAGAGCTAGAAGGAGATGAGTAATTAAACAATTTTCCAAAGGTCTACAAATGAGCCAGAAGCAATCCAGCCCCAGCACCTCTCCAGAGCTCTAAACCTTAAAAATACTAAAGTGTCCTAATCAGAGAACCATGAATGTATATTGAGAAACCACAGAGCACGTGGGAGGCTATTTCATGCTTCAGAGCCCACAAAGCTATTGTCGGACAGATGTACTAATATGGGAAAGAAAATTAAAGTTTAAGGCTAAATAACTTCAAGAAAACCTCAGAATGTAGCTCAATAGCATTATGTAAGTTTTTTTAATATGCACGACATGAAGTCAGGGATCCTTCCTTGAATATAAGCTGCCAAAGGCTCTTTGTCCTATAAATATTTGCAAGTGGAGGCTGATATTTATTTATGGGTCATCTTCACAAAACATACTCACCTAATTATATTTATATAACGAGAACAAGCTGGACTCTGTTTGCCAGTATCAGGTGGAACTTGAAAGTTACCACTGATAAAAGAATCTTCCTTCAAAAGCTGAGTAACTGTATCTGCATAAACTAAGTTGGGTTACTCTTTTTACCATAACGCTTCAGGTAAATAAGGCCAGTCCTCATTCTTCAATTGGAAACACAGACAGAAGCCAGAAAACAAGTTACAATTCCACAGGCACGCCTTGGCGATTCACTGGGTAAGGCAATACCACCGCTGTGGTTTGTGATGGCCCCAACCTCAATTCATTTGAACAAAGAATTGCATCATCCCAGCTCTAAGGGACCTGTCAAATTAGTGTGGAGTCCATTCAGATCAACTCTCTTAGAGTTGCCACAGTCTCTAACTGTAAGAACTCTGGTCACAAAATACCTTGCACAGCAGTGTCTACATACAAATCATAGACATGCCACAGAAACCAAACTTTTGGGACTTGGATTAGATGCTGTATATTAAAGTCACTTTTTACAAAAGCACAAAAAAAATATTTTAGACCAGTTTAGTACATTTCAGGCTATGATTTAAGAAATGTCATGGGTAAATGTCAGTAAAAGCTTTACTAAGTATGAGAAAACTCACAATTAGGTTATGTAATAAAAATTAAGTCCATGGATCAACTCCATTCAAGAAGAAGAAAGGATATATTCTTTCATTTCATCATGAAGTCTGACCACGTACCTCCTTCAGTATAGCTTCATGTTAATTTTATGTTGACCTCAGTTATTTTCTTTTTAAATAAATCTGGTTTCTCTTTCCCTAGGACTTCTCATACGAATCATCTGAAAAAACCACTTTACTTAAGGCATATCTTTTTGCAGAAAAATGCTCTCTTGGAACAAAGCATTTTCTGACATCACATTGCATTGCCCTTACTTGATTTAAGTTCATACTATAATAAAGTAAAAAGAAATTCAAAATGTTAAAATAAATATGTTTTGAGTATAATATTTTACAACCAAAATATCTTGAAAATAGCATTTCCAAACAAATGAATAGGCTGGGATGCCAACAAATATCTGAAAATGAGCATCATTTTAAAATATAGTTTGACATGTGCAGTGAAGGAGAACCAGGGGTAAATTCATTATCGTGCATTTAGAATTTTTATTTTATTTAAATACACATCTGACTTCTTTTTATGTTTCAAATTCAGGAAAGCAGAAAATCCCAGGATATTAAAATAAAACATTTTCTGGATTATACAGAGATTGCCACAGACCTGCACACTAGCATCTCTCTAAACTTTAACTGTTGACTCTAGGCTAAGGGAGTGTTCAGTGCACAGGTGAGGTCGAGAGGATAAGCTTGGTTTACCCAGACCCTATGCCTTCCCACCAAGAAATGATAAGAGAATGGTTTATATATGGAAAGTAAAATAAAAAGCCATACTTCTTTTTCTGAGGATTGCAATCTAACAAGACGGACAAGCAGAACTAAGCAAGTAGCTGGTCCCCAGGAAGAGCCTGGCAATGCTGCAGGGACATAGGGACACAGCGCTGCCAGCTGGGTCTTCAGTGTGGCCCCTGCAGGCTGGTCCCCTCTGTCACGGAGTGCAGACTAAGCCCTGACTCCAGCCACAGATACCATGTGGTCATCTGAATGTGCCAGGAACTGGCTTTGAGAAGGGAGAAGAAAATTGTTGGGTAGGTGAGATAGGCCACTCTCCTCTCCACCCATCCCTCCCTCTCACTCTCTTTCACTTAACTCCTACATTTTTGCACTCTGGGACAAACCAGGCTTCTGATCAAAAGCAATCTGTGACTGGGGTTCAAAAGCACTGATTAATGCGTGTACCTGCCATGCAAATCCACGAGACAGGGGTGACCAGCCTAAGGGCTTTTATATTTCTTTAAAGCATTAGCCATTGACAGGGGTTAAGCTTACCACTGGGACCCAGGAAGTTAGCCCCAAAACACAAGCTCAAATATACGTACTTTCCAATCTATGGTTCTCAAGGACATGTTCCATTTCTATGAGACTTTAATGAGACCTGAGAACTGTCCATTTATAATGGCTCCCACAGCACATCCGGGGCTGATTTAGTAACTTGCCTAAGCTTTTACAGTACTAAAGTTCCACAACCACTAGTTTAAGATTTAGAATTGAAATTCATATGGAAGAGGGTTTAAAGTCACAGAGTGAGTCTTTGCTTTTATAAACTTCACATCACAGAAGGTTCATAGTTTTAAGACACGGAATAAGCATAGATTATCATGACCCTAGGATCAGTTTGCTTTATAACAAAATCAACAACATGATAAAATAAAAATAATGGCATACTCCCCTCCCATTATTTTTGGCTGGTTTATGTCTGGGTATGATGAGTCAGGACCTAAGCGTAATATCCATTGACTAGTTGATGAGCTCACAGCACTTGCTGAGATGTTAAGAACAGCAAGCTGCATGCTGCCCTCGGTCTCTGGCCACCAAGAGAAGCCAAATGTATAGTTCCTTTTTCAGGGATCTGTATGGCCAAGAAACAGAGTGGATCTGGGTACAAACTGAGAAGGACTCCAGCTCTGAGGAGGAGTGTTAGAAGAGGTGTTAGAAGAGCACCGGTGGGTTCTTTCTTTTTTCATTTCAGTGAGTACTTCAAATCACTGTTAGTTGTTATCACTGTGATAATTTTGTTGTTGTTTCATTTATATAAGCATAACATAAGTGTAAATAATTTGTACTACAAGGTTTAGCATGTGCTCTCTTCAGTCCATGGGGACTCCAAAGAACAAGGTGTTCAATAGCACAGTCTTCATGACGATAGAAATGAGGTTCATTTAATCTTCCCTCATTTAGCACTACAAACAGTGTACAGATGAAACAGCTCACTCTGCTTACTTTTCGCATGGAGCAAGAGCATTTCAGAAGATGTTTATCTTCATTCCAGATTTTATGCTGATTTAAAAAAACCCCAAGATTTGGAAGGAGAGCACCCTCCAGTTATGTTGTGGGGTAAGTAAGAACTACCACCAGGAGAAATGTTCTAGTCTACAGCTGTCCCCTGTGTCAGTGGCCTCTCCCACAGCCCCACTGGCAAATCCTGCTGATTGTCCTTGCTTGGAGACAGTACTGTACTGGAACCCTGTGTCACCTTACAAACTGCCTATCTGCCCAGCTATGCTGTAGGAACTAGGTGGGCAGGGACTGCATCTTGCATTAATCTGTGTCTGACAGGTACAAAATGCTCTTCAGTGTTAGTTCATGGTCTTAGGATCAGAGAATGCATTTCCTAGAGTTTAAAAGGCAGCAAGGCCAGCATTTTCCATAGGACCCTGTGGACTTCTCAGTTAATCATATTTTCCAATTAACTTTTCCACAGTGCTCCATAGATCTTCTTGTTCTATTCCTGATCATAATGCACAGTTTCAAAAATGTGGAGTTTTTTAATTGATGTTAAATAAGCTCCTAGAAGTTGCACTGCAATGAAGTAATTTCATAGAAAGGCAAACTAGATTTGCTTGTCAGATAATAAATATATGTATGTTCATAATTAAAAGAGATTCATCTTTCCAGAAAGGAGCATAATGGAATGAAGAAGGGGTACAGAAATTCTGAGCTCTGTACAACTAGTGATGCATTTCACCTGAGATCTTTTTCAGTAAAATGCAACATTCTGAATTTTAAAGGCTTGAGATGAGTTGGAAAAAGTTCCTTTGAGGACCTGTCAAGAAAGTAAGAAGCTTCAACTAGAGGTGGTGGTATTTAGGTTAAACATCTGGAAGACTCTCAAACACAAAACCTGATAGCTGGTGGAACAGGTAACTAAAGATGGCTGGAGGTATTTAACAATAGGGCAGTCCCAGGAGGGAAGCAGGCTTCAGCTCTAGTGTCAACGCCGGCTGAGCTGTACGACCTTCCCTGGGTCCTGTGACTGCCCTGGCACAAACAGCCACCGTACGCTCCCAGCCTGGGGAGGTAGCACCAGCATCTCTAGTGCGGATGGGTTTAGAACAACAACACAAGGAACTGAAAGGGACCCTGTATAGAAGACAGTGAGTGAAGAACAGAACTCTTGCCCCAAGTCTCCCCATTAAAAGTTGGACTCCTGAAGCTTCTCTCCACCACAGCCTCCACATACCCTCAATGGTGATCAAGATAGTGCTATCTGGATCAAGTGTGGGGTCTCTTTCAGTTCCATGGTTTGACATTTGACACTAACCTATCAACTGGGCTTTTTCAGGTCTAGAAGGTGAATATTTTATGTGAGTTTTCATTAAGTTCTGAATGTCGAAAGTTTCTGAGAAGACTCCTCTGTGACCCAGCATATAAAGAACTACAAAGGCAATTCCCTAAAACAACATAGGGGCCTACAGGGCCACAAAGGTGCTGTGTATGTGTCCTTAAGTGCCTCACAGGCAGCTAAAGACAATCAAAGCAAATCAGCTCTCAGGGAGTATAGGCACAGGGTAAGGACAGAGAAGGATGTCCTGCAGACTTCCACCCTGGGGTGGGGCAAACGGACGGTATGGGGCTTAATCCAACAGTCAGGGCTGCAATGAACCTAGACAGAAAAAAAAACCAGATCCAGGTGGACTTTCTAGACAACTTTTATTAGAATAGATGTTTACATATAACTGTTTACTGTGATACTATTCCCTCTTCTCATCTGCCCCAGAAGGGAAGAAGCTTGCACTCCACTCCTGAGAAGGGGCCAGTCGGGAAGGAGCGCTTCCAACCTCACGTAGCCTGCGCCCTCACGACTCCCTCCCTGGTCAGGAAGTCCTTTTCCTACCACTGCCTAAGGGAGAAGGATCAACAAACCTCGGTTGGTCTGGTGTTTTGACTCGTTCTACAACAATGGTGCATTTTTTAATTTATTGAAGTACGGTTGACATACTGTACTTGGAATGTTATATTAGTTTCAGGTGTACAACATATGGATTCAATAATTCTCTACATTAGGCTGTGCTCACCACTGTAAGTGTAGTTAGCATTCTGTCACCATACAATGTCATTATATTTTTTCTGCTCTCCTGCCATGCAGAAAGCTTGGCAAGGCAGGCCCTGCCTCTCCCGGAGAAGCTGCAGGTGTCCAGCATTTCCCAAGATCACTGGGACTGGAATGTTTAAGAAACACAGATCGAGGGCCACCTTCTGTAATCCACTTGACCAGCTGAGATTTTGACACACTCTGACTGTCGCTGTGTCTTATTTCCTAATTAGTTCTAGATTCAGGAGGGGACAGAAGGAGTGTCTTTACACGCCTCTTAACACTCCAGCACCTTTTATGTTTGAAAAAAGGAGGTCACCTGATGTTTAGCCTTAGGAAGGGGATGGCCAATGTCCACTGTCACCTCTGGTACATATGGCCTTCTTTTATCCTCAGCCATGGAGACACCTTGGAGTCCCTCTTGACATGGTGTTCACATGGACAGTCACCACCAATAAACTGCCACAGCAACGTGAAATTATCTGTTATCCCAGACCTCTGCATATTGGGCGCTGGCTGATTTCCTTTCTGAAGAACTTCTTACTATACTTAGCCAGACAGGTTATCTGTGGTCATCGTTCATTCACTCACTGCACAAATAGTTAATTAGCAATTTATACCTCAAATGGGGGGGCGGGCAGAAAAAACTACTGTCTTTATGGGATCTCTTTAAAATAATCAAGTATTGAGGATAATAAAGGACGATGAGCCTTGCTGAGAAGACATATTCTCACTGCACTAGTGGGTACAATTTAGAAAGAAAGAGATTGAAAGGCTCAAACATTCCCAGAGCTGGCAGGCCATCCGCCAAGGATGAGTGTGACAATCTTATGTTCCATATAACAGCAGAGAACTTCCTGACACCTTAGCCCCATCATGAGTATTTCTAGGACTCTACAAACAGTCCCACATCCAAATGCCTATGGTTTGTCCTAAAATTCTAACACCACTTCTCTATTCTGAATACACAATTTGAAAATACCAATATTTTCCATTCCACTTATGAATGTTAGAGGAGAAGTGACCAACATGCGAGGAGGAACTGAGAACATCTACCTGACACAATGCAACTGCACACAAACATGCTTCTTGGTAAGTAAGTCAGGCATGCACCCTCAATCATAGAAGCTGCACGATAAATCATTCAACAAAAGCAAAAGGAAGAAATGGAAGGAGGTGAATTCAAACAAAACCAAAACCCTTCCATTATTTACACTCCAAAATCAGAAGAGGAAAACCAACCATACTAATTGGTTGATCTTGGAGCCTAGATAGGTAGGTGAGTAGGTATGTATGTAGGTAGGAAGGTAGGTAGGTAGGTAGGTAGATATCCATGGTGAGAGTTAGAGAGAGAGAGAGAGAGAGAATTTTCCAAGATGCTTGAAAGGAAAAGTAAATATAACCCAACACACTCGTGTTTTTCATTTTTGTTTCTGTCCCCACCCCGTCTTCCTCCTATCCCTCGGAGACTACAGCCCTCGGAGAAACGGAATTGGGTATTAGCTGGCTATTAATTAGAGGATCTAAGTTTGCTGGTACGGAAGGATTAGTGAGAGCTAGCCACACGATGCTCGGCTAATCCCTCACCTGAGGCACCGGGGGCCGTTATGGCCTGGTGGTGCTGTGTGGGTAGGAGTTCCGAGGAAATTGAGAGGATCTTTTCCTGACAGCTTCCTATGCTGAGTGTCAGCACCTGGCCTGCTTTGATGATGGTTTTTACCCTAATCAGACCACCCAGGAACTGCAGGGACAAGAAAGCCAGCTGAGTTTCAGGGACATGTCCATGAAGCTATAGGAGGATTACAGAAAAAAGGCATTCTTGTTATCTGTAAAATCCATATACATTCCTACACAGACAGGAGGAAATGCCATTTGGGGCTGTGTGCTTATGCAGTTTAGAGCTTGTAACTTCATCTTCTAATTTTTTTAGAACATTAAGGAGAAGTTACACAATATTCAGGAACAAAGTCCAACTTCAAATTCAGAAGTCCCTAGGAAGGAAGAAAGGATTAGGGTGCATTCATCTGGTTTAAAGATGCTGACCCCAGTGAGAAATTACTGGACTAGTGAAGTGTGAACACACTTGTTGGAAAGGTGAACACTCTTTAAAGTACTAATGACCCTCATTAAGAAGGCTTCCTCTTTCAGTAATTATTGCCTGAGTTCTCTGACCTCAGTCCAGACACCAGCCCAAGCTCGATTTATCTGTGACATCATCCCATGCCAATGCTGTCCTCAGACACTCAGGTTTTAATACAGGACATCTGTGACTATTTGATGCATTCCTAAACCCAAAATGTAACATTCTAGAATGATTATTTATATTCAGGAAGAAAAGAGGAGAAAAGTACAATGTATTTCATGATGGACAGGCACAAGAATCAGTGATGCCCAGGTTGGAAGGGCCAGGAGAGAGAAGAAAAAAGAATAATATCAGCCGTGTCTTCAAGGAAATTTTATAGGCAAAGTAGACAAGTATACAATGAAATTAGATGAGCTATAGAACTGTGGGCATGTTACTTGACCTCACTGCAATTCTATCATTTATAAAATGGGTATAATAAGAGTATGTATCTGATGTGGCTGTGACGAGGATCCAGTGTGTTAATACGTGTAAAGTACTTAAAATAGTACCTGGCACACAGTAAGTAATGATGATGATGATCATGGTGACAATGATGATGTTACTGTCATAATGGTTAATTTTTTTTTATCTTTTTTAACTGAGATATGGCTGATCTATGTTATATTATGTAATGGTCAATCATATGTCTCAACTTGAATAGGCCACAATACCCAGATATTCTGGCGAAACACCAATCTAGATGTTGCTATTTTTAGGTATTTTAGATATTTTTAGGAGAGATTAACACTTAGGTCAAGAAATTTCGAGTAAACAGATTACTCTCCATAATGTGGGTGGGCCTCATCTAATCAGTTGAAGGACATACATACATATATACTGTGTATACTTCTGTGCAGTGTGTATATATTCTTACTATATACTATACTTACTATATGTATGTGTATATGTACACGTACACACACACACACACACACCCTACTGGCTCTATTTCTCTGGAGGGCCCTAACACAAATGATATTTTTTAAATTATTATTTTATGGCCAAAAAAGATGAGAGAAATGCCAGGGATCAATATCACAAACAAGATTTCAACTTGATTAACTTTTTCTGTAAGGGCCATCCTGTTTGATCTTGCTTCCCTGAGAACACTGGCAGAGTGTCAAGAGGACAATTTACTTAATGCATACCTAGTTGTTTCCTTTCTATTAGAAAATAAATACAAATGTTTAATTAAAGTAAAGAAGTCACATCCTGATCATATCAGGGGCAAAGGTCTTCACACTCAACTCACTTAATCATATAAACACAGCGACTCAGTTCTTGGATTTAGAAGGTAAAAAGGCCTCCCTCAGTTCCCCTCTTCACTTTGTTGAAGAACACCTTAGGCCTTCCCTACAGAATAGTTCCTATCAGTTTAGACTGACACTGTATCTAAGGAACATTTAAATATTTGCAACAAATGCAAATGAATTGCCCAAGAAGAAAAATCCAACTCCATGCCACTTTAGAAAGGCTATGATATATTAAGAAACTAACCACTTTCTTTAATATCTCTTAACTCCAGACAGGGACAAATAAAGCTATTTGTTAAAACAAAGCTTCCTGAAACATCTAATATTCTGACAACTTCTGCTAGATTAATGAAACACTTGAAATATAAAAAGTGAAATCTGTATTTCTTTCATTATCTGTTTATGGCATTAATAAGAACTGCTTTGCTAAATACTCTATTGTCAGTTTTCTATTGGGATAAATTTAAGGTATTAAGAATACATAAGAGCTTTATATTTAAATCTTGTTCCAAATGATGACTATATTGTTCCGATGGGGCCCACAGCATTGAGGTTATAGTTAGATGCATTATACTGTACTGAGCTAAAAGCTAACTTAGGCTGAAAATAGCCCTCCACAACCACTGAGATCTTATAGTTTTCACTAAAGTCTACCCCCGAATTTAAATGTCTGATGTGGCAGGAAACTCGTGCTCTTTAATCAGGAGGCTCTGATGTCCCAGAGTTTCTGTGTGTGTTTGCATGTGAGTGTGCATGGGGTTCGTGTGTGTTGTTACATTTCATCTGCTATACGGGCTTTCCTCTATGATTACAAAATATTTTACACATATTAATTAGAAAAATATCCCCCTGAAGTGGATAGAATTTTCCAGTTTTCTAAATTATCTTCCCAGATAATTTGCTTTCAAACTAGAACTAGAATGAGGAGGCAATTCTAAATTGTCACGTTTTCTGTCTGTCCCTTGTGTTCTCACCTATCTGTTTCATGACCACCCTCCCCTCGCTCCCTTTCTTCAAGCTCCAGATTTCTAGGTCCATCGTAAAGGGAATCAACAAAGACTACGAGCATTCTCAGGATGGGCTTCTGAAGCCTTGAACAGGTAAATGAGCTTCTGCTGCTACTGAGAACAAACCAGGACTGAGCGAGCCCTGCCAAGGAGGGTTCTGCTGAGCGTCTGTCATCAGGGTATGGATGGACGGGGACCGGAAGGGGAGTTTCTTTGGCAGTCAGAGAAAAAGAAACTGGCCTAGCACTGCTCTAAATTGACAGGAACTATGAGGAATTCCTTAGACGATTCAGCAGCCATTCCTGCTATGAGAGGCCTTGCTTGAAAGATGTTCTTAGACTTTTGTCTTAGGGGCAGTCTAACAAGTTGCTATGCTATTGTTATGTGTTATGTGTTAGGCTTATGAGAGCAGCCTAGCACACTATGCCCAGGAAGCCTAGCAGTTTTACAAGATCTCAATTATATATGGTAGCAGAGACCATATAAGCTAGCTGCTTATCACAGTCCATTCTTCCCTTCCTCCTTTACTAATAGTACCTGAATTTTGTTGGACAAGGCAACGTATCCACTTTACATTTCCCAGTTTCTGCTGTGACCACTCACGTGACTAAATCCTACTGAGTGGGATGTAAGAAGTTACATGTTGGGGCTTCTGAGAAACTTCCTTAAGAGGGGACTTACTCAGCTAGCAGCCTCCATTCTGCCCATCCCCCCTCCTCCTCCTTCCTATCAGGAATAGAGATGATGACGGCTGGAGCTGCAGTCACTACCTTGTGACAATGAAGCAGCATTGAGGATAAAAGCTACTAAGGATGGTAATTTTAAAAAATGAGCCTGAGGCATTGATAATATGATGGTTAGGCAGCTTGTTAAGATCAATCAATCAATCAATCATTTAAAGATCCCTACAGTTTATCTCCCAAGTAGCTGTAGTCGCCCTTTATTCTAGTCAATTATTCAGCATCTACTTAATGCCTAATGTGAGCCAAGTGCCAATGGTACAAAGGATGAGGCACACATCATGCCCTCAAGGAGCTAACAGTCTGCTGTGGGAAACAGGTAAGTAGCAGAGTACATGTTGTATGATAGTAAGATGTGTGTTATTACCCCATTCAAAAGAGGTCTATCAAGTCCCTACTAAGTTCTAGACACTCTCCCAGGGACACAATAAGGAGTTTATATTCTAAATGGCATGGAGAAGAGCAAGTTGGAGAAACAAAAACAAAAATAGTAAGATTAATGAACAAGACAAGGTCAGAAAATAGGGGTGCTGTGACAGTGAGTGACTGCTGGTAGCCAGCAAAGGCCTCTCTGTATTTAAACCGAGATCCTGAACAAAGAGAAAAAAAGAGCAAAACTGCCCTGTGGAGAGCTGAGGGAGGAGCTCATGCAAAGGTCTCAGGCAGGTATAAGCTGCTGGAGGATGATGCTAATAACTCCTAGAGAGAAGCACTTAGCCCTGACTGGATGGGGGGGGGGGTGGTTAAGGAAGTTTCCCAAGTTGGCCTGGCAAGTCCTTCCCTCTAGAGCACAGAATTCCCAGCAGAGAAAGCACAGTGACTGAATTCCCTCCCCCCACCTTCCCTCAGGCCCTACTCAGTGACACCACAACTGTGCCTCACTCCCAACATATTTTCCTTCCCTGAGAAATCATCACAAGAGACTCAGAGGGGAAAAAAAAACCAAACCAAAGAAACCTATCCTTCTCATTCTATATCAGAGGAAAATAATTTTTGGCAGCACTGCCACTTCGGAAGCAGTTGTCATGATGAAGGCCCAGCCTGTACCAAGATCAACGGCCACGTAAAAGTTCACTAACACACCATTCCTGTTCAAAGTTCGCCAGGTACCTCAGTTCAGAAGGGTCAACTTCATTCTTCATTGGCCATATGCCAAGCCAGTGTGGAACAGAAGCAGCCCAGACCCTCAAAGCCACAAGAGAAACTGATGCAAACTCATGCCCCTTAACTCCAAAACCCCAACCTAGTTCTGTATGAGGCCCCATGAACACGCATGGGCCTGCCGGATGGTGCCTGTGTCCTGAGTACCCTCCAACGGCTTCATGACATTACCAAGCAGATGAGGACATCCCTAATCTTTTGGTTTAGCCAGCATTATTTAAACAGTGGGAAATATGGAAACACACCAGTCCACTGACTTTAGAAGATTCTGAGGTGATGTATCCAATTTTCAATAAATGATGATGTTATCACCTGGACAATGATTCTTTGATCATTAAAAGAAAATGTGACACTGTCCTCTTTCTCAAACCAAAATGAGCTCTTTTCCTTTGGAAAAAAAAATGAGGGTTTATCAAGTGAAAAGGTTTTTCCTCATTTTAATGAAGATCCTTTCTCTCTTTTCATAGATTTACTGCACTCAGTAATTGTCAAGTTATTACCTAGTGATCTATTTCTAATGAACTCTACTTGGTTAAAAAAGAAGCTGAATGAAAAAAAAAAGGAGTTGAACGCCAAAGAATAATTTCTCATTGGTTTCCTATTACCTTTCTGTTGACTGTTCAGTCTCCCATCTAAAAGTGGGGCTGCTGACAGTTTTGTGGAGTCTTCCGGTGACTTCCCTCATATACGTTTCTCTCAGATTAGTACTTTATGTAAAACTGGGACTGGTAGATCATTTTTCTCACTGATGCCTCTATTTGTAATTTTCGTCTGATCATCTAGATTAGACTGAATGTTGGCTCTCAACCTGGGACTAGTAGATCATTTTTCTCACTGATGCCTCTATTTGCGATTTTCATCTGATCATCCAGATTAGATTGAATATTGGCTCTCAAGCTAACCCACGCTGTCTTCTATGAGTTCTCTGTGTTTAAAATAAGCCTCCTTATATTGGCTTTTTGTTCTACTGGCCCAAGTTGAGATTGGAGTTGATGATCTTGGGTTGGAGTTGATTATATTCTTTGCATATTGTCCCAGTGTGGATACTTCTCACTATAGAATTAAAGCTGTTTAAATGTATTACCTGTTCCTCTATCAGTAATAACGTCCATATGTAGGAATAGCCTAATAAGTCAAGCAGGATTAATTAGACAAAAAAACCAACTTAAGGCAAAGCAGACTGTGAAAGGGTGGTGGTGGGGAACCTGAACTCCCACTTCTTCAAAGTGCAGAGGTTGGTCAAAGCCTCCTGTCTTCATCAAATTACACCACCTGCCAGGAGTTCAGGCATGGAAGGAAACATGGAGGGAGCCAGCCCTTCTTTCATTGACGGTCTAGGAGTTTATACTCTAAGGGTGAGTCAGCAGGCTCTACAAACTCTTTGCTTTTTACATTTTTCAGCACTTACGTGCTACAAACCATGCTTGACTCTAGAGGTACAAAGAAGGAAAAGACAAGGCAGTGAGTGACGCAGCTGCCAAAGAGCTCCCCTGTAGCCAGAGTGACAACCAGTCAGTGGCCCACAAGACCCAAGTCCAGAAAGAGCTTCCTCTAAAATGTAATCATCAGATTCGAAAATATACACTTACATTTAATTAAGAAAGGAAATGGACCTTAAGAGTTTATCTGTTGAGGTTTTGTAAACAGACTTAGAGAAAATAGAGTCAACAGGGAGTTTGTGTGACTCTCTGACATAAAGTCAGTAATGCGATTCACCCATTTAAGTATTCCACAGTTAATGGACACCCACTATATGTATGGGCTGGCACTACAGAGGCAAAACATGATCCCTGCTCTCCAGATGCCTTGTCCTCAGAGATAAGTGAATATATCAAGATAGCTCAGAATGCAAGACTTACTGTCTGCAGGTTGATGCAAAGACAAGAACCAAGGCATGAAGGAACCAGAGATTAAAAAATGGCCTTTAGTTGGTTCTCAAAAGAGAAACATGATTCCTAAGACCTGGCATAATTTTATTCAAAATTACTTTGTAATTTCTACTCGTCCATAACAACACTGTCTCCTCCCTTCGTTCAGACACTATCAGGATCACTTGAATATACGTATGCAGAAGATACAAATGGGTAAGTCTCCACTGTCTAATTAGTAAAACACACAGCAAGGAAACAGTTCTTTGACTAGGTAAAACCACTAGCCTAATGGAACTCTAAAGTAAACTGCAACACTTTCCTTGAAGACTTACGGCAAAGAGGATCTCCTCTCCCTTTCCACAGGTGGGGTGAAGAGCTGATATTGACGAACATACTGAGCCTTCTCACCTATGAAGTCACACTGCCCACCCAGGCACCCCAGTGGACCCCGCCACAGTGTGGTCGGTTCAGGCCCTTTCTCCTCTTCATGAAGGCAACTGGGAATGGCGAGTTTCTGCTTTTCCATTTGTCCAATTTCTGTCCCGCACTGTCTAGCCAAGAGAAATGAGAAACTCACTATCCATCTCACCCTCACTGGGGAAATTATATGGGGTCTAGGTTATGCAACAATGATTCCTTCAAACAGCTTCTTTTGACTCCAAAATCTAGTCCACAGATATTTTTAGAGATGGCTCAGCTCTGCACTCTGGGATATAGAACCACTGAGAGTAAGCCACACATGGGAAAGATGCTTTTGGGGCTAGAGAGCAGAGGCTGTCAACAAAAGTCTTCCTGGCCCCTAGGGAAAACTGTGAGCCATGGGACAGGGGGGTCTGCCACACCCCAGCACAGCCCGGATGGCATTCAAAACGCACTTGTTGAACAAGTAGTACATGTGACGATGCATGCACAAAGCCAGTTCACCAAAGTTTTGACAAACAGAAATTCCCTCATTACCTATTTCAGTGATTTTCTAAATGTTTCATAGAAAATTAACTTTAAGAACCAGGTCCCCCATTCAGTCCTCCAGGCTCAGTGTAACAGGCACAGCCCCCAACACGAAGACGTGCTTCCATTCTGGGAGATGCCATATGCAACGAAGGTCACTAAGAGATGGGTGGTGGTCCAGAGAGAGGCTCTGATGGACATCCTCCTGGGACTTCAGGGTGCACCACTGTCTTCTGAATTTATCCATAACATGCCCCAAGCTCAGACATGGTACTTCCCTTGCAAACCAACACTCATCAAGAATAAGGGAAAGCAAATTCATCTGGGCCACCCTAATTAGAAACCAATAATAGATGAATAGGAATTAGGGCAAAGTTCACACTGTTTGATACTTGTGTAAAATGGTTTCTTTACGGAGCTAACAATACCAAAAGTTGGTGTGTGGGTGGGTCATAAGTAACTAACTTATTTAGGAGACTATGGTACCTCAGCCACCTTTAATCCCCAATTACATACAAATAACTAACAAACTAATCTCAAATCTTTAAGGTAGTGACTTATGTCTTTTCTTTTTTTTTTTATTTTTTATTGTTATGTTAATCACCCTATATTACATAATTTGTTTTGGTGTACTGGACTTATGTCTTTTCATTTGTGTACCACTCAGAGCCTTGTACTCACTACATCCTAGATAAAATGATCCTAATTAAAATATGTCACTTTAGGGGCTTCTCTTTGGCAACATTTTGTTCTCCTCATGCAAGTGAATGTATTATTTGCTTTAGTCAGTCATTACATAAATATTTATTTAATACCTATTATGTGCAAAGCCCTGTATAAAGTATTGTAACAGGATGTCAATATAAACAACACATTTAAGGAAGTGCATGGATATAAATTCAAAAGGTGGATATATGTAGACAGACTGCACAGAGCTGTCACAGGAAGTGGGAGTTGCAACTGACCAATGAGAGTAAGAGGAAGGCCCTTTAGGACCAGCTTGGGGGACATACACAAGTACGCCCGTGGAGATGGGAGGGTTGGAAATCAGCTCAGTGGAGGTAGAGAGCGTGGCGTGGGAGTACACAGGGAATACTAAGACATTCAGGTTTTTTTCAATGCACAGAATAAATGAAGGGACTGGTGGGGGATAAAGCTGGGAAGACAGAATGGGGACTTAGCATGGATTATCCTGCAGCCAAGATCAGGCATCTAGATTTTGGCCATAAGAAGTGAGTGGCAGAAATCTTTTAAGCAAGGGAAGTCGTGATAGTTGTACGGAAGAGCAATAAAACCACATTATTTTTCTAGTCCTCTCTACCTTGGGGGACTCTCATTTAGGTTGATTGACTTCTCTCCCCAACACTAGTCTGCGTTAATAAAACTCTGCTGTACAGGTGACCAGTCTGGGGGTACTCAGAGCTCCATGGCTGCCTGGGCCTACCTTGTCCCGGGGGCAAGGCCTGGCCATCTTCTGCCTGCAGTGCTCAGTTCCTATAGAACTCACCCCATTATGGAACTGCAGGTGTGGGAGAATCTTACACTAAGTGAATCCGGAGACAACTCCCTGTTTTACCCCCATCCCATCCACCTGCTCCTTGACACCTTTCAGCTTCTGTGGCACACTCTGAGGGTCTTGCTTGGCTTTGTGTGCAGACAGCAGGGATTTTTCTTTGCTGCTATAGTCTATTGTATTTCATTTGGAATCGAAAAACTCAAAGGAAGAAGGATGATGAATGAGAACAGTGGATGGCAAGGGCCTTGTTGAAAGGACACCTTCACCCTCCTGCCCCAAATTAGCTTCTCCTGCTATCCCCCCAGATGGACCTCCCTGCCTCTTTCTGAGAAAGAACAGAAGTCCTAAAGACACAGCTCCAGAAAGTCCAGGACAGAGCTAGCAGCATGCACAGCATCTCCTCATCCTAAACCTTCAGTCCATGTGGGAAAACATCTGAGAATTAAAACCACTGCGTCAATAAATAAATAATGAAAATTAAAACTGCTAAGTGAAATAAGCCAGTCAGAGAAAGACAAGTAAGTAGCGGAGTACGTGTTGTATGATTTCACTCATATGTGGAATTTAAAAAACAAAACAAACGAACAATGGGAAAGAAAAGAGACAAACCAGAAAAACAGACTCTTAACTATAGCGAACAAACAGATGGTTACCAGAGGGGAGAGGGTGGGGGATGGGGGAAATAGGGGATGGGGATTAAGAGTGCACTTGTCTCGATGAGCACTGAGTAATATATGGGACTGCTGGATCACTATATTGTACACCTGAAACTAACATAGCATGCACTGTATGTTAACTACCATGGAATTAAAATTTAAAAATTCATTATGACAGAGCATTTGATATTTAATATGCTCTTTTGTCTAATTTTAAAAAATGTTAAATGCAGTATCATATGGACTAAAGAACACATAAACTTAAAAAAAAAAAAAAGGGAGTTGTGTCTTCCCTACCACGAGCTCATGACCACATCCAATCCTTCCAACTAAAGTGATATGAATCCTGGGAAAGAAATGGGCAGAAAACCTCTGGATGTATCCTCAATTTAACTCCTCCAATTAAAATATTAGTTGGAAAAAATAAAGGTCACTTTCAAGGTGACCTTGGCAAGTTACTCAGGTTTCAGAGGTCTCATCTGGAAAATGGGAAAAATACTAGTACAGGGGTGGTCAAGAATTAAATGAAGTAATGCATATAAAAGTACTTAACCCATTCATTTAGGATGTCTTATTGCTGCTAACATTCATGTATCCAAACTGTTTTATTTATTTCACTGTTTCCATCTCAAGTGAAACATTGTTTCCTTTTAGTTCCCCTTAAGGCAGGAGAAAAGAACTTTGGGGCTAGTATGTGAACTCTTATCTGGTGTATGAATGTTCTAAAACACTCACAGGCATCTATATGCATCTTCTACAGCTACTGAAATAATGTTTCAAATATCAAAACATGGAATGGAATGAAATGTCTTTTCACACAATAACCATGAAATGATATTTTTCATTTGGGGGAGAGTACCCCACTCTTCCCAAGTACTTAAAAAAATACTTTATTTCTTATACTTTTCCTAGCCATTACAAAGAAATTTTAAAAATCAAATCTCTACTAGCAATTTGATTTATAAGAGACAGATGAGAAAGCATTACTAACAGTGATTTTATAGCTTAACCTTAATTACATGTGCAGCTGCATCAATTCAGTTTGGACAAATAATTACATGATTAATCGTGCAGTAACATTAAATGTAACATAACAGTAAGATTAAACAGATTATCTCTACACTCCTTCCTCAGCCAAGTATTTCTGCATTTGTGGTTCGCTTTCTAAGGTTTTATTTTGTTTTTGAACCTGTCAAAAAAAAATAACGGGAGAAACAAGGAGAGCCAGTGTGTGCGTGAATATGTGAGAGATTCCAGGAGAGGAAGAATGGAAATATTTGCTGAATTTTGAATATTCTGTTTGGTAAAAAGAGATATAAAGTCACTGCATTCTGCACCCCAGTGCCTGGGTCATGGGAGACAATTCAGGGTTTGTCCTTTGAATGAATGATCACAGCAATTCATTATTGCTACTAATAATGAAAATATTATGGCCAAATAAAAATTTAGTGAGTTATTTTGGTGTGTGTTCAATGAACTGTCATATCCATGAACTCATTTTATTGTACAAAAAAGATTTAAAAACTAGGTGTAACTATTTCAAACTCCTAGATGGAGAATTTATCCATTCATTTAGCAAATGTTTCTTAAACACCTATTATGCATAATTACAACAGGAGAATCAGACTCGTATATCAATCTGTTACTTAAAATTGTGTATATTTATACACTCTGTGCCCTGCTAGAACTGTGACAAATTCTTGAGAACTTTGAGACATACTTCCTATTGGGACAGCAAATAAAATCTCATTTGAAGACAGAAAACTGCTACTCAAGAAATTTGATAATATGAGAATATATATGCCTTCATCCAAATATATGTGCCTGTGTTCACAGATGTCCCTTATAATCTGACTTAGTGCCAAAGGGGTTAGGTAAAATTAATCCACCAAAAATCAAGGCTAAGATAACTATACTAAATACTAAAATGAGCTTTTATTTAGCCTAAAAAATCTAAGGGAGAAAATTTATTTAATTAAAGCTTAACAATTTTTATGTTCTAATTTTAACAACCCATTCAGTCTTAAGCAAAGAGTGAGTTAAGTCTAATTATTCCTCAAAATAATTTTTCTGAAAAAATCTGTATGATTGCCTTCAAGAACATCTGATTTCTAAACCTGATTTTTTTGCAAAAAAATAATCGAGTCTGCAATTCTTACCAGGATTTCTCTTAAAACATACACACACACACACACACACACACACACACACACACACACACACACA
>NW_027397072.1:79661906-79749825 GCF_003265705.2 Callorhinus ursinus
ACACACACACACACACACACACACACACACACACACACACACACACACAACCCTACCACCATGCCATCATCCTGGTTGATTTTCTCTTTAATTACTAACTTGTCTAACTCTGCCAAGTGCTCATTCGCTAATGGTTTTGCCTATGATCTGACCAGTTCTCCAACATCAATTTCATTGACATCATTGAAATCCCATATTTTGGTAAGACATGGACACCACAGTTCCAAATTGCATTGTATTTGCAATTTATTGTCAGATGTTTACAACAACTTCTTAGGAGGAATAAACAGATACAAGGTTAGGAAAGAGGAGTGGAAATTCATGTTACAAATGGTCGGTTCATTTGTAAATACTGTCATATTACAATGACTTGATTTTCTTTGTGGGGTTTTTTTAAGATTTATTTATTTATTTTAGAGAGAGGGAAGGAGGGGCAGAGGGAGAGGGAGAGGCTGTGTGATTTGGGATAGGGAAACAGGGACAGACATTCAAGGCCACCTGTGCCTCTTAGCAGCTGTATGACTCTTGAAAGAGTATCTAATGGCTTTAGACTTCTTTCTTCCACTGTAAAAAATGGAGACAATACTCCCTAACTCACACAGGTTTTGGAATGATTATATACAAGACATACTTGAGAAAGCATCTCACAGAGATACTCCAGAAATGTTCATTTCCCTTCCCTTCTTTAGAAAAATGATCATAAATTCAATTTGCAAATACCTAAAAGATGAGTCATTTAAATAAAAGTGCACTCTGGTTAATTTTAAATCCTTCTGTGTCCAAACTACAAGTCATCGAAGACTGAGGATCAGTAATAGCTATAACTTCTCAAATTCATCAAAATGTATTATTTCATTCTGTACAGAGTAGCTAACCAATGAACTGAGAAAGTTGTTTTATAATATACTTCCTCAGACTGTTTTATACAGAAGAGGAGGAAAAATGCCAGTTGTTAAAAATAGGCAGGAAAATTATGTGAAAATGAGAGACAAAGTGATGGATGGCAACAATTGTAGAACCAACACAGTCAGCTGCAAACATGAAGACAGAGGGATAATGGTGTGGGAAGGACCCAACTGAGGAAATGGGCTTCCCTCACCGGCTGCAGCACCTGGTCCCATGATCCTCCACTCCCTTTGATAGTGGTCTATAGTAGGAGAGATACAGCTCTGGCCAATACACCTGAGTGAGTCACTGGAACATGTTAACAAATGATCAGCAAGAACACAGCGGGTCTTGTGGGTTTGGCTGCTTGGCCAAGGTCATGGCTTAACACTTGCCTTGTATACCAAGTCCAGGGAATTTCTGTGAGTGTGTGTGAGTTGAGTAATGGAGTAACACAGATTCTATACCCCTCCTGTGCATGAACCAACCAAAATCCTCAAAGAATAAGCTCTCCTGACAGAGTCAGTAGACAGTTCTACTGTCAGTGATGTCTTTTCATACACATTTAGCATAATATAAATATTAATTAACAACCTGCCATGCTGATAAATATACATAGAAGGCAATGCTTAGGCTTTTTTTTTTTTCCTATGTATTCACATTTTAGGGCTACTCCAACTTCCAAGTATAGAGAAAATGGATTTCATATAGTTTCCAATAAATGGTGACATATGTGTGTGTATATGTATATACACATACATATTCTGAAACTTTGTGGAAATGTTAAAAAGGTAATTGTATATATACACACAAAACACTCTGAGGAAGTAGAGTATTTAGAAATGCGCCAATTATCACCAAGGTGATGTAGTAAAATGAGGATAATAAAATATAATTAAACATTAATTACAGAAACTATCAAAAATAATTGACTTGTACAAAGCACAGTACCACCATTAAAAAGGAAACTGATGGATAATAAAATATATACAGTATTCTGTTCTCTAGACATAATTACTTCAAGGCAGCAATTAAATTTATAGAAAACTGTTAAGTTTCTTTTGTGATGCTTTACTACTGTGAACTCAAGACGTTTTGACTGAGAACTGCCTCCAAAAATTTCTCATGATTGTTTAACATCTTAATAGGAAACACTGCCATAAACTCCAAGATGTGCATTATAAACAAATAGAAAGAATTTTAATGCAGTTAGGACTCTGCTGCACTTGTCACATTGCTGGTGCCCACAGAACAGACTTTTGTTCCCTTTAGAAATGTCCAACGCTCTTACAACCAAGGCAGAGTGCAGTTTAAGCTGAAGGAAAAATTTAATTTTAATGCAAAAATAATATTCTGCAGAAATGCTTGCAGAATATATTTTTACTAAAAATTATCATGCCAGAGTTTTTATTTTGTTTATTTATCATTTCAGGAACTAGGACACCGTTCCATAAAACCATCCCAATGTCCTTATGGGAAACATTAGGTTTTTAAAAGGGCATAAAAATCTCTCCTTTTGGCCTTTTCACAGCATATTCAGAGGGTCAAGAGAATTCTCTACATATAGGCAGCTGTAAACATAAACTCTACACTGGTGCAGAGGGTCCATGGGGGGAGGCGAGGATTTCACATTTTTACACTGACAAAGTTTGTAACCACTCAAAAATGAGTGATTCTAGTCAAAATAGGTGTGTATAAGTATAAGCAAAGTGGAAGCAGTAAATTTGAGAATTCTATATGTACGCGTATGTGCGTGTAGAACAGCCTTCAAAAATCCAATCGTATTTAATTTTTCCTTGTCATATGCTTTTTTTGTTTGTCCACAAATGATGCTTTTAAAAAAAATATTGCCTTAGTCCAGCAACACTACAGGGACATCAGATTAAAGGAAGGAGGAAGACATGGCTAGAAAGCACAGGGTCCCTCCCTTACTGATGTGAGAAAAAAACCCGAGTCTCCAAGGAATACTTCCTGAAGCAGAACTGAAATGGAAACATGATAGACATTTAATGTGAACCATTACAATGGAAGCCACTAGATTAGAGGTTGTTACTGAAGCAACAATTAGCTTAAGCTGACTGACACAAAACCCGACATCTAGTTTTTATAAGCAAGTTATTGTGTGAAGACCTGACTTTAAATGAATATGAAAGTCATCCCTCACCTGCAATGCCTTGATTTAACATTAAAAGAAACTGGAATGATTTGGCAATATTCCTTCAATATGCCTGATTTTGACCAAAATTATGCCACTAAAGAAATTTCAGAGGCACACGTATTCATCACCCATCTCTATTCATGACAGTACGTTTTGGCATCACGGAGCATGGCAAGGAGATTCTGAGAGGGACAGGAAATAAGGAACTCATTGATGTTATAGCAAATTCACCCTGTTGCCTTTGATTGAAGATGAAATGTGAGCTCCATGCCATAAGAACCACAGTGTAAAAGTAGGTAAAGTTTAAAAATAATATAAGCACTACCCACAGAAATTACAACTCATGGAAGGTTCAGCGGAAACAGCTGAGAGTGGTGCCCAATAAACACCAGGGCCCACATTAGAGCCTTGGGATAAAGAGACAATATGCATTCTACTGCCCATGAAATCTCAAAACGGCCCTGTTGCGCATGAACCGCAAAGAATCCTGTCACATTCACAAGCTCTGTGTGTGTGTGTGTGTGTGTGTGTGTGTGTGTGTGTGTCCCTGCATCATTAGTTACAGACCCGTTAGACACTCAATTAAATGTTGACCCCTAGAAATTTGGGAGGGCATTCCAGAGTTATTTTTTTTTTTAATTTATCACTCCTTTACAGGAAAGGCAGTCACTTAACACCTTAGGGTTGCATCAGAAATAGATTAAAATCAAAGGATAAAAATCTACTGTAATATCTCGCTTAAACTTATCTCCACAGACAGCCTGTCAAATAAGAAAATTCATTTATGTATGTGTGTGGGATGTGGAAGGAGGAAGAGAGGAGAAAACAGAAGTGAGCCAGTCTGTTTCTTTACAGAGAGAACAAGATACAGCATAGAGTCACAACACACCAGCACACTTTCGTAATGTTGGCCTCAACAGGGTGTTCGAAAGGCAGCGCCGTCTCCAAAGGCGATATCAGGTGTTAACAGGAGCAACCAGATCATCCAGGTGAGAGAGATCTTTCAGATAGAGCAGTATGTAATGGGCAAAGAAAGCAAACTCTCAAGACCTGTGGAAGGTAAAGTCTGCACATTCAATCTTGTTCAGGAGAAAGGTCACTCGGTAGGTGGAAACAAAGGGTTGTACCTGTTCTGTGTGATGTTTTTTTAATGTTGACAGCCAGGGAGGCAGGTGAGTCTTTTGACGGTAGAAAACGATTAGCACCTTAGAAGCACGGCTGGCTTGGCCACAAGGCCTGGCAGCGTGACTCATGCTCATTATGTGTTCAAAGAACTTTTGGCCCATTTGACTTTCCCACGATAATTAAAAAAGATGACTCTCAGAGTGGTGGGTAACTCCTCCCTCACCCCCTACTGAGGAAATTGGTGGTTGTGCTGTATTGGGCCCCGATAAGAATACTGTTTTCGGTTCTAGACACAGTCAGAGGGACGATGTCCACACAAGAGCAAGCAGAAAGACAAAGGCTTTGGAGATATTGAGTCTCAAGAACTGTGGACGCACATAGCCTGGAAAAACTGGTGGGATGGGATAGTTATACTCTAAAAACATGAAGGCTCAATATACGATACAATTCAATAAATATTTACTGAGTAACTTCCATGTGGATGGTCTCTGGAGGGATATGCAGAGACTGGTAAGAAACAGTCGCTGTCCTTGGGGAGCGTGCAATCTAACTTGGGCAGAGAAAAATTTTAAGTAAACACATAACCAACCCAAGGCAAGTCCGAGGAAGCACAAAATGCTGTGTGGACCCTATGAGAGGAAAAGATCATTTTTCGCTAAAAGACATTTTGGAGAGACGGATAAAGTTCTGATTGCCAGAGATTTTTTGAGGAGCAGGTAAGGAATAAGGACATTATCAGGAATAGGATGAACAAAGAGGTCCAAGTAAAAAATAAAATGTATGAGGTTGGAGGGAAAAGTCTAGTTTTGCCGGGAAAATACGATATGATAAAGAAAGTAGTGTGAGATTGGTATGTGAAATATGTACTTGCAAGGAATATTTGAATTTAAAGAAAATTTTTATTGTAGTATAGACATATATACCATTTATAGTTAGAGAAATGAAGCACAAGAATTCTTCCTCACACCTCCGTTCTAAGTCATCCTTTTGAGTCCAGCACTTTTCAAACACTCGATAATGGACTGCTGAGCCAAATGAAAAAGATAAATTTATATTTTTAAAGATAGTTTATAGCATAAATACTTATGAGATTACCAATTTTCCTCCTAAAATCCGTCATACATTTCTCCTTTTTCTTTCTGTTTGTAAACATAGTCCATTCTTGTGAAATGCATGCCCTTAACTCCCATGCATGACTTAAGCCCCATTTTAAGCTCCATATTAGCTCCCCCTTATCAGGAAGCGTAGTTTATGGCTTCTCCCTACCATACCCAATCACACCCACACCCAAGCAGAGACCATGGGTATTTGAATAGTGTCCCAGACAGAATGAATGAGGACAGGGATTTTGTGTGTTTTGTTCACTGTTATATTCCCAGTGCCTAGAACAATATGTGGAACATAGTCTGTGATCAATAAATATGTTGTTGGATAAAGCAAACAGATGTTTAACTTACACAGAATAAGCCAAAATAAAATTATGTGTTTTGTTGTTTGTTTACCTGCTTAAGATTATCTATTATACTAATGGAGTGGTACAATCAAGATTTCACACTAAATGAAATGTGGAAGTTCATGCTTAAAAAGGGTAAACCCTTCTTTCTTTGATGGGCACTAGAGCTGTTAACATCTGGGCAATCATTCCGTCAGCACTCATCTTTAAATTTTTAACTGTACTTAAATAATGACAATATTACAGGTTTCTCTACTATGATTTTTAGACTCTACTAGAAATTGCTGGTCATATGTAATTTCACACTTTCTTAGCTATTACAAGGAAAGCAGTCATTCTGATGTTTCATTTAATATCACTATTTACAATTAGTTTTTATGTTTACTGAAAAAAACCACTAGCACCATATGGACTAACTTCAAGATATCCTGCTGGGATGTTGCATTTTATAAACAATACGCTAAATGCTATCATCCTTATAATAACCCCCAAACATTTTCCCTTCCCTCAAGTGCTATGTTTCATACCACAGACCTCTTCTTAAAAAATCAAGCTTGCCATCTATGTCATACTATTTTTTTTATTCTCTGCCTTCCTTCCTTTTCCTCTCCCTTGCGCCTGTCTACTACCTAGTACAAGGACCCTCCAAATAGGAGCAGGTGCTTAGAACAGCTGGAGTAAGGGCATTTGCAGGTTCCAAAATGGAGTGTGTATCCACAGCAGCACACATCAAATAGGTGAGCCTTCCAGGCCCCCCTCTGAGCACTTTGATAGGCTAAGTAAGGATCTGGCCTCCACTTTTTGCCAGTCACCAGAACACTGTGCTGTTTCCTTCGGAGCTGTCTTGATCAAGCTGCCAAACCTGTGACCTACTTTCACACAGCCCTGTGCTTCTGGCGTCCCCACAGTCACATGTCCTTCCACATGGTGGGCCTGCTACCTGTTTTCTCAAAACTGGAAATCACATGGAGCCAGACACACCCCTTTTTAGCATTTTAGTCACTGCCTTCAGGGTTTTAGTCACCAAGCCATTCTCCCAAAGTCTTCCCCATTGCCTGTCTCCCACTATAGCTCACCACACCCTCCCTGCTTCCCACTCCCCCAGTACCTGGTAAAGGGACTGGATGACTTGGGGGAAGATGTCTTGTTTTAAGATGTTGCTTTCTAGCCAGTGGTTCTATATTACCAGCCAGAAAACCTCATTAACCTGATGATCATATCCTATGGGTGTCACCACCACAGAAAAACTGTGGTTATTATTGCTCAGGTCAGACTAGGAGATATATTGATCTCTCCTTCCTCTGAGTCCCCAGTGTTTCTTGCATGTATCACTCACTTGGCAATCAATCACATTTTGCTTTGAGGCACCTGAGGTTTCCCTTTTGCCATCTTCTTTAGGCTCTTTGTTTCCAACTGGCCAGTCTATTTGGTGCACAAAGATTATGTAGATTATGTGTTTCTGCATTTTCCACAGACTATACAAACTGGGTCTCAGAAAAATTTGAGGACTGACCTGTGGGCATCAAGTGTGGACAGGATGATATAGACTTATTTCTTTCTATCCCTGCAAAGCAAAACAATGAATCCTGAAAATAACACAAGGGGCAGCCAAAGGAAAGATCTAAAAGGTGTTAAGAGTAAGATGAATTGGCTAGGGACTCGAGATCCAGAGGTCCACAGAGTAGCAGGGCACCTTAGGACCACCCCACCCAATAGAAGAAGGAGTCTCAGACTTGGGGTTTCCCAACTCACAACCTGTAGGAACAGAAGGCAGCCCAGGTAGGCTCATTCCTTCTGCGAATTGAATAAGACTCCTACCAACAATGCCAGGTGAGGCAGAACCGGTAAGGGGGATAGATCAGGTGCCCCACTGACAAAAATCAGCCAGAGAAGTGTTCTCCTACCTGCCAGGCCCAAGATTGCCCTCCCTCATCCAGACACACCAGGCAAGGGGGATCCCACCACAAGAAGCACCTGACCAGGGAAACATTCTTCATCCATATCCTCCCCATAAGCCAAATACTTCCTTCCCTGACCTAAAGGCATCAGGAGACCCAGCCTGCAAAAACTCCTTCCTTTCCCTCAAGCAACATCAGGGCCTGATAAACCAAACAGACCAAAATAGCACCACAATGGCTCTGAACACTGTTATTGTAACCACAGTCCAGAAAAGTAGCCTGGGCGCTAAACCTAAAAAGGGAGATTCATTTAATACAATAGCCAGAATGTCCAGGATAAAATTGTAAAATCACTCATTATACGAAGAGCCAGGAAAACCACAGTTGAATGAGAGAAGATAATCAACTAATGCTAACACTGAGATGGTGAGATGTTAGCGTTATCTGACAAGGACTTAAAAGCAGTTATCATGAAAATGCTTCAACAATCTAATAAACAATAAAATCTCTTGAAATAAATGAATGAACAGAAAATCTCAGCAAAAAAATTATGTTATAAAAATGAACAAAATTGAAATTGTATAATAAAAAATACTATAATGAATACAAATTCACTAAATAGGCTCAATAGTAAGGTGGGGATGACAGAGGATAGAATCAATGAAATTGAAGATGTAGCAACAGAATTGACTCAGTCTGAGCAATAGAGAGAAAATGGACTGGAAAAACAACAACAACAACAACAACAACAACAACAACAAAAGCCCAAAAAACAGAGCCTTAGCGATCTGTGGGACTGTAACAAAAGACCTAATATTTTTTTCTCAGCAGAGCACCAGAAGGGGAAAAGAGAGTACGGATGAAAGACTGTTAACAAAATAACGGCTAAAAACTTCTTAAATTTGGTGAGAGACTCACAGATTCAAAAAAATTGGGTGAATTCTAAATAAGAGAAAATCAAAGAAATTCACACCAAGACACATCACGAATAAATTTCTGAAAACTAAAGACAAAGAAAAAATCTTGAAAGTGGCCAGAGGGAAAAGTTGCATTATTTATAAGGGAATAACAATCCATATGAAAACAGATTTCTCATCTGAAAACATGGTGGTCAGGAGGAAATGGCATAAGTCTTCAAATATTTTTCAAAGGAAACAACTGTCAACTTTGATTTCTCTATCTGGCAACAATATCCTTCAGAAACGAAAGGGGAAATAAAAACATTCTCAGATGAAGAAAAACTAAGAAAATTTGTACGAGAATTTGCACCTACCCTTAAAGAATGGCTAGAAAAGCATATAACAGAAGAACATCTGGAGCTTCAGAGAAAAAGAATATCAGAATGGGTAAAACTGATGGTTGAAGCAAAAATTATTGCACCATCTGATGTGGTACACAAGGTATAAAGAGGAAACACTTCAAACAATTATATTTAAAGAGAGGAAAGGGTAAAGATATCCAAATGACAGTAAGTTTTCTACATTTCAACCAAAATGGCACAACTTTGATACCAGTAGACTATGATGTTTCTTTCATAGGCGCATTGTTAATACCTACAGCTACCACTATAAAAACTATACAAAGTGAAATGCTTTAGAAAAAAACTATAACTAAATCAATACAGAATCATTAAAAATTTTTTCACATAATCTACAGAATAATAAGAGAAACAGAAATGAGAAACAGTGAAAACAAATCAGAAAACAAATAATAAAATGGAAGACAAACCCAAATATGTCAAAAATTATCTTAAATGTAAATGGTCTCAGTAAACCAATTAAAACAGATGGTCAGAGTATATAGAATAACATGAGCCAACAATACACTGTCTACATGGAACCTCCTTTATGTACAACCCTACAGGTTGGTCAAAATAAAAGAAGGGAAAAAGACAGATCATACAAACATCATACAAAAAAAGAAAGGGCAGAGTGGCTGTATTAATATCATTAGACTGATAAAAAGACTTAAAGGAAAAATACCAGAGATGAAGAGGATTATTACATGATTATAAAACAGTCCACTGGGAAGGCAAAACAATCCTAAAAGTAGATGCATGCACCAAACCACTTCAAAATGCTTCAAAATGCATGGGAAAAAAAAAAAAAAACTGATAGAGCTGAAAGGTGAAACAGATAAATACACAGTTATAGCTGGGGACTTAAACACCCCATTTTTAGCAATAGTTAGAACTACTAGATAGAAAATCAAAAAGGATATAGAATAATTGAACAACACATTCAACTTAACAAGATCTACTTGACATATACAGAAACTACACTCAATGACAGCAGAATAAACATTTCTTTCAAGTGCTCAGGGACCATTCATCAAGATTAGAGAATTTCCTAAGTCGTAAAACAAACTTTAACAAATGTAAAAGAATTAAAATCATATGTAGACCATAATGGAATCATACTAGAAAACAATAAAAGAAAGACAAGAGGCAAGTCCTTGGAAATTATACAAGACACTTCTAAACACTCCATGGGCCAAAAACGAAATCTCAAAGGAAATGAAAAATCCACAGAATTGAATGAATACGAAAACACAACATATCAAAATATGTGACACCCAGGGTGCCTGGGTGGCTCAGTCGTTAAGCATCTGCCTTCGGCTCAGGTCATCATCCCAGGGTCCTGGGATCAAGTCCCATATCGGGCTCCCTGCTCTGCAGAAGCCTGCTTCTCCCTCTTCCACTCCCCCTGCTTATGTTCCTGCTCTCGTGCTCTCTCTCTGTCAAATAAATAAATAAAATCTTAAAAAAAAAAGCTGTTAAAAAATATGTGACACCCAGCTAAAGCAGTGCTGAAAGAGAAATTTATAGTACTAAATACCTACATTAGAAAAAAGATCTCAAGTATTAGATGCAAAAGTCCTCAATAAAAAATTAGCAAATCAAATCTAGCAATGTATAAAAAGTATTATGCACTATAACCAAGTAGAGCTTATTTTGGGGGTGCAAGGGCAACACAAAGGATCTCTGTGGTGACAGAATTCTTCTGCATCTTGACTGTGCCCATGTCAATATCCCAGTTGTGATATTATACCATAGTATTGCGAGATGTTACCACTGGGGAGGAATGGGTAGAGAGTACATGGGATCTTTCTGTATTATTTGTTACAACTGCATATGAATCTACAATGATCTCAAATAAAAAGTGTAATTAAAACATGTGTGGGTGCCAAACGCAATTTCCACTCAATCATTTATCTTTAAGTGATCTTATGTTATGGAAGACTGAGAGCATTGTAGTTGTTAGTTCCTAGAGGTTAGACTCCCCCAAAACTAGGACTGGAGATTGTTCTCTGAGGTTTCAACTTTATGAATGACAAAATGAATGAAAGATGAAATATAAAAATATATTTTCAAAAAATTACCAGAAATGCTAGACCGTTAAGACTATACTGTGATCTGACTGAAAAGATACCTATCTAAAATATGGCTATGTGGTTCAGAAGGGTGATTGAAGCAACCATGCCAAGCACAGAAGAAAAAAAGATGAGCATGTAGCATCCATCCCAGCCTTTTGCAGGGAAGCAGCAGCCTTAACCAAATCTATTACTAATACCCTGTTGTTAGGCAGGCATTCACACCACTGTGATGGAATTATACTTAGTGGACTTCACATATTCCAGTTCCGCTCCCCCTTCCTGGGGTGCATGGTAAATAAATCAAAATACTTAGAAATCTATAGTAAACCTGCATCTGATGACAACTAGCTACAAGCTTTTGTTGCATACACATCTAGCTTTTCCTTTTTTTCCCCTCTAAGCCAGCCACATTTCAATCTTATATTCTTTCCTAGATTTGTAGTTCTCTACTTGAATGAATAAACTGACATTCTAGTTTCACACATCAGTCTTCTTAGGTTAGTATAGGTGAGTCCAGTCTTAAAAGTTTGGTGGCAAAATCAGCAGATTTACTGCTGAAATGGTGGCAACCACAAATGGCCTTTTAGGAACTGGGTTGACCCTCACGGTGATAATTATTCCCTCTCTATGTCTTGGGGTCCAGTGTGACCTTTCCGAACCCACCAGTCATTCTTCTGCCAGCAATCTCAAATTAGATAGGTGCTTTGTTGTTTGACTGTATTAACACAGTTGCCACGTGGTAAGTGTAAACATACATGAGATTTTTATTATATTTTGACTATCAAATAATTTTATGTTTTTATTTTAAAGCATTATGAAAACTCAAGATTTTGAAACAGAGGCAATGAAGTTACTTTCTCACAATACCAGACTTTAAGACTTTTATTAATTAAGTCTGTTGAGTTTATGATATGGAAGACTAGAGAGCGAGCTTCCCAAACACGTTAACTTTCTCTGTTGGTGTTCCCACCTAGACTTTTAATTGAGCTGTGCTTAAGTGAGCTGTCAGGAAAAAGCAACTAACTAAAACTTAATGGGTTTATATCTAAAGACAAAGTAAAACTTACATGGCTATAATGACCATGGACTAAAATTTATAGAGATGAAATACTGCCTAAAGGATCATCTGTTTGTTGTTAATGGTTAAAAAAAAAAAAAAGGACCCACGGAAATTGGATCCACAAATGACGGCCTCAAAAGAAAATGAACAGCAAAGGATATAATCAGTAAAATTCAATAGAGATTTTAAAAAGTTATTGATAAATCAAATCTTTACCATGATATTTATGAGGAAAATAAGCAATTCTGATTTAAATAATTTTATTAAGATAAATATGGAAACAGAAAAAACTGGAAACAGATTAACAGCACTCTATGGAAAATTGATTATGGGAAGGAATTAAATTGGCTTAATGATGTTCCCTCAGGAACTTCATGAAAATTAATTCATGCTGGGCCAGTTCTGATTAAAATGTTATGTTCATAAGCTGGGAGTCGAAACATCCCATCCTCCTGATGACATCATGCTGCTGCATGAACTCTGTGCTTAGATGCTGCTATCCTGCGTTCTCCCCGTTCTCACCCCCACTGCTTTCCCTTTCTCAGTCCTTCACTTCTGGGTGGTTTTCCTTTCACATTTCACCCCTTATACATAAGTAAGTACTCCCCAAGCTTCCATTCTAGGCCCACTTGTATAAATTCTGTCTCTCCCCCTCCCTCCCTTCTTCCAGCCACTTTCCCTCTCCTGCTTCTGACCTCCCCCAGCCCCACTTTAATGCCCATGACGTCAATCTCCATATCTCACCCTGCCCTTTCTCCTGAGTGCCAGTTATGTCTCCAATGCCACGTGGGTATTTCACGGATACATTCAATTCAAACCATTCAAAACTGGACCTAGCATCTTCCTATACAACCTACAGAACATCATGCTGTGTGGGGCAAAGCTCTAACCAGCTTATACACTGACTGTGTGCATCGCTTCTCAACTCCACAGTCAGGTGGGAGTCAGCTTTGGTGGGTGTATCTAAGGCAGGGACCTTGGAAAACAGGATTTCTCTGTATTATTCCTCAGCGTTCCACTCAAAGACACTGCTTCATCCAATCTACCACCAGTGTGTGCCTAGACTAGACTATTGCAATAGTTTCTGAACTGGTCTCCTTGACTTGTGTTCAATTACACAATCCATCTCACGTGGCCACAGGATTCTATCCTTTAAAATACAGCCTGGCACATTCAATTCTGCTTCAATATCTCACCATTTTCTAAGGATGAAGTTCAAAACATGGTAGATCATTCTGTGTTCTCTGAGAACAACAATACATGCCTACACATTCCCATCTGTGGTTTTCCCTTGTATTCTCTTAACCTTAAATGTCCTTACCCTCATCCTCCTCTCGAGGCCCACTCAGCTGAGAAGCCCCTTTCCTGACCCCCCAGTAAGAATGAACTCTTCCTTCCTTTATGCCTATGCAAACTTTGTTTGCATCACTAACTCGTTCTTCTAGCTCTATGCTTCAAGTTGGGTCTCATGTGTACCCAACTTGGCAAGCAATCAACTTCATTTCCATCAGTTTTTAAAACCTCCTTTTGCCTTTAACTGATGGGGATTCTATTTTCCTTTCAGCCATGTATTTCCTTCATTTTGCTTCCCTAACCCAATTTAATTATTCCCAAACCATAAGCATTTACAGAGTTAAGAATGCCTACTCTGTCTGTCACAATCATGCAAGATGAAAGGATATTTAACCTCAGGCTGGGTATTCCAAGTGCCTGCAATTAAAGCAAATCTTTTTTTTCCCTTTGGTTGACTCTATGATTAAAAAAGAAAATGATTTCATTAAAGATAATTCAGTTGACATTTCTGCTTTGGTACAACTTGGATTTGAGACTGCCCTGGAATAATTTAGCATGCAGTAACATCAAGAAACAAGGAGCAGGAATGCCCTCAACATATCTGAGTAACGGGTAAAACATGAAGTGAGAAGCAAGGAGGTAAGTGGTCTAGAGGAAGCTTGGCTTGTCATAAAATACCTATGGGAAGCCCTGATAGCTCTGGCCAGTGATGGGTTTGTACAATTTTCCCACTACCCTTGTTCTCAGCCTTTATTTCCCTCTATTCTTTGTTCCCCACTTCTAAGGCAGCTAAAGCAATATCCTCTTAACTATGTATCAAAATTTAGCAATGTTCTATTGCAAAAGAAAAGATTCAGACACTTCAGGGTCTTAAGTGAGATGAGATGGAAATGAAGCAAAGGGAGAGGGGCGGTAGAAAGAACACAGGCCCTGGAGTTAGTGAACTGCTTCCCACCCTAGAGCCTTGCTGTCTTCTTAAGATCCAGAGCAAGAACAAAGTGGGAGTAGATTTCTGACTTATGTTCTCCCCTATGCAAGGGTACAAAGGTGAGGGGATGGCCACCAGGCACCCTTCGTGTGTGCATGCCACATCTCTTATTCAAGACCCCATGGAGGGCAAGCCAAAGGATCACTCCACTCCCCTCACTACCTTCAGAGACAATGCAGACATGCATTTTCTCTTTTGGTGAACAGTGACCTCAATCCACATAGAAACAAATGTACTAATTGGTGGAAAGATCCATGTTTGGACAGCTCCATCTGTATATGAGGGGGTGGGGGGGAGCTTAAACTCCCTTGTCTGGAGCACCTGGGTAGCTCTGTTGGTTAAGCGTCTGCCTTCGACTCAGGTCAGGATCCCAGGGTCCTGGGATCGAGTCCCACATCGGGCTCCCTGCTCCGCGGGGAGCCTGCCTCTCCCTCTGCCTGCCGCTCCCCCAGCTTGTGCTCTCTCTCTGACAAATAAATAAAATCTTAAAAAAAAACCTCCCTTGACTATGAAGACAGATTATGTTTTATTAATAGAAAGTTAGTAAGCTGAAAATCCATACCATTTCTACCAAATCTAGGTCCATATTTAAAATTGAATAAACACCTACCAAATCAAATAATTTTAGTATTTCTGAGCCTGAACATCTGTTTATCATTTTTTATAAGTAGGACCTTTGAAATCATATACCGAATTATCACAACAGTACCATACATTTATATGTTTTCCTCTCAAGAACCACTAAACATTTATAGTGTATATTAGTATTATCCACCTCAGTCTCAGTTTTTGTACTTCTCTTTGGACTGAGAACAAATATAACAGCTCATAATAGTGTACAAATGGTGCATCTCTGTGAGAGGTGAAGAAATTTTCTGATAGGGATGAAAAGGAAGAAAATGGCAAAAGGAAGAGACATAAAAAGATGTGCTCCACATATTTCCTTTGAGGCACTTACTGTACAGTGGACAATAAAATGGAGTCACCTCCTTACAGTCCTGAAGGACAGTGTTCCCACCTTCTGAAGAGTAACCCTGCCCCTGTGACCCAGAGACCACCCCTTCTGTTTCTTGCCCATCTTCTTGACTCTCTCTTCTGCCAATGCTTCCTTCCCTTTCCCTTTCAAACAACCAAAGATCTTCCATAGCTTGAAAAACCCACTGATTGGTCCTACTGCTTTTCCAGAAGCCATCTCCCTCCTTCTGTCATTATTCATGATTAACGCTGGTTTAAAATCAAAATCTCTATTTCATCATCACCCACCCATTCGCTTTGTTTTAAAGATTTTATTTATTTATTTGACAGAGAGAGACATAGCGAGAGAGGGAAAACAAGCAAGGGGGAGTGGGAGAGTTCGGAGAAGCAGGCTTCCCGCTGAGCAGGGAGCCTGATGTGGGGCTCCATCCCAGGACTCCGGGATCATGACCTGAGCCAAAAGCAGACACTTAGCGACTGAGCCACCCAGGCGCCCCACCCACCCATTCACTTTTGAAATCTTCCACCACCTGGCTCAAGTTCCTACTAAACTATTTTTACGACTCTCACAAATGTCAACAATGACCTTCTTTTGCCAAGGAAATGAGCCTCTTCATAACCCCTGAAGGCATCATGACACCACCCCTCTCCTTGACATGCTCCCCTTTCTTCACTTCCAAGACACTACACATCCCTTTTTCTCTTTCTTCTGTAGGTACTCCCTACTGGGGTCTTCTCCTGCCCCCTAATAATGCAGGGTCTTCAACGGAGAATTCTTGGCCTCCTACTCTTCTTTCTCTAAATCTCCTTCCCAAAGAGATTCAATGATTGTTTCACTGGTTTAATTACCATATCGAAGACTTTGGTCTCAAGCACCTACACTGTATCTCCAAATGGCTTCCTCAGCATTCCACTTGAATTTTCCACCATGAGCTCAAATTCAACATATTCAGATGAGAATTTATCACATTCTTGACCAGGCCCCAGGGAACCTAGGCTCCATGCCAGTTTCTCCACTTTATTAGCCATGTGTCTTGCATTTTCTGAGCTCTCTCAGCATCTATACCCATAATATGAGAGTCAAAAGATCTTTCCTGCCTAGTCCAGAGAGTGGTCATAACAATCAAATGGTCTTCACACCCAGAGTACTATAAATACCTAACATGCTGTCACAGCAATTCTACCAGTCCCACTCGTCTGAACAGCCCGTCCTTTACTAAGTCACAGGATCAACATCTTCTCTAATTTGTTCTCCCTTCCCCTCAGCCAGAGAGAGCATCTCCAGGGCCTATCACTTCCTTCAACACATCTCACACTTCCTTCATTTTGTGCTCGTCCAGTCTTCTCCACTCTTTCAGCCCAGTCCTTCATCCACCAGTACTTGCTTCCTGCAACAGGTCCTTAATTCAGACATTTTCCCGTTTCTCCCTCTTCACTCCATTATGCTACCCCCAGAATAATCTTCCTAAGATTTACTTCCACAACATCTTTTCCCATTTCCTAAACTGATTACAGTTCCAGGAAAATATCCAGACTCAAACTTCTGGCTGATTTTCAATCCCTCCACAATCTAACTTTTTCTCTCCAATCAAAATTATCTCCAACTAATCCAAAACCACAACCCACTACTAAATGTAAATGTCTTGTCTCCTCTTGAGGCTGAAAGCTCCTTGAAATATACATATTAAAAAAACATGACTTAAATTTATTTTGTGTAATCCACACTGTGGAGTCCACTGTTGACTGAACATGTAGTGTTTGATCCATCTTGTACTGAAAACTTTAAGCAGGGTAATATGATCCTAAATCTAATCTGAAGGCCATTTTGGTTTAAATAATAACTCATCATCTAGCCCTACACTGGGGAGTCAGGCCCAGGGCCAAACCAAAAGCTGAACAACAAAAATATATTAGTTGGAGGTTTCAGCTCAGTATGATTGATCTGGCAACATATCTTGAGGCTCTGTTAACAAAACTTTATGGTGGGAAAAAAATGATTTGGATTGATTTCCACTGTCTAAATCATGAGCAGGAAACCAAAAGAATTTGACATGTCTGTGCATTGTAAAGACAGAAGATGACTAAATCCATGAACAGGTGAAACAACTCAAATTAGAGATCCACATCAAGCTAGTTTAGTAGGAACTTGAGCCAGGTGGTGGCACAGAAGTGTCCCATCTTAAAGCCAGTTGGCCACCTGCCAGAGGCTAATGGCACTGATAAACCTACTGGGCACTAAGAATGGGAGGCTATCATACTGGTGTCACCCAGAATATATCCCAAGCCTCGGAGCTGGAAGTCAATAAGGGTCTAGTGCAGAGACTACAAGGAGTGTGCCAGGCTCAGAAGACACAGGCTGGCTCCTTGGTCATCCACATGTCTATCATGCTTAGCAAGAAGAGCTGAATGGGAACAAGTCCAAAAGAATTACTTATATCCAGAGCTACGATAGTTGGTTAGCTCCTGATTCAGGCAAGCCTCAAGCAACGCCCTTTCCTGTAATTTTATAGGAATCATGGTGGGTGGTGGGGAGGAGGTGTCAGATAAAGACAAACAATGACACCATGCAGAGTTTCACAGAATATCTATATTACCCTGCTTTTCATTATGGATGGCATTTTCATTCATTTGACAAATAGTTATTGGCCCTTTACTGGATATCTGGCCCTGCCATAGGCACCCAGGATACAACAGTAAACAAGACAGATACAGTCTCCTTAACATATCAAGGAGGCAGGCAATAAACCAGAAAATGAGTAAGGTAATTACAGACAGTGATAAGTGATATAAAAAACTGTGAATGATTGTAGACTTTAAGCCCAGTCAATAAAAAAACCAGAAGGAGGCAAAGATAAGTTCCAAACTCCTTCTCACCACTCCTCACCCAACTCCTAGAGGTGGAAGTTACTCTTTCTAGCTATGGCTCTGGCACCAATTATGCCCAAGAGAAATGCTGGGTTGCCTTTTATTCCTTTGTTAAGCCCAGCACCATCATAACAAAGCTACACCTCAACACCTACAAATGGTTAAGTGTAAATAAACATGCAAGCTTTTCGCCTTTGGTGATTTTATCTAGTACAATAGTATGCTTTTTGAAATACCTGATCTGATCAGAAATGGACCCTAAAACAACACATGACACCTTTAATTTTTTTCCTGATATGCCTTATATAATTTCCAAACATTTAAATTCACAGGACCTTTAGCTCTATATTGAGTATTCACTATAAAGTTGTTCTTCTTAGCATTCACGAGTAGCACCTCCCTCTCACTAACTGAGGCCCTGTGTTTTGTTATCACGGCACAGATGCAGCTAAAAAGCAGTCCACCCACTCACTAGAAAAATACTTCTTTGTTAAGATGAGCTATGAGGAGGGAAAACATAGATCCTCAGGACTTCCAGTCTGTTGAAATTCTGTTAAGTATAAGGTAGACAATGGAAGGAGATAAGCAAGTTGTTCTACTGGCTCCATTTTCCCACCACCTACATCAATGCAGAATACTTCCTAACTCTTTTTTACCCACAGGTTCAGACTGACACCTTAGACAGATGGCTATACTTTACTCTATGCACAGAGCGGGGGGGGGGGGGGTGGCAGGAATCACTTAAAATGGACTCAAATTTCTCCTACCCCCAAATCTGTGCTGCACTGAATTGTAATCACAAATTCAGGTCCATTGAAATCATTCTGTTTCGACCTGGGTATTCAGAATTGCACTGGATAAGCCCTAATTGCCTAATTCTAATTCTCAATGTTTTCCCCTTTCTAGGTAGTCTTCATTTTTTAAAGAAATGAGACCTTTAATGGAAAATTATTGCTACAGGTACAAGTCTCCAATTTCTATTCTGTCTCTGCAGCTATTGTTTTAATTAGTTTGCCTGCTTGTATGCTGGCCCTTTGTTGTGGCCTGCTCTGGGGCAAGGGTGCCTGCAGAGGGTTCTTCTGGAATGCAAGCCGTAATGAGCCATCTCAATAACAAGAGCCCTGTATTGAGCCAGGAGCCAGAGCACCGGAGATGCCCCAAGGAGCAGACCTGCTCCTTCATTTCTGAAGCTGCCTTTCTAATTTGCATTTAAAGATAACTCCTGAAGAACAATTTCATCTGTGATTTTCTGAGCTGGGGAGTAAGGGAGTTTAGATGTTGAATATGTACAAATTATGTTAATACAATGGAGGTAAATGAAAGTCAAATACACTGTCACATAAAATATATAAGTTTTATCTAAATGCCTACTTTCTACCACAGGTTGTTTTTAATTTTTTTCTCCTTAGGCGAAATGTGATGGGATTTTTTAAAATTAAGTGAATCTTTATAATTCCTATTTGATTAAAGCTATCTGATCACTCTTCCTTTTCCTGTAACCTAGACTTCAGAAACCTTAGCGAGAGGATTAGTGGGTGTCTGGCCACTTCATACAATGGATTGAAACCAATCTAATTTAACACCTGTGTGCTCATCAATAAGTGTACTCAAGCACAAAAGTGAGCACAGTGTTGAGTGATTTTGACACTGACTGCATGACAACCACAGATTCTGTATCCAAACACTCATAGACAAGAAGCTAATTGCAGGAATGAAAGGCACACCGCTAAAAGCATGAGTAATCGCTGCCAGGATCCAAAGATAACCTGCTCTCCTTTACTAGCAGCGTACTTCAGCATTTATGTCAAACCCGTCTCGGCCCAATCTGACCACCTTTTGTCTCTCTGACCAGTGAAAAATGGAAATGATTTTTCACCGCTGTGCCTGCAACTGTGAAGGATCTCTTCCAAGTGTGGAGATTTCATTCAGCAACTGAGTATAAAATAAATGCAAAAGCTGACATTTGTCATCACACTGCAGAAATGAAAGGCTAATTAATGAGATCTGTTTGAACACCTTCTCCCCAATCCACCTTTGGTACCAATGGAGACTACAGACACATTGCCTTTCCAAGTTGTGACACACACGTAACACTCTACCAGGGCCAATGATGGGTGTGTGTCACGATGCAGCCCTCCCATGCTGTGGTGACACTAAGGAATCACAATTATCCAATTGCAGTTCAAGGTAGTGATAATTAATAATGTACTTCCTGCAATATACAGCTTCAACCACTAAGGGAATATTAAAATTTTCCACTTGGTTGCCCCACTTGTGACCCCAACCAAGAAGCCTGCTGAACTGGAAGGCATCCTTCACCTGGGACTCGCAGGTAAACTTGAGTTTGTTTCACCAAGCTCTTTGGGTCTTCTCTCTTGACAGTCACTTAGGCTAGTGAGCAATACCCATCTGACTTGAAGCTGGAATCCACCCAGGCCTGTTGTATCACTGATGTCTCATTTCAACCCTGATGAATCGATGTAGAATTGGGTATTCTTAAGTATCATACAAAGCAGGAAACATGAAACCATCTTTTTGAATTGTCTAGCTATGTGGACTAAACACTTTCACCTGCATAGGGTATTCCTGCTCGTGAAGTACTAGCAGTGACAGCAGGAAGACCTTCTAATTTCAAATCTATAGGTGACAATGTTGATCATGGAAATATACGTATAAAGTAGTTCTCCATAAATCAAGTCACTTCCTATGGCATTTTGCTCATTTCGTGGGACTGAACTTAAGATGGGAAAAATGAAGGCACTCCATTTTTAGAAAGGCTCCATCTCTGCTGTTTTTCTGCTAGGCCCCATTTACTCATGTTCTATATTTTGCATCTGAGTAAAACAAAGAAGCTATGTTCCAACTCCAAGGGGAAAACAATAAAGTTTATCATTCTCTGAGTTTCGTCCTAAGCCCCCCAAATACCTGATAACATCTAAGAAGAGTTGGATCCCAAACATGTTCCAGGATGTTAGCTTTGAACAAAACCTTGGCTGATGCTGGTATCAATATCCCCCTACCTTCGATGACTTGGGAAATGACACCTATTATTACTTGCCCCTTGCCTCTGATCGGACCCTAACCTGGATTCCTGAAGGAACATGTACTCTGACCCCCTTTCCAACATAAACCCCTACACCCCAAGTGACCAGGAGACTCATTTTCCTTTCTGAGTTTCCCAGATACTCTCTCTGCTATACTCTATTCCTTGCACTATTCAATAAACTCTGCTCTCACTTCCTCTGGGCTCAAGATGGATTTCCATCCTGTGTGAAGCCAAGGATCCTATTGGCTGGTCCTGCGGGACCCACTCTGGGTCCTTGGACCTAGCCTGCGTATGTACAAATGAAGGAAATTGTTTAGGAAATCTGAATTCTCATACATCGTGTATCCTTAAAGTATGTATGTGGGCTAGGAGTGAGGAGACACTGGAGTTTCCATCTTACTCCACAATGTGTGGAACCCAGTTGTCTGAGATGGGATGAGTGATATATGAGCTTTGATGAGCAATCACGGTGGCAGCCCTTTGGGCCAAGACCTCATCATACCCTTTCCTCCACTCATTTTTGCCAAGTCGCCCTACTAAATTATAAAAGTGGTACATCAAGTAACATCTCACTAAATCCCAGAAAAGTACAGCCATGAAGATGGAAAACTAAAATAAGAAAAACAAAATGAAGTAACAGATTCTGAATGCAGGACTTCACTGATAAGAAAGCCCAGGAAGGTGACAGATGAAGCCGGATCCATACAACCAGCCAGGGGCAGGAGCAAGAGAAGAATCTATTATCCTGGTGCCTGGCCAGGGTTTCTTTACACAGCTCACTGCACTGTAAGGAGGAGGTTAACACCAACTCTTATTCAAAATTAAATTCTACTAGATATTACGGATTTCTGGTGGGAATACTTCAGAAATGAAAAAGCATTTTCAATTTAAATTAAATTAAATATCCAATTATGTCACAGAGAACTATATAACTTCAAAGGAATCTGCTTTACTTTACCCTTTTATAAAAAGAAAAATTCACTTTTTCCTTTCTTTTTATAAATTAAGAGTTTTATGCAAAATGATTCATTTTTACCTCTGACTAAAATGCAGCCTCTTTTAGGTTTGGGGATTAGAATCCGAGGTCCAGGGACTCAGCGATATTATATGGCATAGTTCCTGTATATACATATGTTGTTTTTTTTTTCTAGGAAAGGATTTTTTGCTTTTATCAGATTTTCAAATGGGTCTATGACTCTGCCCAAAGATTAATAACTTCTGTTCCAAAGAGGGCTGAGGTTTTGGCAAAAGTAAGGAATCCTTACTCCACAATCTTGTTTCTCTCAACAGCTCCTAAATCTCCTCAATTCACACTTACTTTTAAATTCACAAAGGAAATCCGTAAGACTTACAAAGAAAAGTAAACTCTAGCTCCCACTGGAAGGGGGATGGACAGCAACTGATTAATTCGGCAGTGATGCAAACTTAATATAAAACTTCATTTCAGGTAGCCTGAACTTCAGATGGGACATTATCAGCATAAAAACCATTTCTTTCTTCCCCCCCCCGCCTTTCTCTCTCTCTCCTATTCCCCCCACCCCAAAAAAGGCCCATATTTACTTGATTTAAATTTGCCTAGTAAGCTTTTTCTTCTGAATTCATGTGACTGGAACTGAAATTATTCCACCTGGGGAGAAGAGAAAGCTGAAAGCCAATTTCATATTGGTTTTCAAATACAAGAAGGGTACTCAGAGAGAGGATGATAGCCAAAGGAAATGGTCTTTGAACTAAAGTATGAAGAATCTGAGTTTGCTCCAAAGCTAAATTTCCTAACATAAAGAGTTTGTAACATTAAACGGAGAGAATGAGGGATCGTTTTTGGACAGTTTAAGAACCAGATAGATTCTTGAATGTCTGAGATGGCTTCGATGTGGCCCTGCCTCTAGTCAGGAAGATGAAATTTACCACCAGTGGTCCTTCCCGGCCTATGACTCTAAGGGCATGACTGGCCTATCAGAACTTTGCAGTGGCCCAGCGAGTCCACAGTCCTCCCTCTAACAGGGGAGGGGGGCAGCAGCCAACTAAGATATCTCAGACTCACCATTTCTCGGCTAGCCACCACTGCCATGGTGCAACTGTAGGCCTGTTCCTGTCTGAGACTGGAAAAGGGCTTCCAACAGAGAGGAGAGCACTGCTCCCTAATTCTAGCCCCCAACCCCACCAATCCCACGGAGGTCCTAAGTTTTCAAGAAAAAAAAAAGTAGATCTCAGGTGCTGTTTAGCAGAAATTACCTGAATGCCAGATTTTTTTTTTTTAAATCCCTATTAGCTTTGCAGCACACTTTTTTTTTCTTCTTTTGATGAACAGGTTAATAGTCCAGTTCTGCTTCCAAAACAACCATCTATAAGATTGGGCTGGCCTTTGCCTTCCCTTATGCTGGATAATCCTGCCCCAATTTAGAGTGGAGATTTCTACAGCCTTACAACTTCAGATTGGCCTCAAAAGTCTTTGTGTGGGTCCTAAAGGGGAGCCCCGGGAGACACTTAAGGAGCTGGAAGGTTCAGCTTCTCCCACTACCCACCAGTCCTGTCCTCACAGACTCAGAGATGCTGAGTTGTTCAGGGATCCTGGAGAACATTTGATCAACCCTTAATCTGCAATGCATGCTCCCAAATGATCACCCTATTCCTGCCAGGGCTCCTCCAAGGGGAGGAACTCATTATCTGCAATCAGCCCATCCCAAAGCTGTCCTGCTGTCCTGCTCTAAATGAGTGAAAGAGCTCAGCTGAAACCTGCCTTCCCTCTTGTCCACGCATGTCCACTTCACACTAGTTTGGTAAATTTCATCCAAAGATCCAAATGCAGGACATTCACCTGGGTGGTAAAAGTTCAGACAGCTGTGGTGCACATTCCTTCAGAGCTTCAGGAACAGAATTCCTGGAAGCATAATAATCTGAAAAGTATGCCTGAATATACTTAACAAGTAAAGACTGTTCACAAAACTCTGATCCATAGGAAAATCTGAATAGGGTAGAAACATGTGTATTTGTGGGGGTACCTACTGGAAAGCCATAAACCCAACAGAAACCAGGAGAGGCTAATAAGCTCAATATGGGAAAAATAGCTCGACCACACTTGCACTGTAGTTATATTAATATTGCCAATGTCAAAATTACTTATTGGTTAATAAAAAAAAAAAACCCTCAAAGCCTCAATGAGAATAAAAGGAAAGTGGAAGTCGTTATTATTTCTTTCTCTCTGAGAGCACAAGACCCTGCGGCCCACACGACAAATAGAAATGCTGGACCTCATCAGAGAATGAGGGCATTCTCCTCCTCCTGGATGAAGCCACCGTGTCATGTGTCTGATGGCAGAGAAGGAAGAGCTGAGCAACGAGCACGACCAAGGTGGTTAAGAGGACTAACGAAACAGGGCTCTTCAACCAGAAGAGATGAATGTAGGCAGAGAATGAACATGCTTTAAGTCTGTTCAAAATCTGGAAGGGTATAAAAAGGGAATATTTTATTTTATTTTTATTTTTATTTTTTTAAGATTTATTTATTTATTTGAGAGAGCGAGAATGCGAGAGAGAGAGCACATGAGAGGGGGGAGGGTCAGAGGGAGAAGCAGGCTCCCTGCTCAGCAAGGAGCCTGATGTAGGACTCGATCCTGGGACTCTGGGATCATGACCTGAGCCGAAGGCAGTCGCTTAACCAACTGAGCCACCCAGGCGCCCCTTATTTTATTTTTTTAAAGACTTTATTTATTTATCTGACAGAAGGGGACACAGCGAGAGGGAACACAAGCAGGGGGAGTGGGAGAGGGAGAAGCAGGCTTCCCGCGGAGCAGGGAGCCCGATGTGGGGCTCGATCCCAGGACCCTGGGATCATGACCTGAGCCGAAGGCAGACGCTTAACGACTGAGCCACCCAGGCGCCCCAAAAAGGGAATATTTTAATAACAAATACATTTGTCTTCCCTACAAGTCTCTTCAAAGACAAGGACTGGGACGAAGTTATCCCTGTAGCACCCAGAGACCCTGAAGGGCCTTGTACACACTAGGTGTTCAACATACATTTAAACTGAATTAGATTGCATTTTCTCCAGGGAAAAGTCAGTGTCTGGGAACTAGCTCATTTTAGTAAGAGGTATTCTGTTAGAGGAGTCTTTGTTGGAAAAGAGTGAGATGGCTGGTAAGCTCAGAATAGCTATGCATCTAAGGCTGAGTGAGAATATTTAGATTCAGGGAGAAGTCTCCTAAGCCATGAAAAAGGGCCAGTCAGAGTCCACAGAGAGAAAAAAAACTCCTTTTTTTTTAGGTTCCTCTTTCCCTTTATTATATTCTTTACCTTTAAAAAAATCGCTCCCTAGTTTTACTATCTCTATATTAAACATTTTCTTTCCTGCCGCCAATCCACTATTTGAACTCCGAGTATCAGTTAAGAATTTGAATTCCATAAAGTACAAGCAATGTAGATCAGCAAACACTGCTCCGAATATCTTACAGTCTATATTGCTCGCTATCTCTGGTTTTCAAATACACTTCTTGCATAATCATGTGTCCTTAATTAAATATAAGTTTCTGGCCAATTTTTTTATAATGTAAAAACTCATGACAATGTCCTTGGGTTTATAGCCCATTACTGTTATAGCATGCTATTCACCCTCAGCTATTGCTTGACTGAAGTTAATAGAGGATTCTGAGTCTCATATTCATTGCTATAATGTCAGTTATAGAAATAAATATTGTGCTGTTTGCCTTTCCCTGCTGTTCCGCTGTCTCATTTCAGCCTTGAGGGCTGTCTAGCACACTTGGCCCTTGCGCCAGGACAGAAGACACAAGATGAGCCCTAACAGACACAGTGTCAATGTTTTCTTTCCCCTAACTGCAGCTATAATGACGCTCTGGCATGACTGTGCATGGGCAGCAATTAGAGATAGGGCACATCACAGAACAATTGTACCGGAAGGACATGAAGAAAGGCAATGATTTCTCTTTCCCAATATGTGGCAATTTTCAGATTTCAGAGGGATAACGGACACACTCTATGAAAGGATTTGATTTATGGCAACTGCCTTTCTTGTCCTGATTCCATTAAGGCCAGGTGTGCTGACCTTAAGCACAGGGCCAGGTGTTTTCTTCTTATTTAGTACTCCCTGGGCAACTATTATGTGTATCAGTTTTCTTTTATCTAGATCAATACTGTAAAAAAAAAAAATGTGTCTTTCAGTCACTGTATTTTATTTAAACAAAATATTTTTTTGGCATAACACATTTTTATAGTCAACCTAAGGTAACCTTAAGTCGCAGAGTTATTTTTTTGTTATTTTTTTTTTAAATCCCACGTGCTCTTTTTAGCTTTTTTTTTAAGATTTTATTTATTTATTTGAGAGAGAATGAGAGAGAGAGAGCACACGAGAGGGGGGAGGGTCGGAGGGAGAAGCAGACTCCCTGCTGAGCAGGGAGCCCGATGTGGGACTCGATCCTGGGACTCCAGGATCATGACCTGAGCCGAAGGCAGTCGTTTAACCAACTGAGCCATGCAGGCGCCCTCGCAGAGTTATTTTTTAATTACGTGAGTTGTTTCTGATTATAAAAGTAATTCATGCTCATTGTAAGAACAAACTGAAAAAGTAGAAACATTTTCATAATCTATAATGCCACCAATCAAAGTAAGTTCCGGTAATAGGCTGTTTATTTATAAAATCGGGATCATTCTCTATATACTGTTTTATATATTTATTTTTCTGTTAATATATCATAAAAACTTTCTCATGACATTAAGTTCTTTTCAAAATCATATTTTAATGTCACATAGGGCAGGGGAATCTTTTCCACTTCCTTGATGTGTTAAATGAAACTGTGATACACATTCCTGTAGACAATATTTTAAATTTCTTCACTCACACTCCAAATTGCATTTCAGAAAGTTAACAATGTAGACTTCTATAAGGATACTACGAGAATGTCTGCTCCCAATCCTCCACAGCTTTTAAATTTTTGCCAATTAGATGAGCAACATGTTAAGACTCTTGATATTTTCATTTGTGTCTTTATGTTTATTTTTCCATATGATTTTTTTTTTTTGACAGCTGGATATCTTCTTTTTGTGAACTATCTACTCAGGACCTTTGCCCATTTTCCTTTTAGAGCAAAGGTTTGTGGAGGTTTTTTAAATAATATTTAAGAGTCCTTTATGTTTTCAAGATAGTAACATACTGTAAATTTTCCTCAGTTTGTCATTTGCCTTTAAATCTGAGATTATGTTTTAAAAACTCTAATGAATAGAAACTTGTATCTGTGTGATTTCTCATCTGAACTTCAAAGTGTCCTTGAAAATTATACCATTTATAATAATCAGACGTATTTAATGTTCTGAACTTGTCCACTGACTGTTAACCACCTAAAATATAAAATCACTAAAACTTTTTGAAAAAGAGAACCTTTGACTGACAACTATCAAAAGACTAAAAAAATGTCAGTAATTTCCATTGCTTTTTTGCTGCTCACAATGTCAGGACCCAGCAATGCCTCAAAGATACTAGCCCTACAATGCTCTTGCTCAAGCCATACGAGCTACACACAAGCGATCAAAGGCAATCTAGGACCAAACCACCATCCTTTGGGATTCAGCTTGGAGCTCTAAAGTGACCTAACCAGAGGAACATAAACATAACAGAAAAATGCAGGCCAGCCTGAGCAACCACACTCAGTAAGTTACTACAATTTCTGAGTCTCATTCTGGCAATATTAACTACTGGCAATATTCCTTACGACTCTCCAGGTCTGATGTTCCAACTTCCCTCATACTGCAGGCCCAGGATATTAAATTTACTAGAAATTTGCATAAGACATTAAACATGGAGCATTTAACTCAAAATGAAACTGAAAACCAAGCAATCAAGTAGAAAGCTAAGATAAAAAATAATATAAGAAATCAAAAAGACACAAAAAATATTTCCTAATTAAAGAGAAGGGGAGGCTTTAACAATGGAGGAAACAGAACATTCCAGGCTTTAGGAACTCTGTTCACTCACCGACAGTTACTCAGGTTATTGCCACATATAGGTAGTCTCCCTGAGTGACAGGGCATAATCTTTGTCACAATGTGTACATATAATTCATGCAAGGACAAACCAGGTATACATGGGATAATCCATAAGTCGTTAATAAAGACAAGAGCCTCAGCCCCTTTAAGAATTACTCGTGTGTCCATGGCTGACTAGAAACCAACCATAAGAGATCTAAAATATGTTAGATGAAATCTAAGTTCTGCTTAATCAGAAGAGCCTCATACAAGTGTGAGATTAATCTAGTTTTCCTTGAACAGGACCGTCTCATCAAGCCAACAGTCACCATCTATCCCAATGGCAGAGGAAACAGAACTGAATGGGGCCTACTCTTCATCTGACCCATTTCCTCCACTCTCCAAAATGATTTAGAAATTTTCAAAATTAATATAAAGGATGATCTCCATATATCTTGATTATCTTTGTTTTTTCCTTAATCCAAGATGATACAACTCATTTTTTGGTGGATCACTTGTGAATTATTCTTAAATGTCTTTGTTAATACTATTACTGTTCCTGTTATTAATATATCCTGAAACAACATCAAATACTTAAAATCCCTGCTAACAAGGCAGAGACTTGACCTTGAGGTCTGGAGTTTGCCATCTGATGGGGGTGGGGGGGTGGCGGGGCTGAAAGAGCAACAGAACCAGTGTCTTTTTATCCTCTGACTTCAGAAGCGCCAGAAGGCAAAAACATAATTATCTGGACAATTCAGGTGAGAAAAACTCACCTTTCCCTGAATTCTTTGCATAAAGGCAGCATTAATGGACTGAATTACTCAGGTAATTGTTCTGCACTGGTCTGTGTTTAATTAAAATAAGAAAGGAAATAACGCTGCCAGGCAAGCACTTTCCAAAAGGTTTAGAGTACTGAGCACTCCAAAGGTTTTGCAATAGGACTACATGGCTCCAGAAAGTGCCAGGAGAGCAGAAAAATTCATCTAAACAACAATTAGTTTTAATTTCACTAGTTTCAGAAGAAATCCACGTCACAAAGCTTATAAAAACACTGGTTTTCAAGCATGAGAGAGAAACGTTTTCCCCTTTTACATAAAATAAAATGTAAAAGCATTTTCCTCCCAGTTTGTCAAGAGTAAGCTTTGTTTTTGCATTTTTGTTTGTCTTTTATTTTTAAACTTTACAATGTAGCATAAATTGCCTCTAATATTTCAAATGTCAGGCTTCAAGTGCTAAGGTGATGTGACAAGAGGTGAAATAGTGTGGAGAGTGAACAAATGTTCAATGTAACTAAGATTGATACATAGGTATCAATCACTTCAACTAAACAGTTCATCGATTTCTGTGTATGAAAGAAATCTATGAAGCTTTTAAATTCAGACCTGAGCAGAAAATTTCAATAATGGAAGATTCTCCTCACTCAGCTTCCATATTCAGTTTCATCCAAAGTCCTTATTTTAGTATGCTATGAATATCTACAGAAATTAAATAGGCCCCTTCTGTGAAGGCCTGGGTTTAGCATGAAGATTGTTTATGAAATAATCTGAAAGATTATCTAAATGTGTTTTTGCTTTATTTTGGTAACCTAAATGATCATAAATACGCTATAGCCCTATGGATGGAAAAGTAACTGAATAGAAATGGAAAGAGGTATGTTAATAAATCTACAGAACTAAAAACAAAATAGTACGTTAATACCATCTGTTCCAGTTCTGTATCGTCCAACTCTGCCACCCCCCACCCCATCAGAAGGACTTAGTTAATTCACTTGAACTGCTTGCTGCCTGAGATTCTTGCCAGAACACTCACCAGCCCCCTCATTTGTTGGGTGGTTTTATAGGTCTCTGGTGCTTAGCAGAGGTAGGACAGCTTGCAAGGCAGTAGGAGGACAGATAAAACCACCCTGCTGTGCAGATTTAGTCCATTTGCACTGGCTCTCATACAGAAAACAAATTGCAACCTCTCACAAAGGGGCCCTTTTCTGCACTAGCAACCCTGAAAAATGCAGGCAAAAATGAGTAAATCAGGCAACTTCACATCAGGAGGAAAAAAAAAATGGCTACCACTCCAACAGCTGCTCTCATAATTAAGAACAGATTTCATCACTAAACTCTTGCTGGTTATGTCTGCAGCAAAACAAATACACAGATGTAAGGCATTTACATACTGGATATTTCGTACTGGGTAACCAAACCAAGCTGACCTTTTTTGCTTTAAGATATTCTCTTAAAAATATCATCTAGTCAATGATAAAGTATAAGGCAACATCCAAACCTTAAGTACAACTATATTTCCGTCATCATCTTGCAACTAAATTTATTTTGGCATTCTACCAGATTCACTTTCTTTTTACATATTCAAAATTGCAATGCACTGCCATGGACATGACCTCTCTCAAATAATGAAAATGCACTACCAGTTTCTTTTACTCGTAAAATTTGCTAAATTTATTGCGGCCTCATTTATCCATGTTTTAAAAGATTGCATGGCACATGCAGTAAAAGGAATAGCATTTGACCTCTTTAAAGGTAAATTGGTGTGCCATTAAATCAGAGAAATAAAAGTAATGAAATGATAAAATTATAATAAAAACAGATAGGTAAGGACAAATTAATGGAATGCCACTCCACTACAATGAGAAAGGAGACTACAGTTCCCACAACGCTGACGAATCTCATGTACAAAGTACTGAACAAAAGAAGCCACTAAAGTACGAAAATAGGCAAAAGTACTTTTGCTGTTCGAAGTCAGGATAGTGGTCCGCCTTGGGTAGGTAGGGTAGTTACTGGGAAGGGGCACAAGAGGGCTTCTGGGAAACAAAGTAATGCGCCATTTCTTAATGTGGGTGCCAGTTACACCAGATGTGTTCAATTTGTAAAAATGCCTCAAGCTGTATTCTCAGTATCATTTTTCTACATATAAATTGTACTTCCACAAGAAGATAAAATAAAGTAAAATGAAATAAAGTAAAAGAGGTAGGCAAGGCATGCACTGAACTTCACGATGTTCAATGTCAACAATAAGTAACTGTTCACCCATGTTAGTCCCAATCTCTTCACGTGACCCACTCCACGCAGTGTTCTCAAGCTTCCTGACACTGTTACAATAGCGTCGTTCTTAACAATATTTATCAAGCCATACGTTTTACTTTTTGAATGACTAAACTGGCCAAATGTTTAAGCTTAAATTAATAGCATAATGTTCTAGGATAGTCTCTTGTCTAATACATTAAACTGATTATCCTCCCAAAAGGTATGAATGTTAAATAAATTTTTGTGTATTTCATTACCAGTGCTATAATTTAAAGCAACCAAGCAGTTCTAAACATGCAATTTTCAGTAAAAAGTGGTTCTAAGAGCATCTCTGAAATGACATATTATTACACTGCTTTACCCAAGGAACAATAACCCTTATAGGAATCCACAGATGTAAATAAACTAATTCAAAGTAGAACATGCAAGATAACGCCTACTCAAGTTGACATATTTTCTAAGAGCCTGCATATTTAAAATTAGACTTAAAACACTACCCCCACCAAAATATCTAATGCATATAGTTCAGGAATGTATAACTGGTAGATTAAATAGTGGTGGTGTTTTCATTCAGAATTGCAAATTTCAGAATTTACAGATGCAAGTTAATCTGTAAACAAGCATTAACGCCTCAGAGTACCTGGAGAAGTAAACTTACAAACAAGTTGTGGTTGATGATGAGGGTGGTGTTTTCTACACTTTCATCTGAGCTAGCGCTTTGAACAAAATGGTGGCTGAGTTACAAATATGATCACATGCCCTTTACTTAAAGTGGCTTCACAGCTGCAGTTCTCAAACAGTGGCCATCAATGCATGAACCAGGGGTCAAAGTCATAAAGACACTTTCTTAGCCTAAGAGGAGGGTCTCTCTGACCTCTTTCTGCATGTTTGTTCATCTAGTTCAACACTGTTGCAAAGGCCGAATTCTCTTCTGATAGCTTGATCCTACACAATAATTAATGTTAAACCATACCTAAAAGAAAGGGATATGGAAATCATTATCCACAGTTTTTGCGTTAATCGATTTGGGGTTCACCTTTCTAAGTGAGAGCCCTAGAGAACTTGTATGTAGCACAGTGGAACTCTCCACAAGCTGGTGTCTGCCGAATAGCTGAGGTAACATCAGGTTTCACTTTCCCGTGCAATGCTTCCGCAAACGGCTGACTTGGAGTTGGTGCGCTCAGTTAGTGTTCCTTTAGATTCATCCACACACCCTCTCAGACTGTCAGCCTGAGATCTAGCTTGCGACCCAGGACCACGCAGGCTCATTAAATTTTTATTTATGGAGTACTCAATGTTACTTGAACTTTTGCTTATGCCAAACTATGAGCATTTACTTGTTTTAAAGAACTCCTTTGTAATCATAATTTAAGGAAACTAGATCTGTATCCTTAACGAAATTATGATTTCAAATTCCTATTCACTCTTGGAGTGTGGACACTTCTTTACTGATCACCAGCCACCCCAAATGAAGCTTTTATTCATGAGCTTACTTCTGCACTACCCATGCCTTTTAAAAATGTATTCTCTGTTCTGTAAGAATTGAATGTCCAGCCAGATTCTGACAGTATGTGAGATGTAAAGTATATTATTCTCTCAGTCTTTAGGCTAGGATAATGCTTGCTTATAAAACATTATGAATCCTTTGTTAAAAGGAATGGCTATGTGATTTTTTAAAGCTTTTCTCTTTAATTGGACATTAATTTATGAAGCATCTGCATGTTAAGCACTGTACTCAATGCCAAGGATGTAAAGACAAGTAAGACAGGGCACTAGCCTGACTAGGAGCTCACAGAGTAGTGAACGAGAACTCTGTGAACCTAGTGAAAACATAATGGGATGGAGGGATGGATGGATGGAGGCAAGGAGTTCTGTGAAGAAACACAGAAAGCAAGTCATTCCACAAGGAGCAGAGGCTTCACAGAGGCGACTATAGAGAGTTTCAGTGACAGTTGCCTTGATGGGGGTGAGTGGATGCAGATGTCTGGAATGGAAAAACCGATGGTAAAAGCATGAAGGCAGGAAAGCGCATGGTGTGTTGGGAAGTTGGCGGGTGGGAACACAGCCGTCAAGTTCAGGGTAGCTAAAGCGTAGTAGTATACCTGGCTCAGTGTCATGAGGTTAAAGCTAGAGGGGTGAGTTGATGTAAGATCGTGAAGGCTGTGTGCTAGGTCTAAGTATTAGATCTTTTACCTCTAGGTGAGTATTTTCTAGCATATGTTTCTCAGAATACTAATTCCCTGAGTGGTTTGCAAAAAAAACCCCAAAAAACCAAAATGCTTTTTTAATAAGTAAGTTTAGAAAATGCTGCATCCTATAGTGTCCTTTCAGAGAGTCATAATATACATTTGGTATAACAGGGTTGAGAAATATGGCAGTAAAAACCATCTTAACTTGAACACCATTTTCATATAACTGTTGACACCCTTCAAAACTAATGTTCTATAGAATATACATGGGGGATACTAAATGCTGCTCTAGGAAAGTAGGGGAACAAAGAAACTGTTGGAGCAAGAATGTAACATGATCAGATTTATTTGTTCCTTTCCATTTCTTCTTCATTAGAAAAATATTTTTTTAGCAGTTATGTCTGGTAATGATGTGGATGTTGCACTAAATTTGAAAGAGATTAATGGCAAAACACCAAGAGGTGACAAAACACAGGGATGAGGGACTCCAGACAAGAGGCTATCTCAGATTAAAAGTAATTCATGATAGAATAAAGGTGGAATGATGGAAACATAGCAAATGAGAATGACTTCAAAGGTTCTAGCCTAGAGACCCACTGGAAGGCGCTCCTTTAGCCAAGACATAGAATTTCAAAGAAGTCTGCTCTGCAGAAAGGCAGTATGATCAGTGCTGGTCATTTGAAGTATGGGGTGCCTGCAAAAACATCTATAGGGGCATACTGAGAAAGCAGCTAGACAATGAGCACAGCATAACGTATAGAGAAGTTGAATCACTATTATGTTGTATAATACCTGAAAATAAGGCAACATTGTGGGTCAACTATACTCAAATTAAAAAAAATTTAAAAAGAAAAAAGAAAAAGCCGTTAGAATTATGGCTTTCAGCTTAAAGTAAGGCCAGGACCGGAGTTACATATTGTAATCATACAGATGGTATATAAAGTCATTGGAATGGATAAAGCATCCCCCTCCCAACTCTGGGGAAAATGCATAGGGCAAAAAGAGTAAGGAATCCAGAATACCAACATTTCAATGTGTAAAATACAAAATTAATTGATATGTGACATTTTTTATACTATAATCTTAAGGGTTTTTTTAATTGTAATTTAGTATAATCTTAAGGTTTTATTGTAATGTAGAAGGTTCTGTTTTACATTATCCAGAAACAGAATATAGTGCTGAGCCTGACACTGTTTTATGTTATTACTTTGGTCACTGGTACATCATGTAAAGGAATCAAAATATGTTTGGAACAGAGTCTAATTAAATACACCTGAAGTCCAGAGCGATTCAGAGAATTGACCAAAGTCTTGCAGCTAGTTGGTCCTGTTTGCAACTAGCCCACTATTTAAAAAATTAGTTCAAAATCCAACGTTCTCTTTCATTTTACTTGTTTCTAAGGCATGTAAGAATGCAAATGAAATCAAATAATTCAATTGAATAAGATCATTAACAGATATTAGAAAAGCATTTCGCAACTTTCACAAGTTCTCTTTTTAATCTTAATTGCTATGATATAAGACCGTTAACAATATTAGCTATTTTTTTCTTGACGTGGTTGAATTGTGTTTCATTGGAAGGAACATCGTGGAATTAGCCTGTATTCTTGGAAGGGTGGTCAAGAAAAGACCATATTAACAATGGTCTTATCATCCCACATAGCCAATCAACAAAAGTTACTAAGTGCCTAAGATGAGTGAAGCACATCCTTACTCATTTGAGAGACACCAGAGAAAGGAAGAGTGAGGAGCGCAACCATAACTGAAGTCAAGGAAGACTCCAGCACCCACCACTTAATTGCACATAATGATTTCAATTGACTGGCATGAAGTTCTTAAACACTCAAATATAGAATCCTTTAAAATCTGTGTTAGATTTAACAGAACTTACATTTTTCTTCAGTGTGGGGGGGCGGGGGGAGAATAAAACCATCAAGAATTACAGAACATTGTTGCACAACAACATGAATATACTCACACTCCGTATACTTCACCCTGAACCGTATACTTAAAAAATGGTTAAGATGGTAAATTTTTTGTGTTTTTCTTCACAGTTAAAGATTTTAAAGGCATTATGAAATTAAATTACCTTAACATACTTTTGTCCACAAAATGTTCTATATCCTACAAGGAATAGGGAGCTGGCCACCATTTGCTAATGGTGATAAAGAGGTGGAACTGAATCTTCAGGTTAATTAACCAGGCAATGCGACTCAGGGCTTGTTAAAGAGATGTTGACAAGATAAACATTCAAAAGCTAGAAAAACTAGTAACAAAGTGAAACAGTTAAACAGGAAAGTAGCACTAGGATTTGGAAGAGTATGAGAGACTTGTGAAAAGAGTAATCAACCAGATATGATGGTAGGGATAAAGAAAGAGAGTCAAAGATGATTCTGGACATCAAGTTCCAGTAATAACATGATACATGTTATTACAGTTAACCTGAGTTTAAACCATCAAAATGAAAATACCCAGAAAGCATTTGGTAAAAAAAAACTACAGCCTGGATGCTCTTTAATCTTTAACCACCAAGGTCCAGTGATACCAAATCTGAGATACATGCTAGTAAATCTGAACCAAGAATTCAGATGAAGCCCAACCAACCAGTTCAGCCATCAGGTTTTGTCCCAGCGAGGTTACACTACTCACCTATCCCTGTGCCTTCTTCACTTGAAGTTCACCTAGGAAGGTGAAGGGGCTAACAAGAAAAGTAAAAATCATTTCACTTCCAATTTGATGGAACTAAAGAACTTCTGGAGAGTGAAACAGTCTCTTCTAAAAATTTGCTGTGCTCTAGGAAACAGAATAGAACTGAGAAAAATTAAACCCTTTATAGACTTTATGCCTTTAGGCAATCTGACGACTGTTGATCTTCCTTTCCTTTTGGATCTCAGTACTGCAGGCAATTCAGAAACTCTCCTGCTCTGATCTGTACAAAAGGTCATCTCGTGTTTCCAGATCAATCTCTGTGGTGTTCCAGTTGCTAAAACAGCAGATTAAATTAGCATCCACAAGAACTGCAAGTCTCTCCTCTCCACACCAATACTTGGGGGAAAAACAGGTGATTCAGAATGCCACTGGTATACTGGAGTTGGAGAATCTTACTGTAATGTATAGCATTGAAAAAAAAAAAGAAAGAAAGAAAATTCAAATTTTTAATTAAAACCTTCAGAACCTGATCACAAAAATGTTTCAGCCTTTGCAGATTAAATGGAATTTTTTCCACTCTAAAAAAAAATATAGCCAATTCCTAGGGGTAAAATAGTACTTAGAAAAACAAAATGAATTTATTTTCACTGGATGTATATATTTAGACTATCTTACTATTTCTGTTCTTTAAATCTAAGCTTGGATATTTATTTTTCATTTAAAAAGTGGGCATGTTTTAATTTCTAATCTAAGGATATTATGGTTACCAAAAAAATTTATTTATTTATTTTTTTACTACTACTAGCTACTTAATCTGTGAAATACAGCTCAGGAAAAAAATGCTGTCATAAAACCTGTTGGTATAAAGATAAGCAGTTTATTTAATATCTAATTAAACATGGTCACTGGAGAAATCACAGCTTATGAAACTTTATCAGAAAAAGATTAATCCATTTCAGGCTTAACCCAAATGTCATAAGAGAACTCATGAATTTAGATAGGAATCCACTTATTATCCAAAGACATTTTCATATTGAGTAAGAAGAGCCTATATTACTGGTTATATTTATACTTCAATCAAATTCATATACTTTGTAGCTATCATTGATTTCAGGGACAATTATCAAACTAGAATAATATAATAGGGAGCCCTGTCCTCTTTGTCAAAAATTTCTATAATATTCTAAAAACACTTTATGAGTTTATAGACCCCATTCATTCAGAAATTCAAAAAATTATATGGATTGTGTCATTTTAATTCAAAAACAACTGTCTAACAAAAAACTACTGAACAACCTATTATATGTTGGACTCAGGCACTGGGGAAATGAGGATGGAGAAAAGGATTCCTTCTTTTGAAAGGCTCACAAAAATCATGAGACAAACCCTTAAATAACCACTGACATAAATTAATATCTACTACAGGGCAGAGGCTGCTTTTTTCCCCTAATATCTATTCATGCCTTTGTCCATAATAATAAAAAAAAATCATCTGGACACATGGTGACCCAGCATAAAGTCTGGATGCATTTCTCAGGCTTCTTTGAAGCTAAGACAGCCAGGTGACTACTTGGGGTCAATGGGATGTGAGGGAAAGTAGTCTGTGCTCCTTCCAGGTTGAAACTTTAAAGAACAGGATATGCCCTCCCCCTTCCCTTTCCTCTTCCTGAGGGCTCAAAAGGAACCTGAGCCATCCTGGATCAGGTGGACAAGTGTAGCACTCTTATAAGTGGTAGAGCTATAGAATAAAAGGAGCCTGAGTCCATGATAGGATGTCACAGACCAGAACCACCATTCCAGCTTAGATTTATAATATAAGAAAAAAAAGCTTTTGTCTTCTTTTTAAGTTGCTGTTTTTGGAATCCATCTCATGAAGAAGCACCATGTTCATGCTTCTTTTTCTGAGAATTTTGGTACTAGAAAATGTCTATGAAAGGGAAGAACCAAAATTTTATAGTAAAAGTGAAGAAAAGCTTCATTTCTAACTTTCTCATGAAAAATAAAACCCTGAATTAGAACAATAAACTAATCTTACAATAATAAAATAGAAATGAGAAGTAAAATTGTATAAATTCTTAGAAGAGAATGACTTAAGTATTGGCCGGGCCACAATTTTTTGTTAACAAAATTGTATAATCCTGTGATAGAGCTAACGAAAAAAAATCGACATAGTGAAAAACAAAATAGGTACCAAAAACTGATCACTGACATGTAGGAAAGGCTTAGGAAAATAGTAGTGAATACATGTGAAAAAAATACAGATCAAAGCAATTAGAATGGAACTAATAGATAAGAAAGACAAAGATGATTCAACACAAGAGTAATTCCTTCAAGAGGTAAATGAAAAAAAGTGTGTACAAACAAATGTGTGTAAACACTTAATACATAAAAACTCCCTGAACAGGAAGAATGTACTAATCTGGAAAGATTGAAAGAGCAATCCATGTTTCAGGAAATGCTCAATACTGAGACATATTTTGATAAAGCTGCAGAAGTTTAAAGAAATAATTCTTTAGGCATTCAAGCAGACAGAGCAAACCATTTTCAAGAAGTAACAGGATGGGCATATTTGAAGAACATATATGGAAGCTCAAGAGAGTCTTCAAATTTGGTGAAACTAAAAAAATATAAAAAGAGAGAGGTGAAGAAAGAGAGACAATGTTGTCCGGAATGAAATTCATCTTGTTTGTGCAATTTTTTTCCTGGATGGTGGGATGTGAGTTGATTTTTAAATTTCATTTTTCTTCATTATTTAGATAATTTGAATGAGCACGTAACATGTTAACAAAAACAATGAGTAAGTAAGCAGAAAACTATCAAGAGTAAGATGGAAAGCAAATATGCCAATAAATTAACAACAATCAATTCTGGTTGGTGACTTTCTAATTTCCAAATATCATTTTTTATAAGAGGAACCGGACCAGAAGGAGGAATCTGGCAGGCAAACTAGGAAAGAATAATACTCCAGGCATAAGCAAAGCCAGGAACTTTTGAAAGAAAAATGGCATGCACAGGAAAGAGCAAGAGGTCTGGTAAGTAGATAGGGATGAAGCCTGGGTCAGATTATATGCTATGCTTGAATTTCATTCTAGTCTTTACTTCTGTCACTGATCTACCTAACATCATTCAAACCAGTTACAATATATTTGTCTCTATTTCTCAGGTGTAAAAAACTCAAAGTCCTGACCTCTGGAACAAGATAATTAAGTATTAGACTTAATAGAACCCTCTTCGAGGTGATGGCACAAACACAGATGAGAAGCAGAGCCTGCGCTCGAGGTGCTTCCAATATATTTGTGACACCAGACAGGCACACAAAACAGCATATAATAATATATGGCAATATAACACACATGGACCCTATAGGAATTTAGAAGAAAGGAAACTCTTTGATGATTGGAGTAGACTGTGGCAGTGGCATGACTTGTGCCAGGGTCTTGAAGAAAGGCTGAGCATTTTGATTTAAGATTTCCAGTCTCTAAGAAATTACATTGTAGGATCCTACCCACAGCTACCTCACAATTCCATAAAGATGGAGTATTTTTTTTTCATACTGAATTATAAAGAAAAGACGGACTGAGTCATCACTTATGCTGGAATATGACTGTGGGGAAAAATAAGTAAGTAAAGACTTACCTTATATTAAAATAAATTCCAGATGGCTAACTTTTCATCTAGTTCCTTTATGGTTTTACACATTAGATTTAACTCTTTAATATACCTATGGAAATAGCCTTTTTAACTATAATTACAAAGGAAGAGATCAAAAGGAAGAAAGATACAAAATTTAACTTCTGCATTATAAACAAAGGTTAATCAAGAAACTGGGAGAACTGCTTACATTTAGAAAAGGTTCATTTTCTAAATTTTAAAAACTCATAACTCAGTAAGAAAGAATACAAACACTTCAACAGAAAAATGGGTAAAGAACATGAAAAGAGAATCACAATAGATTATAAATGATAACCTTTGTTCATTTTGGAATTATAAATTAGATGTCTAAGAATTCCTCCTTGGAAAATATGATTATCTACACAAATTTACTTATATAGCTATTCATTGCAGAATAATATACAATAGTGGGCGCCTGGGTGGCTCAGTTGGTTAAGCGATTGCCTTCGGCTCAGGCCATGATCCCGGAGTCCTGGGATCGAGTCCCACATCGGGCTCCCGGCTCAGCGGGGAGCCTGCTTCTCCCTCTGACCCTCTCCCCTCTCGTGCTGTTTCTCTCTCTCTCTCTCAAATAAATAAATAAAATCTTTAAAAAAAAGAATAATTTACAATAGTGAAAAGAAATTGAAAACAGCTTAAATGCCTGACAAAAGGATTATGTAATAAGTTATGGTATCTGCATAGGATAAAACCATTGAAATTCTCAACTAAATGAGATGAAAAGACCATATACTGAATTTTGCCGAAGACTTGTTCAGTGACATGACAAAGTGGTTATGGCATGCAAGGAGAATAATTGGGAAAATAACCATATATGATAGCTTCATCCAGATTCAATAAAGAAGGTCTAAGTACAGAAAAAAACAGAAGAATCTAAATCAAAATGTTAATTGTGACCATTTCCAGACTGTAGGATTACATGTGTTCTTTTTTTCTCCTTTATGTTCTTAATGTTACCCAAATTTTTATAATGAAGATATATTACTCTCAAAATCTTTGCTGCCCTTTGCAGCAAAACTTCTAGAAAAAGTTGTTTATATGTAACATCTTTAATTCCTTCTCTTGATTTTCTCTTAAACTCAGACTTTGGCCCCCAAAACACTCTTTGAAGTAACTGATGATTTCCATGTTACTAAATCCATCATCGGCAGAATTAACACTGCTAATTCCCTTCCCTTCTTGATAGCCTCTCTCCTCATGTCTCCTAGATAATGCACTGATTTCTTCCAACCTACTGATCCCTTCTTCTCTGTCTCCTTTGCTGGCACCTTCTCTTCTCACTAACCCCTTGATGTAGGAATGCATAAGGGCTCAGCCCTCTTCTATAGCCACACTCCCTCCTTGAGTGGCCACATCCAGCCTCAAGGCCTTATCACATGTATGCTGACCACTTCCAAATCTGTATCTTCCAGCCCAGATATATATTTCCTTCTCTACTAAATTCCACGCTTGTGGCTCCAACGTGTGTGTGTACTTATCATGTCCACTTGGGTGTCTAATAGACACCCCAAACTCAATAAGCTCAAACAAATTCCTGCTCTTCTCTTCAAAGACCTGCTTCATATATCATTTTTCCCATCTCAGCTGAAAGCAGCTTCTACCTTACAGTTACTCAAGTCAAAAATTTGTCCTCAATTCCTCTCCATCTGTCACCCAACCAGTCAATCCTTACCTGACTCTCCTCCAAAATATATCCAGATCCAACCTTCTCATTACCTCTGCTACCACCTAACTCCTATAACTGCTATCATCTCTGCCCCAGATCAGGGAAATAATCTGCCAAGTGATCTCCTGCTTCCACCTGTATTCCATTATGGTTTATTCTCAACATTGACAGCCAGACTGATCCTTGTAATACCTAAGTCAGACCATGACACTGTGCTCAGAACTCCTCAAGGGCTCCCCATTCTCACCCACAGGAACACCACGATCCTTGCTGTGGCCTAAAGGCCTTACATGATGTGGGCTCCTCTCCTGCCTCCCTCCTTCTCGTGCACTCTGCGCCAGCACACTGTCCTGTTGGTATTACAGGGTAAGGAGGTGTGTTCCCACCTGGGCCTTTGCCTGGGCTATCCACTCCACTCCCACTAACTCCTTTCTCCAGATACCTTCCTGCTAACCTTGCCTCACCTTCTTCTTGCTCAAATCTCACTTTCTTAATGAGGATGACTTTACCCTTTTTTTAAAAGACTTTATTTATTTATTTACTTATTTGAGAGAGAGAGAGCATGCACATGCAGGGTGAGGGGCAGAGGGAGAAGCCCAGGCTCTCCGCTGAGCAGGGAGACCGACGTGGAGCTCAATCCCAGGACACCGGGATCATGACCTGAGCCGAAGGCAGACGCTTAACGACTGAGCCACCCAGGTGCCCCTTAACTACCCTTTTTAATAGTGTAACCTACTCCCTATCCTCTAAACCCTTCACTCCTTTACAGGTGTGAACCCAGCCACTTTTACTCTTTTCCGTTAATACTTACCACAAATCATAAAAGGGTAAAAATCAAAATGGTAACAGAGTAATCGAGATAGGCTATGCTGAGGCAAGGAAGGCTCCTCTGAGAACTCGTGTTTAAATCACTATGATGCCATGGGAAAAGGGTGGGGTGACCCTGAAGGAGGGACTGCCCAGAGGACCAAACCCACGGGAATTAATAACAAAGCACAAACACAAATGAAAGAGCCAGCAATGTGAAATCCCAGTGGGCACACCAGCAGCTAAGAAGTGCAAGTGACTAGAAGGTTGATTTGTAGGTCAATGTTAGGAAGGGTGAGAGCTGTCCAAAGATGGGAAGGCTACCCCAGGAGGTAGAAAGTTCCCTCTTACCTGTGGGGGCTGAACACAGACAGGAAGGAGCCTCAATAGGGATGTCACAGAGAGGAGTCAAATATCCCACAGGAGGTCTGGAGGAGACCTTCCATCACCCATGCTCTCTGTGAGGTTTTCAAGACATCCAAGAATTGGGGGGGAGGGGAAAGAGAGCGGCTGATCCATATTTGCTCCCAGGGCTTATGTAGATCCAAAACTGAATGCACACATTTTTCTATTTTCTACTGTTTAGTCTTCTGTCACACAGATAAGGAGTCCAACATTTACTGTGTATTAAAGGCATGCCACTGGCTATGTGGACCCAAATGCTATGTAACCAGCAATATTTCTGAAGGATATGTCTCCAAGACAACAAATAAACAGAGCTCTGGATAAATATGTGGATTATGTTTGCATAAGTTATGAAATAATGCATTACCATGAATAAGTGAAATAGGAATCATGACAAGGTCCATGAAGCACAAAACGACATGTAGAGAAAAAGAGCCATTCTGGGAATCAGTACCCATTGTCATTAAGGAGTACCTCTATGAGCTCCAACTATGCCAGGCTATTTTAAATCCATTAAAACTTAATTCACATGGCAGAAAGTTTGAAACTGTGGTCTCCCCCGCACTGTCCCCTGTGCCCCTCACCACCCTCCTCATTTCCCACATTCTTTTGCTACAGCTCACATCATAGTGGTCAGAGAACAGAAGCATCTGCCTGCCGCACATACACAGAGCACCGTACACTGCCCCCAGGCCAGGGCTCCTACTCACACCAACCAAACAAAAGAGAAGAAGGCAAAAGAGGCAGAGCACATAACATCCCTGCCAGAGCTCCGGCCTGCTTTGGCTTTTGTTTCTGAGGCCAGCATATAGTTCCATGGTTTATTTTACATGGGCTGTGTTTACATACATCAGTAAATATGGTTCCCATTTCTCTTTGTAACAGCAGCTATAAATTATACGTTGGAAGTGTTTGGCTTTTCTCTTCCCATAAAAGGTTTGGCAGGAATTACTGACGCCCCAAGGAGAGGAGGTCAGTTGTTGGAGGGGAGTGACTTCCTTCACCCATAGCCTTAAATTAATTAACTAATTCAACAAATACCTATTGAGCACAAACTATGTGCCAGGCACAGTTAGGGAAGCTTTAGTAAACAAAGCAGTAAAAGAACAGAACAAAATCCTTGCTTTTACGACATTCATATTCTAGTGAAATTCATCACCTCACCTCAGTTTCCAGATTCTGAGCTCTCAAATCGTCCAGGGCTGAGCACATCAGAAGGTAAATGTGAAGTAAACAGAGCTACTATCAATAATCACACTAATAATCGTAAGTTATTATTATTGTGGATTTTTAAGTGCCTACTATGTGCCAGGCACACTATTCTAAGCACTATACAACTATTAACTTATTAAGTAGTCATAAAAAATGCTATCAATTGCTATCAGGTACCGTTATACTGAATTGTGTCCCTCACAATTTTAAATTTTAGATAGAGATAGGGTCTTTACGGAGGTAATCAAGTTAACAATGAGGTCATTATGGTGGGCCCTAATCCAATATGACTGATATCCTTACAAAAAAAAGGGGGAATTTAGACAGACACACATGTAGAGGGAAAACAACATAAAGATGCAGGGAGAAGGCAGCCATCTTCCAGCCAGGGAAGGAGTGCTAGAACAGATTCTCCGTCACAGCCCTCAGAAGAAACCAACCCTACCAACACCTTAATTTCAGGGCTCTGGCCTCCAGAACTGTGAGACAATTTCTGTTGTGCTAAGCCAACCAATTTGTGGTACTTCGTCACGGCAGCCCCAGCACACTAATAAAAGTACAATCATGATTCCATGTCACAGATAAAGCCACTGAGACACAGGGTCATCTGGCGAGCCAACGGACTTGAGAGTCCAAGTCAGACAATCTAGCTCCAGAAACCATACTCCTCATTCTGTTCTAAAATCAGGCCAATTACTGCAGAGATGGGTCCCAGGCAGTATCACTTCTGAAAATGTCTGTTGATCCTAAAGCCTGACCTTTGGCCAAAATAGAAAACTGCTCCGTCCAGGGGTAGCCACAGGCTGCTTGTCACACGTGCAGCTACAGAATGGAATGTGTGACTAGCAGCAGGGAAACTGCACTCTCCTCTACTATAAAGGCATTGCTAACGCTGGTTAATCATGTGGGTAAGTGATTCTCCAGCTCGGCCCAATTAAACACCATTTAATACTGTGTGGCTTCAAAGAGATCTGTTTCAATGAGTCATTCTCAATACTTACTACCTGAAAATTTTAACATTTTTCCTCAGCCCATATCTTGTTGACTTTATATTTCATTTAACTGGAAATAAAGCTCAAGTGTGATATGTTCTACTACAGGTAATAATAGCTCAGGAAAGCCAAATACACAGAAAGAGAGAGCGAATTTGATCCCAGGCTTGGCAATAAAATCTCAGGAGGGGGCTAAGCATTAAAGAAGAGAGAATCACGTCACTCAGGCTTTGCTATATTAATCCAGGATAATCTCAGTCTTCAAGATTTCCATTATTTCCAACAAATAAACACAAAAGAACTTTCAGAATTTCATTTTTTTTCTTCCCACCTCCTCTCTCTGCCTCTCTCTCTCTCTCTCTAGTTCACATGCATGCACACAACCACTTCCAATAATATCCTCACTTCCATATCTTGTTTGCTTTTGTCGTTTCAGAGGTATTTCTAGTAAGAGTAACATAGCCAATATTTACTGAATGCTTACTATATTGTCACTGTGCTAAGCAAATGACATTCTTCAACTCATCGATCTACTCTTCTTTGCGTTAACTCTGCCATGTAGATATTATCATTTTCTCCACACATACGAAAACTGAGGCCCAGAGAAGTTAAACTACTTGCTCCCCGCCACATGGTTAATGAGTGGCAGAACCAGGATTTGAACCTACACCTGGCAGAGCCATCATGATTCCACTGTGTATCCCTGTGTATCTGAGAGGGTGCATAGGATTTCCAACCAAGAACAGATGAAATACAAAACAAGAGGCTTTTGTCACTGGACTGTCCAGTGATGCTTTTTCCAGTGTGGGAGAGGTTCTTGGATCACATAACCATCTCTTCAAGGGACTCCAAACACAGAGGGCTTAGGCTCTTGATTAGCCCCAGGTTTGAAGTCAACACACATAAGGTTGCAGTTTAAGGGCAAACAGCCCCATAATCTGTCCAGATGCTTTCCGGGAGAGGAAACTTTATGAGAACTGAGAAAATACAGGGAATGTAAAGTGGGGCTTTCTAATGGCCTCCCTCCGGGTCTCGCTCTCAACACCTCCATCCCTGGAAGTAGTTTCCTACCTCATGGCTAGAAAATGTGGTTTTATAGTATGAACTTAAAGGAGCCCAGAGAGGAAAGGGGATGGAAAAGGACACCGGCACCTTAACACAAGACACATTTTAATAAAGGGTTACAGAAACGGAAGATATTTTTAAGTGGCTAAGTGCTTTACCTTTAGGGCTGCACTAGCTGAACATGAAAGTGCCAAAAAATATGGAAACATTTCCACTTGCCAGCCTTCATTATGACCTTCAGAGTGACCCATCTATAAGATGGAAAACAAGTGCTTTCATCCAGTATCTGAGATCAAAGTTGTGGGTCTTCACTCTTCTAAGTCTAAGGGGTGCAAGCTGCCCGCATCCTCACTAAAAGAACGCACAGCGCGTGTGACAGGGAGAGGAGGAAGCACAGAGCGTAACCATCTGTGCTGTTGCTAAGCCCTGCTGTCCCACAGGACGTGGCCTCGGTCTGCAGTGGGTGAAGGAGGTTGGAGGTGATGATGGTGAGGAGGGTGAAACCACAACAGACAGAGAAACTGAGTCGCCAGCCTGGCCACACACCCTCGTTTCATCAATGAGCAATCAGATAGCATACTTCCATTTGAAAACATTATACATCTCAAATGTAATTAAGAAATTTAGACTGGCATGAATATGTAATGTACACATTGCTCTGCAGATGCCTTTCCCGTCCGACAGGCTGGTGCCGACTTTAATTTGGAAGAAATCCATTTTCATACAAAGGTAACCAAGAGTGACAGGAAATAGGAAGCCTACATCATTTATCTTCTGTGAACTTAGAAAAAAAATCAGCTAATTGCTTTTCTAGGAAGCTATTTTGTGGAATCATGGTGCTTTATCTTTCTGCTCTTATTCATGGTATAAATGGTGATTTTAAAATGCCTGTCATGAATATGCTGATTAATCAATACACCTTAAACTATTTACTTACTTTAACAAATGAAATTCTGATCAACCAAAAACGGTTTCTGTGTTCTTGTGGATGAACCACTGTGTATCAACCACTATGAAAACTCCTCATATACATACGGTCTATTAATTGATATTCAAATTCAGGTGTCTCTTTCCTTATCACTGACTCAGCTAAGAGCAGCAGGCCCTGCTTTCCTTCCTTCTTTCCCTGGCTTTTCAGATCTGTTCTATTCTCAGCCATCAGAGCCCTTCTGCAAGGGCGGCCTTAAATCATTGCTACTCATTAAATTAATAACAAACACAAACTAAAATGTGTATGTTTTGGAGTGCCACTGAAGCTGAAACTTCCAAACAAACTAACTTCATGGCCCGTAAGGCCCATATTCCCATATTTTATCTCAACAGCACTGCATATTAGGCCTGTTTTATAGGATTGTCCCATTTCCGCCTTCCTATATCACCTAGCATATACATATGTATTTTTAAATTCTACCAAGTTTGAGGCCAATATAAAGCACTCTTTTCAAATCTAAAATTATCATTTTAATAACAATTTCTTATTATTCCATGAGCCAAAGATAGATACAGCAGGAAGCTAATGACGCATAAGCTCCAGGGCCTCTTAAGCAAAGATTCCTCCAAGGCCCCAGGAGGGGCTCTAGCAATGAGTTAATACTTGTTTTTGCAAAAATTTCAAGTATAAGGTAATTTTCTACTCCTTTTTTCCTGAAGAAAACCCCGAAGACAGTATACATTTTAGGTCCCACAAAACTTGTATCTGCCCCACTAGGTTAATAGACCCCAGTGTCTGGATCTTGAATTACATTTTAAGGGCAAAACATTTATTTTGTATGTGTATGTGAAACAAAAAATAATTTGCTTCAACTGGAAATAAGATTTAGTGTGCCCTACCCTAGAATGTTCTAGAATGCATCTGCAGTCATTTCTTATGTCCCTGTATCTTCTCTCACCTAACACTAGTCACCCTTCCAAGTGACACTCCAGGGAAGGCTCACTTAATGAGGGATGGCATCAAGAATAAAAAAGTCAGCTATAACAACAAAAATATGTTTTTCATTAAACACAAAACTGAGCTGGGGAAAACCAGCCAAGAGACAGGTGTATCAGTTAAAGAAATCCCTTGAGGTCTTTAACTTCCACATCAAATTGCACTGAATTTTTCCACACTAATTACCTATTATTGAAGACTAAAGAATTATAACAAATAATTCACCATGGCAGCAGATAGAGTGCAGATGTTGTAAGAAAAAGAATGAAGAATTTAAGAAGTATAAAATCAGGCAAAAGAAATTCACAAATTCTCAATTTTTTAAAACAACACAAGATTCTTCTACTATAAGGATTATGAAGGTGAGGAAATTTTCTAGAACTAGAAGGCCAATTTTAAATTTAGTTTGGACTGTACGTGAGAGAAATTGCAAATTAAAAGCTAAGTGCTGGAGTTTAATATATTCATGTAAATTTCTTGCAGGCAGAGATCACATCTCAATTTTTTTTTAATTTCTCCTATTGCATTATACCTAGTCATTGATTTGATTTCTTATGAGGACTGTACCTACACAATGCTATTCAGCTATATTTGCATCTCCCTTGTCTTTATGTCATTTTTACCTAACACTTCCTTTTAGCCCCCAAATCCTTCACACTGGCATAAGTCTTGCTCTATAGCTAACGTCCTGGGAAACTATAGTCAAGTCGTGAAAAAGTTCCCTTTCGGTCACAGCCTCTGTAAATTTCCCTTAAAAATGCATTCCCTACCTTATTGGAAATTAATGTTAGTACTATCAAGAGGACATTTTCATCTAGGTACTATCTGTGTAAAAAAAAATTGGCATTAATATTTCTTAATTATTTGTCATGTTTGTTTTATTCTCTCCAAAAAATAAAAGCAAATGTTTCCTCAAAAAGCAAAATCTGATTAGCCGATAAAATTCTTCAGTTTCTATGCTACGATTGTGCATTTTATAGGGATGCCCTATAAACACTGAGTGATATACCTGCAAAAGGTATTTTTGAATCTCTTGGGAGTACTGTAAAACAAACAAGCAAACAAAAAAACTCTTTTTGAGTCTGAAGGATAGGAAATGTAACTTATAGATACTACCCTGCTGCTAATTGGGAAAGAGTCATTTTCTTATTATAATAGACTGGAGTGCAACACACAAGTGCTGCACAATTCAATTACCATATTTTCCATAATACATAGTTTTTTGCTAAAATAAGGACCATATTATCTCCCCTACAAAAACAAAAACAAAAAAAACAAAACAAAAAAACCCCCACAAAAACAAAAGCAAACAAAAAAAACCGAATCACCGATTAAAACTTTGTTCTGTGAACAACACTTCTTACCTCTTTTCTATCAATGCATGATTGGCCTCTTTAAAGTACTCACTATAAAATGTTAGGAAGGGAGCAAGCGAACAGGCTCAATGTCATTACATGGGGGAAATGAAACACTTCCTGTGTAAAAGCTCTAATTTTTCTTGGTATGACTTTCTATCTCAGGCATTTCTCTCTTTCTGTGATTACCGAACCATAATACAATGTGTCATTCCCAATCTGGGGTCTTGGAAGGGCGTCCTGAAAGTGTCCACGTTATTAATGACATACCCAAAAGCCTAATGAAAACTGTACAGTTATCTGCATAGGGCTGTACTGGCTATCAAAAATGGGCTTTTAACCAGGGCTTTATCAACTCATTGGGTTACGAAGTAAATAAATAAATTACTACCTAATAAATTTGAAGTTTCTCTGGCACATAAAAATCATTTTAACAAGGAATCCATTGGGATTAAAATTATAACGGATTCCTGGCAGTTACAGTCACCTCTGTTCAAGGATAAGCCATGTTTTATTTGCCAGGTCATTTGATGATGATAACACAAATCAAAGGGCTTGATAAATTCAGTTTTATAAGGTGATATTCATATGTGTTTCCTACAAACTTTACAAAACATAAATGCTTACAGAAGTTATATACTGCTTCTATTAATTCCTAAGAATACTTTATGGGATCCATCATAAACAAAAAATCAAAAGGAGTTACTGTTGTACATGTCACTTAATTTCCTCATTAGAACCTGTGTAAACATCTCGGAATTAAAAAAATATATCTTCTCTAAGGGCACTATGTTGATCTCCCAATTGGTGCATGGTGCTTTTTGAGGTGAGAGCTCAGCTCAGAAATGATTAAGTTCAGCCGTGTCAGACTCCCAACAAGAAACATCAAATCATTTTGTGTTTTATTTGGTCATTAAATCAAATTAAGATACAAAGAATATGCTAGCCACAGTGTTACTCCATCTTTAAAACCAAATACGTCAAAAAGAAAAAAGAAACTGAATAGTTCCTAAGTCCAGTGCTCTAGAATTCACATTTTATGTTAGTTAGTATATCACATCACAGCAAAACAAAAAAATGTGCATGCATACTTTTTTGTGTGTTCTTGACAAGTGTCATCAATTTGGAATATAGGATGAAATGTGTTTCTCTAAAACAAGACTTCATTTTCTACCCAGATTTACTGTTCAAGTAGACTAGACTCTTTGCTACCTCCGTGATTATGTGATTTGCATTTTTGAGTTCTCATATTCCACACATCTAGTCTACACATTTTGTAATGCAATAAATAAATACTTCAGATTAAATTCAAGATGCAAACCAGAAGAATCTGAACTAAAAGATTTCACTCTCTTCATAACCTTAAGATCATTTTCACAGGACAAGGAGAGTCCTTACTTGATTAACATCAATTAACCTGGATTTTAAGTATTATAATATGGATGGGACATCTGATACATTTGAATATTCACCATATTCAATATTCAGTCATTTAATAATTACTTTAAAAATCATTATAAAATTTCCTTTATGTTTTGGAACATTTCAAAACTGGCAAAAATGTTGAACTTCTGAACTCTTTTACATAAAAATTAACCTCTTTATATATGGCCCTTACAATGCTTTTATTTCTAATATATACTATCCATGTCGACACTGACTCATTCATAAAAAAAATCCCTTGAACTATATTGAAGGAAACATTCCTTCCCGAATGAACATAGACACATAACTGCATATGTTGGAACTTAAAAAAAAAATGATGATAATCAATTTGAGATTTTAAGAAATTATTATTTACGTGTATATCCTCCTTTAGCGACTGCTACAAATCCTACCACACAAAGTTGTTCACACACTGAAAATAAAGAAACATGGGCATTGAATTTATTAACTGTCAAGTCATCACTGAGATCAACTCAGATGTATGTAGGTGGCATTGAGAAAGGACTCACCTCTCCTTGTTTGGGGATGCTGAACTTGGAAAGCTTGGCCTTGGCTCTGGCGGACTCTGGCTTGGTGGTCGGGACTCCCCTGTATGATGTGCAGTGCACACTGGTTTCTGTGGACGACTTAAGCTTTGGAGACTCATCAGGAGCCTGATCTTGGCCGTCCATCGGCCGCACGTATGCAGTTGGTTTCTGCTGGACCAGGCTGGGTTTTGAAGCCAGGGATGGAGGAAAGTTCTGAACACAGTGTCCGCCGCCGCTGTGCTTGGCTGCCATAGCAGGTGGCCTTTCCTGGGTCTGAAGACCCACCTCTACATTGCACACTTGTTTGGCTCGTGGCTGCTGTCTGCCAACACCATCTCCAAGCAAGGTCCTGAGAGAGCCTTGTTGTGCTGAGTTGGAAGAAGAAGAAGAAGAAGAAGAAGAAGAAGAGGAAGAAGAAGAGGAAGATGAGGATGAGGGGCTCGACACAGACTGGTTAGGTTTTTTATTATGGTTCTTTGGGTTAGCAGATCTGTTCAAATCAAGCAACCTGTGTCCGTGCTTACTTGCTCTCTGTTGGCCATCCGATGGCGGGTGCCCAGGCTTCTGCCAGCCCATGGTGCCCCTCTTACTCTGCTGTGCGGGGACGGTGGCTGGTGTGGAAGAAGCAGTGCTACAGACAGACGAGGGCTGGGTCTGGGCTCTTGAATCTGCAACAAAATGTTCATCGATCTTGTTCACAGGAGCCTGAGGAACCCCAGGTTTGGGAACGCCAACGAGATGACTCTGATTAGACCTATCAGTTAAAAAGTCTTTCATTTCATCGTAATTGCCTAAAGTATTCTGGATCCGGTTGGAGAGCTCATCCCCTTTGTTCGTCTGGAGAAAGAAAAACACAACAAGCACCCTGTCATTAGAGAGAAGAGAAACACAGGAGACAATGGAGAGGTGCCTTGCTGGCTCACAGAGTCAGGGTTGTCACATTCAGAATGAGAGCTGGGAGATGAAATCAGAATTGTCATCTCTGAAGTCCATCCACACTGCATCGCACCAGGACCAGGAAGCCGTTAAGAGCCTCAGACTACATCAAAAGGGAATCTATCCTCGGTGGGGTGATGCAGCTATGGAAATCAGAAAATATACCACCGTAGCTTCACAAAACCATCGGGATTGAGGATTTCCAGGATTAGGGTTTCTTCTCCTTTTTATAGTCCCTCTGGAAGCTTTTCTTAAAAATTCAAATTTGGCTCAAATTGTTCTGCTGCCAGTTTCTAAATATATAGTGATTCTTGTCAGAAACCCAGAGTGACAGGCAGAAGAAGTCAGCATACAGCTTAAAATGAACACGGGGCTCAATGTGCAAGGAGACACCAGCCTAAACTACCCATGGTTCCGTGCAGGCCTTAGACATTAGTGAAATCTCAGAAGGTCTTTCATTTTGGAAGACAGCTTATATCTCTGGCCTTTGGTGTAAATGAGAAACAATCCAGCAGTTTTTTTCTCATTACCCTATCAGGTAGCCTGACCACAGTATGACCCATGTGTGGCAAATAGGTTACCCAACCTCTTTTTATTTCCGAATAGCTTAGGGAAAAAAAAAAACACATTACAAGTGGCATTGACTTTGAAAATCAATGCAGAAATGAAGTCTATACTATGAATAAAAATCACAGCAAGCAGCTCTCATTATTAAGCAAAAGTTACATTTTACTGAGGGAACAGGCAGTTGAGTCGTGTGAACTGGACACCAATATTTGTGGGAGAAGACCTCATTCTGAATGGCTGAGCTGTCTTCCTGGGCTGAAGAGGCAGAAAAGCAGCTGAAGTTTGGTTGGTTAACTCTTCCAGGAGAGACTGTCATCACGGGGGAGAGGTACAAGTGAGGGAGAAGATGAACAACTGAAAACCATCTACCTTGTAGGGTTCACTGAAGAGGGAGTAACTCGAATTAAATGTGCCATCATCCTGCTGAGTTTCCTGATTTCTTCTTTCTCGCTCTTTCCTCCGTAGCACATTTCTATCTGGTTCATAGACACTGCATGAGGAGAAAGAAAAGAAAAACCACATAGGAAAAAGTTAAAGGCTAAAGCCCAGTGGAACATTCACCTGAGTGCAGAAGTCTGGTTCATGGACGAATGGCCGTGATAAGGAGAACAAGGATCAGATTAGAGCCAGTCTAATCAAGCAGTAGGAGCTTGGGTGTCTGATAATTACATTCTTCAGGAGGAAAAAAAAATCCTTAGGGCAAGTTCCAACCAGTACTAGACCTCTCTGCCTGATATGTAAGACAGGAAATATCTAAGCAACTTTGACAGAAGACTGAAAGTAATCTTAAGGCAGACGGTAATTACAGCGATGTGTAAATAGAAATTATGAGCCTATTTCCCCTTATGACATAGCCTCTGAGTGTTATATGGGAATGCTCCTGTTCTTGTCTTTCTTTTTTTTTTTTTCTTTTGCATGGCTGTTTCTGTACTGATTCTTTCATTAACTAGCTCCCTAAAGAGCTGTTAAAACTCCATGCTGCAGTGGTTTTCACAGTTATGAGCCTTCTTCTGATCTCTGTTAATCAGTCAAGTCGTCAAACTACTACTGAATCAATTCTTCCTTCTGATATATTTGACGCTATCACTCCTCCTAACTATGAAAAATGTGCCAGGAGGAAGGGGTGCAGGAAACACGGAGAGAGTGGAAATTGAATTATGGTGTGTCATCAAGGATCTCAGCCTTTTTGTTAAAGAAAATTAATATCTATTCTCCCAAAATACAATTATGAAGTGACCAGACGCCAGATAACTGGGAGGACTAAGGGAGAAATAGTGCTCCTTCCCCCTCATAAGGAGAAAATAAAGGGGCTAATTCAACTACTAATAAGGAAGTGACCCATTAACTGAAGGAAGGAAATACACTTGTTTTTTCAGCTCAGTATATAAAGAAATCCTGACTCGGTGGAGAACTGGCAGGTCCCTCAGAATGAGCATTGTCTTCATTTCCTAGCAGAAGCATTTGGTTTAAGTGACCTTGTTTTGCTTCGAGCTCCCACCGAGGCTAATGCACAGGTGCCTGAGCTGGGAGCCAGGACAGCTGCCTACTGACTCTGGTTCTCCTGTAACCAGCGACATGATGACGGAGAAGCCACACAATCTCTCTACACCCCAGTGTCTTCATTATAAAACAGGGATGTTTCATGGCATTGTAAGGTTTAAACGTGAAGGTAATCTACAAAATGGCTTTGGAATAGCTTTAGGTGCCCAAACTCCAATGTACCACTTTTAAATAATAATGAAAGGAGCTGTGGGTTTACAGAAACATATGAAAAGAGCGAGATTCTGTTTTGTCCCGTTTTGTTTTAGCTAAACTGCTATCCTGAGTATAAGAGAGAACAGCGTGTCATGTAGCTGTAGAGGACACAAATAAAATGATCATAAAATAAATACTGCTTATCCTTCTAGCTCTGCCCAGGTGGACAGAATATACTTTAAATTCACTAAGGGGCAATGCTAAATACGCTTCCAGCAAGGCTGTGAGAACACCTAAGGCTTTTCATTTACATTTAAGATTAGGGAATGTTAAAATACCCAGAACATGTCACCAATTAGCATTTTAATTCATCTTTAGTACGTTACCCAAAGTTATTAGATTGGGGAATCCAACCAGTGACCTTCACATAAACGGAGGCTACAGCCACCGCCTTACCAGCTGAGAGGCTCACAGCTCCAACATTGCCATCACTAAGAACTCTTTGGGCGCTACGGTGATAGTGACTGGCAGAAGGGAGGCATAAGATGAAAAAGACACTCTTATTCACAGAACCAGGCTTCCAGTTCAAAGAAGAGGCTATGATTGTCCTGCCCTGCTTGTGGACATTTGCAATATGAAATCCCAGCTTTCATGAACATTCCATGGATTTCAAATGGGGACTGCTCTGACAATACATGACTCATGCTGTGGATGGGCATGAAGTGAGCTTTAACAAAGAAGTAAATTGGAGTTTTACTATGAACCTGCTCACTTTGGGACCAATACCAGCATCCGCAGTAAGAAAAATAAGCTTGCATTGCATGCACTGCACTTCTTCCCCTCTCCGGCACGTACGGACATCTGGGAAGCACCTACTGTGCAGAACTCCATGCACAGAGACTTCCACAAACATGCTCGCTGACCTCAGGCAGATCAAACCAACACACACACAAGACAGGTGTGATGCATGAAGTGGCCTTATGTGACATGGAGCAGGCAGGTGGTCATTTAGGATGATTTCAGGGCTTCTGAGAGGCCCCCATGCCCAAAATAATACCTCCTGCATCGGCTGGCTGATGATTGAAATTCCACAACTAGAGAGTCATTCCTCTGGTTTAAGATGTCTTCACCCCTGTAAGAAATGTAGACACCACAAGAAGGGGAAACACTTTAACCTGACCAGCCCTTGGTATCTGAACGTGCATGAGCTTGTCAGCATTTCTGCCAAAGGCCAAGGGGAAAGGGCACAGGACATCAGGGTCCAAACAGGAAGTGTAACACAAAAGGGAGGGACGATATAGAGTATAGCAATGAAAACAAATTTATAAACTCTACCTACTTTGCCCCATGGGTTTAGCATTAGGCTAAAAGCCATAATCAATTAGGCAGCTATCAGACTTACTACATTTTCAGGGTCAGAGAGTAAGAATCACTTCAAAATATGGGGAAGCTGGAGGGGAGAGGCAAGCTGCTCCTCTTTAACTAAAGCTGCCTCATTCCCCAATCCATTTAAAGATAACCAAAAGCATTCCAAGACACACTACTACTGAATCAATTCTTCCTTCTGATATATTTGACGCTATCACTCCTCCTAACTATGAAAAATGTGCCAGGAGGAAGGGGTGCAGGAAACACGGAGAGAGTGGAAATTGAATTTCCTGCTGCTAAAGTTCTCTAACGAGGCTGCTAAAGTTCTCTAAACTTGCTGCTGCTAAAGTTCTCTAACGAGGCTCTGCCTGCACACCCAGCTTATGCCTTCTCATACTAAGAAGGACTGAATACCCTCAGGACCACCCACACATAGCCTGCTAATAGAAATGCACTGACCATCTTTTATGGGACTGCCATGATGCTTGTGCCTGCAATACCCTCCATGCCACCAGATGAAACCAGAAAGACCAAAAATGACAATCATCCCCACCTTCTCCAGAAGAGAGCAAAGGAAACCCAAAGAGAGAGCCAATACTTCTTCAATGCCTTCCCTTTGGTTTCTCTTCTCCTTCCTTGGAAGGCAGCTCTGTTGCCTTCACTGAGCATTCAACTCTTCCTAATGGTGACCCACCTGACTCCTTCTCCTTCACTAGAACCACAACCCCCACCAGTCATGTCAGGCCTTGGAAAATAAAATGTTATCTGCTTAAAGCAAATGTCACTGTAGAGAGAGTCTGGACCTGCCACCCGCCATCTTTCTCTAAGTGTCTGAACTCTTATCTTTTCTACCAACACTAAATGTTTTAACTCATAGACAGTATCTTCCCAACAGTGAGTCCACCATTCCACTAATTACCAGTGAAATCTGTGCAGGTACTTACAATTCCAGAGAGTGCCTTTCTCTTGATCTCTCACCATTAAAACTCAGTCCTCTTCCCTCCTTTGCCATTCAAGCAATGTAAAGACCATGCCATTTGCTTTAGAAGCAAAGGAACCTTTCCCCCGACATGCTGGAAGTCATGTCAGCTTCCCTGGGGATGGCTGACTAAAGTTGTAGAGAATTCTGATTCCTGGCATGCCAATATATACGTTAAGACTCAGTAAGAGCCTCGTGTTATGAGTTGTGTTATTTTGTTGTTGTTGTTGTTACTAGCAGATGGTAAAATCTCTATCATCTGTAAAGTTATTCCTTATTTCCATGAAAATTATAAGAATCACACTCCTCAAATGTATGTCACCAAATGTATTTATTTATTTTGTATGAAAGTGGAGGCAGCCAACTGCTACAATATTATTTATTATTTATTGCAGATGCATAACATTCCCAGGAAATGAACCTTTTTAATCAGCTCCCTTTAAAAGACTTATTTATTTTTAGAATTAAAAAAACAGCCAATGAAAAATGTAGTAAAAACATTTCTGATCATTTCCCTTTATTTGTTTTTAATCTATAAAATGAGGTAAGTGTAGGGTTTAGGCCAAAGCCAATTATGCTGATTAGGTAGAATAGAATTCCAAACATGAAATTATCACCATTTCCAAAATTAATGTATTCTTGATCATATGGTAATAGTATGAAACCAAATAACAGTAATACCTTTGAGTCTGATGGATTCTCCCTTCTACTGAGCTCAAAATACTTCACACATAGGTCCCTAAATTATCCTTACAATGTCCCTTGGAGAAAGACAAGGATGGTGGATATCACTACGGGGCTAACTTTTTTAAAGATCAAGGAACTTAGGATAAGAGTTCAATCATCAAAACAATGTCATAAAGAAGCCATCATATAGAAGGGACAGCAATGTCAATCCATGGAAGAGGAGCACCCAGGAGCGAAAGGTGGGCACACTTCCTAAACCCTGATGTCTACAAACCCGCACTACCAATAAACAGTGAATGTGAGCCTCACAAAAGCAAAATAGGACAAATGAGACATAGGGAAGCTACTCTGCATTCAGAGAGAACTAAAAGGAAAATTCTGGAATAAAGGCTGGGTTGTCAAAATTGTTTGTAAAAGTCCCCCAAAAAAACAAAAGACAAAAATCAATTTCTTTCCACAGTCCACAAGATAAAAGGATATACTTGTAATACAAAAGAGTGGCCTAGAGCATAGATGAGTGAATTTAAAAATTACAGACTCTGAAGTATAATAAGCCAGCCTGCGCTGCTGGTATCACCATTTTCATCAAATCCTACCCATCCCTCAGCCTGCTCTCTTTTCTGCCCACGCAGCCCTACTGGGGGGACAGGTGCTGGAGCTGGTGGGGCCGCCCACTCAGCGGAGCCTGGGTTGGACCCGGAAGGCCCGGCTGGCCAGGAGGAGCTGCTTTCTGCCCTCCAGCAGCCATCCACATGCAGCCTGTTTACATCTGAACATTCGCCGAAAACAAACCGCATTTCCCATGGAGGAGGCTTTCAGCCAAAGGTATATATAGCTAATTGCACCCCTTGACTAGAATCGCCAGTGTTTTCGTCTTTAAAACACACACACACACACACACACACACACACACACACACACACATTGTGTGTCCTACCTACGGGCATGTCTCCAGAGTTGAGTTCTGAAAAACAAGTAAATTCAAGGAGAAGAGAGAGAACCACCTCTCACCAATCTTTTGAAGACAGTTACCATGTTCTTCATGGTTAAAAACTACTCTCCTCTTCATATAGCAGAAATACAATTCACTTCCGTGCAAAAGCATTTCCTGAAAGCCATGGTGTTAGATACAGGGGAGACAATGAGGGCTGAGACTGGCCTTTCCTGCTGCTGAGAAGCTATGGTTCAGGAGACAGGAGAAGGGGGAAGGGGCCCATTCTAAAAGAGCATGTTGACAGCATGTGGTTGGGGCATTGCAGAAGGGAGTGCAGGGAATCTGGAGCGCTTCCTGCAGAAGACTGCCTTTGAGCTGGGTCTTGAGGAAAGGGCAGGTGGAAGACAGTGAAGGGAAGAAGAGCTTAAAAGTCCAAGATACACAAATTACTATTAAGTGGCCTTTGACAGTATTTGGAGGAGGTGACCTTTGCCCTCCCCACACCATCCCAGTTCTTTAACCAGCTGGAATTCCACATTTCAAGTTTCATTTGCTTGGTTTGCTCCACCGCTACCCTGTCATCTTACCCTAAATAAGGTTATCTGACCCCTTCCTGGAGCAGGTTGGATTTGGAGTAAATAAATGAAGGGTGGACGCAGGGAAGAATAAAAGACACCCTGTCCCTTCCTTTACAGTTTGCATCAGGACGGGCCTTGAACACCTCGACCACAGAGAAGACAATCTTTTCAGACACTCACGAGTCCTTGGACAAAATGCTAACCTGCCCCTGGAGCGTGCACTGGCAGCCACAGGGGCAAACAGGAAGGAGAAAAAGCACTAAGTAGAGAGAATAATGTTTCGCAAAAACTCTCCTGTTCTTTGGAGCAGAAACATCAACAACTGTATATAATTAAAGAAACTTAATCAAACACTGCAAAATTATAACAATTGCTTTAAACTTAATGAGTCAAACTAATTATCATCTCTTGCTATTTATAAAGCAAATGATAAAAGATCAGTAATCCCTTCTTCAGTCAGAGAAAAGCAAGACTGTTGAAGTATACTTGCGAATTCCTTTCTTAATCTCCAGACAGAGCTGGGAGACTGAAAGACAGGAAGGTGGTCAGAGTGAGCAGGTGAGAGAAGCAAGTCAGACAGAGACAAGGTGGGTTGGTAAAGAGGCAAGGATCCCCCAACTGGAGTCCTTCAAGGCCCTGAACGCTTGTAGCCATGGTGCTGGTGCTGGTGCTGGGGGTGAGAGGTGAAGGGTAGGAAGGATGACGTTGGTAGGGGTGGTGAAGAGGAAGGAGGTATGGGGTGGGGGGTGATGGAGGTAATGGTGGTGATGATGGGGGCGGGGGTGGGGATGAAGGGGGTGGTGGGGGTGGCGGCAGTAAGAGGGGTTGGCGGAAGTGGGAGGGGATGGGATGTTGGGGGGTTGATAATGATGGTCATGGGGGTGGTAGTCATGGGAGCGATGGTAGTGGGAAGAGTTGTAGCGGTGGGGTGGTGGGAAGGGGTGGGGTGGTAATGGTGAGAACAATGGTGAGGTTGGTAGTTAAAGGTCTGCTGAGGAGTGAGGACTGGTCAAAATGGTGCATATAACAAACCCTTAAATCCTGAAGAACATCACTCTGCCCTGCTCACTTATACTAGACATTCCCATACCTCTTTACTCCATTTTCCCCCAGCAGCATCATACCACTGGCTTTGCCAACAGCTTTGTAAGTATGACCCCCAATATTATTTCTACCATAGGTACCTTGGAAAGGTCAGTCCCATCTTACTTGTTTGTCTCTGATCACAAAGGTGATGTCAATCTTAATGCAGGCTTAAAAACTCTCTTTGAGGGCATTTACAGATCTCTGCCTCAGGTCTGCCAATCTGTTCTACAAGAATGGGAAAAGAATTGAGGGTGGTTCGTGCCAGAATCACTTGTCCTGTACCACAGCTTTGGTGAAACTAGGAAACAGGAGTCACAAAATAATGAACCCCCACAGACAAATTTAGCCCACAAATATTCCACAGAAAAACAGGCTTTGGGGATCATCTATAACATCTTCCCGAACCCATCAGGCCCATATTAAATTTTGCTAATAACAACAATACTTTACTACTACATGCAGCCACTGCATGAAGCACTTTACATGCATTATTTCACTGAGTAGTTTTCAAAACCCCAAGAGACATTATCCCCATCTACCAGTGAAGAAACGGGAGGCTCTGAGGTTAACTAACTTGTACAAGTCTCATAGCCAGTGAGCAACAATGCTGGGGTCTGAAGCCAGGCAGTCTGGCACCAGAAACTGAATTCTTAGACTCTGCTCCGCTGGCTCCCTGAGGAACCTGCTCACTGACAGGCTTTGACAAATGGTATCCCCATCTTTTGCTAGTAAATGCCAGGCAGAAGGGTGTTAATTTTCAGATCATGACCATTTCAGTTCATTCTTCTAAGATTGGCTAACTCTCCTTGGTTGATAAGTGTTAACTCTAAGAATTCCTATAAAACTTATAAAATGTAACAGGGATAAGCAATTCAAATGAGTTAGCACTAGCAATTAACTAATACTGCAGTCCCAGAATTCTGTATGGTGAAGTTCTTAAAAATTAGGGAATACCATAATTACACTAATAAAGACACGATGCTTCTGCAATATGGTGCTGGGCATTCATCAGTTCTTTACTGATCATTTAGTGAGTCCTAACTCCATTTCTAACTCAGTGGAAATGATGACTGCTCCAACTCTCTCTTATAAATACCCTCCAGTGAGTTTTTAGAGAGATGACAGATAAATGACAGCTTTGCATTTCCAAGGGTTAAATGCTTTTCCTGAGGGATCTTAAGTCTTGATGCCATGAGAACAAGTGTCAGGTTCTAATGGAATTGTTCCATTATAAATAAACCACCAGGTTGTATGACAAGCAGCTTTCAAAGAGTCTTTCCACATAGTATAAACAGAGAAGTTAATTTGAGTTTCTTAACAGGACCTTTTTCCTTTAAAATACAAAAGTGCCTTGGGATGAAGCAATTACTCTGATTTACCATCTTCTCCTTGTTAGAATATAAAGATGCAGCAGAGCTTCACAAAAGCAGTAGTAACCTAACCAAACGAGACCCACCTGTAAAGTCCCTACTACGCTATTTCAAAGAGCTCACGTCCAGCCAGCAGCCGCTCTCTGGTGTCAATCACAGCATACACTATTAGAAGGACGCTTACTCCCAGGACTTCTCATGTTAGAGCCAATAAAGTACTTTTCCTCCACCAAATGCTCAGTTAAATTTCATTTTTACTTTACAGCATCAGTTTCTAAGCTTCCACTCCTAGGAATTTTACAGCCGTAGACAAGGAGGAGTCATATTTAATAGCATGCTTATGTTTTAACCATGACGCCCTTCCCTACAATCCCTGTGTAGCCACTCAGGGTCGTGCATGTGATGCCTTATACCAGAGGGCAGAAGGGTGGCTGAGTCCTCTCATATAACTCCCTGATATCAGTTGGGTCAGGCTTCTGGACACAAAGCCCTAAGACCCTGAACATTAGCCATTAAAGAAGGACTCCTGTTCTCCCTGAATCCAACTGTTCAACTTCTTTTCCTCCCAGAACCACTAATGACATGCACTATCTGGTTGAAATGGGATTTCTGGAAAGGAGTTAAGAGTTAACTTGAGCCACTTCCATCTGTTGAACTGAATTAATTTACCTGTGAGGTACAGAACTGGCCCCGGGCTAGAATGAAAGCAAATAGAGCTAACTTTAAGGAAAGAGAGAATTAAAGGAATATGCGTGTCCTCAAATACCTTCTGATGTCAAAGGAATCTGACAGACCAACCATTAGGGTCTACCATGTAGGAAACATAAATGGCAACTACTATAGTAGACCTATTAATTTAATTTTTTTATTCTTTTTTTTATTAACATATAATGTATTATTTGTTTCAGGGGTACATAGACCTATTAATTCATCTGAGAGGGAAAGAGATCCTGTTTTGAAGATGAGAATGACCTATTTTACTACAGAGCAGTTTATTGGCTTAGCTAGAAGTCTTGGTGGGTAAAGGGAGGAGGGAAGAGGAAAATTAAATCCTCAGTGTCTGCATGAGAACACAAAACCACTGAGAGGATGGAGCCTCTATGTCGCCAGGAATGCAGGTCTGGGGTATGAGACCTGGGCTCAGTTCCTCAGTCACAGGGAAACAGAAGCCAATGGGCAGATGCTCCCTCAACCTAACAACTTTTCTCACCTCACCTGCCACCTCAGGCCTTACATCCTCCTCCCCCCACTTCCTCTTTTCTCCTCCTCAGGCTAACTCTCCCACTTGGACTCTGAAGCCTATTGCCCCCAACCCCGCCTTCCCACAGATGCCACTTTCTCCTAATTAGTCGCCATCTTGGTCTCCACTGGGTTTTCTTCATCAATTAATAAACCCATTCAAGGCCCTCCTATCTTCTAAAAAAAAAAATGGCAAGTCCTCCCTGAGCCGCTGTCCCCTTCTGGCTGCTGCTCTCCACCGGCCACTGTTTTCCGCAGAGCTATCCACATTTGCTGTCTCTCTCTAATTCCTGGTTTTCCTAAACCCATGTGATCTGGCTCTGCTCTTCACAGCAAGGTCACAACTTCCCCACTAGGCATTCAATGGATACTTTTCACTCCCCAACCTCCTGCACAGCTACCATTGCCTTTTGAGAAGCTTTCTTCCCTAGGCTCTATGGAAATCTATACTCATGTTTCACCTCCTGCCTTTTGGGCTACTCCTGAGTGTGCTATCCATGTCTCTACTCTTATGCCATTCCTTTAGAGTTCATTGCCACCCAGGGTTTGGGGCAAGACCTTGTGTCTAGGCCGGGTCTCTTCTCATGTGACAGTCTTCCTGGTGATGTCATTCATTCTTTGCCTTCAGGTGCCATCTTTATATTAGTGATGTGCAAGCCTCCAAGACCAAATCTCTCTTCTAGGCTCCAGACCCAATTATGCAACTATCCACCTGATCTTCTCAAGTCGTATTTCCCACAGTTACACAGAGCCCAGCAAGTCTACACATAGCTTATTCACCACTCCCTGACCCCAGCCTCTGCCTCCACTCTGTTGCCTATGTTGGTGGATGGCACCACTACCCATATAGTTGCTTGGGTCAGAAACAAGGGCATCCAGTCAATCCCTCAGTCCTGTCAATATCACTCAAATTTGTCCAACTGTCTTCTTCCTTCTCCACCGCCGCCACCTCAGTCTGCACCACCAGTGGCTCTCTCCTAATTCTTCACAGTGCCTCCTACAGGGCCTCTAAGTTGTTCTTCCCGTCATTTGCCCTTCCACAGTGAAGTGGTGTTTCCTAAAATAGCAGTTTGATCATGTCACTGTATGCTCCACCCTCCCTTGGACAGAATCCAAATCTGGCAACCATGACCCTGCAGGGCCTGGTCCCTGCTTATCTCTCCAATGTCAGCTCAGAACTCCCCCAATCTCTACACTATGGCCTCTCTTAGAGCCCAGGGGTATGCTCTACATAGAACCCTATACTCTCCCTCTAATCACATTTCTTACATGAATTATCTGAATCCTCCATTAAATGTTCAGCTCCACGGAAGAGGACCTGTGTCGACTTTCTGTAAATACCTTCTGTATTCCCAGCACCTAGAACACTGCCTGGCATGGAGGAGGCACTGAAAATAATACTCCAAGTACTTTAAAAATACATGGTAAATAATTTTTAAAATTTTTTCTCATTCCTTTTCAAAATTTAGTGTATATACATATATATACCACAATTTGAACAAACAGGATAAAAATCCATTCAAAGCCTGGGTCTTAAAATGTTCTTTGTGGTTGTAGAGTATAACAATGGGAATCATATTAATAGTAATACTGAGCAACTGTTTGGTGCTGGGAAGTATGTAAAGAAAGTTTTGTTATTTTATTATCCCTCTCGACAAACTGTTATGTAGCCCTTATTTATGAAAAACACAGAATTTTAATAAATGAACATGCAAATATAAAAATGAAACAGAATCTGTGTGCCATAAACATTCTTCTGTTCATTTTACAGATAAATGCCTGTCTTCAATGGAGAAATGAGGCTTAGAAAATTTAAATTAGTTGCTAAGCAGTAACCTTGTTAGAATTAAAATTCTAAGTTCCACAGAAGTTCTGGATATTAAAAATAACTGAAGTGTTTACAAATATATTTTTATTCAAAAAAAATTAATTAGCACTTACTATATACAAAATGCCTGCTAGACATGAAAAAATACCCATTCTTGAGGACATTTCTCTAACTTACCATGGTGAAAGCTCTATAGTCGATTAAGCTTGACTTAGAGGAAGATGTTAAAAATTATGAATTATTTGAACTCTATAGTTCTATAATTTATTAGGTGCTAGTGACAGTAAAGATGATTAATTCTAAATATCCATATAACAGAGTGTCAGAAAACCAAGGGGTCTTCCTAAGGCTGATGTATCATTCACTAGTTCCCAATTTTAATTAGACATGTAATCTATCATAAAAAAATTTTATTAGATCCCTAGAACATTAGGAATATTATATATTATGGGGCTGCCTGCACATGATGATAATTATCACAGTTCTTTAAGAAATGTTATAAAGAGGACACTCATACATATTCTGCCAACATATTTGCTTCATGCTATCTTAAAATACCCTCCTCCCCTTCTCCTTTCCTCTATTCCCTCACTCCTTACTCTTTCTGTCTTTTTTAATGTGTCTAATATACAACCACACACAAGAGAGTAAATCCAACGTCAGAGGCAATACAGGTGGCGGCTCTGTGCCATTAAGATAAATTTATTGTGAAGAATGTCTACAAGAATGTTCTTCTTTCTCAAAATGCTGTGCCCAGAACCAGGTTGGGAAGTTAGGGGCACATACTAGAGGGAGAGACAGGAGAAGAAACATTTGACTTCTCTCTTCATCTTTGATCTCTGGCAATTCAAAATCAATTAGCCTTCTGCTGAGTTAGCAGGACGATTTCATTCTGTGGGCTTCCATCTTGATTGCCCAGCTTTCAGAGTGCCTAAGGGTCTCCTTCCACTAGACTGCAGTGTCCTCACCTCTCAGAATTAGCTGAGGACAATCCCTGGCTTACATTAGGCATTCAGTTACCATTTGTTGAATGAATGGACGGATGGCTGAATTGCCAACATTCATCTGCACTCAACCTCTCCTTTCACTGAATAACCAGAAAGGATAGGCACTACTGTAAGTAGATTTATCTGGTCTTCTCAGAACAGGAAAGCATATGCTATGACACATAAAGGCCTTTCAGATACATTCTGAAAGCAGCAGCCTCAAGGAGTTGATAAAGCTATGTTTTACCAAATAATTCTTTAAATGACTGGCATAAAGAGACACGGAAATGTCATATTGTCCCTTCGGAATTAAAAGTCTACATGCATTAATAGAAGATACTGTAATATCTCAATGGGAAACCTACCTGAAAATCACTGACCTTAAAGCTTTCTTGAATAAAAAGAAAGGAGAAGGGGAGGAGGGTATTTTAAGATAGTATGAAGCAAATACTTGGAATGATATAAAAGGGAAGACCTAGCAAAGCATCCATTGAACAAGAACATTTCCTACCACTGGGCCTATAACATCCAAGGACCCTCCACTACTTTCAAAGATATTAATATTAGGCCAAGAATGAGGAGACCCAGGTAAGGTCTAGCCATAGACAAGTTAGGAGACACTGCATGCCTTAGCAGGGTTAATAAAACCAATCCATACACTGATCACTGGTTGTAAGAAGCAAATGAAGTCATGAACACAGAATTCTTTGAAAATGTTAAAGTGCTTGCCAAGGTAAAATATTATTAATGCCTGGAGAGAGGTGATTAAAATACCCACTATGCAGAAAGAAATACCACACCTTATCCATCTCAGGCTGTCATTAAATACTGACTTTGACCTGAGGATTTCATATTTAGTAATATACCATTCATATTTAGGATGTCACTGCAGCATTATTTAAGCTGCAAAACAAAAACAAATTTAAAGTCAATTAAATATCATTCTTAGGAGACTGGTTAACAAATTATGGTCTTTCATACGATGGGAGACTATGTAGCCATTGGATGGAGGGGATCTCATAGTACAGACATGGAAAAATATCCAAGTCATACATATTAAGTGGAAAGAATAAGCTGTGGAAGAGCATAGATGATATAATCTCTTTTACATAAAATAACGTGTGCTTTTACAGACATTTGAAAATCTTAAAATACTTAACTCTGAAGTGAACGATGAAGTGGTAGGGGGTGGGAAGGAATTTATATTCTTCTGTCTAGCTTGGACGTTTTACAAGCACATTACTTTTTTAATACAAACATATCTTTAAAATATTGACAGTGTTAAATTTTAATTTGTTTCTCCCTTCTGAACTATCTATAAATATGCAAAACATAAAATTAAGGCAATGATTAGTAAATAGAGCACAGGTTTATATGCAACACTCTACTGGGATCCTGGCTCTCCCTACCAGGCCAGACTCTGTCCCCACCTCCCCCCTCATTTCTCCTCCCAAGGATGAACTGAACAGATCTCTCCATAAACCTAACCTGTAGACTTTAATCCAACCATACTCCATGTTGATCAAAGCCTTTCTGAATCTGTCAGTAATTCCCCTGTACTTATGCATGCCAAACAAACAAAAAAATCACTGTATTCATCCTGTTTGCATCTAATTGCATCTACACTGATATTATCTGGGTTTCAGACAAATAATCTGCATAATTCCCAGGGCTAACTCAGAAGACACCAGGTCATATCATACCAGGTCTGGAAATGTCTCTTTATAAACTCAACTTGCCTACTTCTCCAGAGAAATACAGAACCCTCAATACGACAAACCTGGGTACAGAGGCCACAAACCTGGGTACGGAGGTGTTTGAGACTTTCAATTTATAGGAGGATAACAATTTACCTCAAAAAGGGTTTACTGAATTGCCAAAGCCCTTCAGAAACTCTGAATTCTGCTCTCCTGGCTACAAACTGGTTAACTATCCATTCTACTCCCTCATCCGCACCACCCCCCTCTTAATCTCTCCCCCCATATAATTTCATCAGTACTCTCTTAGGTTTTTGTGTCAGACTGTCTCCTTAGCTCTCATCTAGTCTAATTTTGTTTGCTGTTTGAGAAATAGTATTTACTATATTAATTTCTTTTCAAGTTAGTATGTAATAATGTTGGAATTTTAGATAAAAATGCATTGTTCTTCGGGAGTGCCTGGGTGGCTCAGTTGGTTAAGCGACTGCCTTCGGCTCAAGTCATGATCCTGGAGTCCCAGGATCGAGTCCCACATCAGGCTCCCTGCTCAGCGGGGAGTCTGCTTCTCCCTCTGACCCTCTCTCATCTCATGCTCTCTCTCTCACTCTCTCTCTCTCAAATAAATAAAATATTTTTAAAAAAATGCACTGTTCTTCAGATTATAATATGCATTTCCTCTGTTTCAAATATTTATATTTTAAAGTTGTTTAGTATTTACATCTCATAAAACAAGGAAATTACCATTAATTTATGCAACATCTCTTAATATTAGGCATATCATACATTCTTAAACATTGAAGGCTATGACTAATAGCATCTTCTTATGCTATTCTTATACTAGGAAAATACTGGTAATTCTGCAAATTCAATGTGCCACTTTCTATCCATGTCAATTATTTTATTAGGCACATTAAATTCACAAGAGAAAGAATAATAAATTTGTAACAACTGCACATCCTCACTAATAAAGAAATGCAGAGCAAATCAAAGTGAAACCATTTTTAGCTACCCAATTAGAAAAAAATTTTTAAGTGAGTTGGAAAATTTATATTCAATCCTGGTAAGTGTTGGGTGACAGTGGTATCTCCCATGGGGCTGGAGGGAGCCTAGATCAGAACCAAGTTCCTGAAAACAGTTCTGCATTTTGTAATTCATATTCAGAACCTTTAAAAAGAATCTTTTAGGGGCACCTGGGTGGCTCAGTCGTTAGGTGTCTACCTTCAGCTCAGGTCATGATCCTAGGGTCCTGGGATCGAGCCCCGCGTTGGACTCCCTGCTCAGCGGGAAGACTGCTTCTCCCTCTCCCAGGCGCCCTGCTTGTGTTTCCCCCTCTCACTGTGTCTCTCTCTGTCAAACACATAAATAAAATCTTTTAAAAAAACAAAATAAAATAAAAAATAAAAAGAATCTTTTACCTTGCTAATCTCCTCTTAGGAATCTATTCAAAGGAAATTGTCAGAAATGAAGAGATTTATGCAGATGAAATTTCATCCAAGAACTGTATATAAGAGGGGAAACTAGAAGCAACCTGATGTGCAATAATCAGAAAATAATTAAATCATTATTTACTGTAGCCATTAAAACTCATGTATTTCAATAATACCTAATGACACAGGAAATATTCATAATGTAATGTTAAAGAAACAGGACAAAAATTACATAAGCAAATGATCAAAGTTTGTTAAAATTACACAAACGTGTATGTGTATGTACACATACACCCATATATACATAAAAAAAAAATCTAAGAGAATATCAAGATGTTAATGCTGGTTATTCCTGAGAAATAGAAGAAATAAAACTTTCTTTTTCCTTTGTTTTTATTTGGTGTGTTTGATTCTTCGCACACTTCATACACATTAGGATGGCAGCTCTAAGACGCAGACAATAACCAGTGTCGGCGAGGATGTGGAGACACTGGAGCCCTGTGCACACTTCAGTGGGAATGTAAAATGGTGCAGCTGCATTAGAAAACAGTATGGCAGTTCCTCAAAAAGTTAAACATAGAATTACAATAGGACTTAACAATCCTACTTCTGGCATATGTCCAGGAGAATTGAAAGCAAAGTCTCAAAGAGGTATCTGTTAATCCATGTTCAGAGCAGCGTTATTTGTAACACCCAAGAGGTGGAAGCAACCCAAGTGACCAACAAATGGATAAACAAAATGTGGTTTACACATATGATGGAATATATTCAGCCTTATAAGGAAGGAACTTCTGACACTTGACATATACTGCAATCTTATTGGCTAAACTGTGTCCTTCCTCAATTCCTACATTGAAGCCCTAAGCCCCAGTACCTCAGAATGTGACTGCACGTGGAGGCAGGGATTCTAACGAGGCAATTCAGTTGCAATGACTCATTAGGGTGGGTCCGAATTCAATCTGACTGGTGTCCTTCCAAGAAAAGGAAATTTGGACTTACCAGGGAGACACCAGGCACATCTGCACACAGAGAAAAGACCATGTGAATAGGCGGAAAGACAAGCCATCTGTAAGCTGAGGAGAGAGGCTTCAGAACAAACCAAACCTGCTGACGCTTTGATCCTGGAATTCCAGCCTTGTGAGAAAATAAATTTCTACTGTTTAAGCCATCCCGTCTGTGGTATTTTGTTCTATAATCCTATCAAACTAGTACATACAACATGGACGGACCTTGAGGATATTATGCTAAGTGAATGAGCCAATCATAAAGAGACAAACACTGTATGATTCCATTTAATATGAAGCACATAGAGCAGGCAAATTCAGAGACAGAAAGCAGAAGGTGGTTGCCAAAGGTGGGGGGTGGGGAGAGACAAATGGCAAACTGTTTAATGGACAGAGAGTTTCAGTTTTGCAAGATGACAACAGCTCTAGAGATTTGCTGCATTTAACACTACTGAACTGTACACTTAAAAATGGTTAATATGGTAAATTTTATGTTGCATGTATTTTACTGTAATTTAAGACAAAAGAAATAAAGTAGCAATCTGAGTTAAAAATTATTTCACAATTATAAATATTATACATATTTTATTAGCATTTACGATAAATATTATCTATTTAATTCACGTCATTCGACAGAATAACAGTATTCTAGAAGTTCACCCCAATTTTGCTCCCATGCAGTCTTCTCCATCTTGGTAAATAGCAACTCCATTCTTCTAATTGGCCAAAAAACCTTGGAGTTTTCTTCACATAAGAAAGGGGAGGAAGCTGGAAGGATCTATGCAATCCATGTGATAATGGGTTAGAGCTGAAGACATCAGCCTGAACTTATGTTCAGCTTAATATATATGCAGGTGGATACATATGTAAATATTTATAGATATGTGTGTATATATATATATATATATACAGGTTAGGATATACACATATATGTCCTTGTTCTGTCAGCTGACTGGGCCTAGAAACATCAACACCTCAGTGACAATGAGCAAGCATTCAGATCTTGGTTTCTAAAACCATTCTCTGGGGCTCCTGGATGGCTCAGTCGTTAAGCGTCTGCCTTCGGCTCAGGTCATGATCCTGGGGACCTGGGATCGAGCCCCGCATCGGGCTCCCTGCTCAGCGGGAAGGCTACTTCTCCCTCTCCCACTCCCCCTGCTTGTGTTCCTGCTCTCACTATCTCTCTCTCTCTCTGTCAAATAAATAAATAAATAATCTTTAAAAAAATAAAATAAAACCATTCTCCAATGAAAGGAACCAGGGCTTCTTGAAGAAATGGCTGACTTTAGGACTGACACAGAAAATATACAAGATAGGTCTGAATAAACTTGTAGCACCAAAAAGCAAGACCACCACCACTAATGATGGGCATATGTCAAAAAAAATCTAGAAGCCAACTGAAAAAGTTTCCATAGGCCAAAGCTGGAGCAATTTGAATAAGAAAATGACTAAAATAGTATTGGAATATAACCCAAAGTAAAAAAGAAACACCCATGAGTCCATACTAAATAAATAAATAAATAAATAAATCCAAATAATTTATATAGATCCTCCACTTTTAGGGAGGAGAAACATAACTCCACACTTCTTAAGAACTACAGCTATATCCAACAACATAAATAAATCTCACAAACACAACAGTGAGTGAAAGAAGCAATGCAGAGAATAGCTACTATATCATTCCATTTGTATAATGTACAAAAACAAGTAACTATAACTTTAGTATTAGAATTCAGGATAATGGCTATCTCTGGGGAAAAAAAGGGAAAGAATAATGATTGGAAAGATGCCCAGGAGAGATTTCTGAGATGCTGGCAATATTATATTAAACTTGTTAATGATCTATGTTCTATCAATGATCTAATCAACTCAATGAATTAAACTTGACCACTACCTCATACTATGCCTGAAACCAATGTCAAGTCAGGGAGGAAAAAACCACCTGAAATTGATTTTGATGTGATGTAGTGGTCAGTTTCATTTTTTTTCCACATGGCAAGCCAAATGACCCAGCTCTATTAGTTGAAAAGACCATTATTTTCCCATTGCTATGCAGTGCCAACTTTTGCCATAAATCAGGTCTTCATATAGGTGTGGTTCTGTGGACTCCTTTTTCAATCCCATTTGTCTATTTGCCTATCCCTGTGCCAACACTATATGTCTTAATTACTACAGTTTTGTAATAAAGTCTTGACATCCAGCAGAGTAAGTCCTACAACCTTAGTCTTTTTCAAGATTGTCTTGGTATTCTTGACTCTTTATATTTGTCATACATATTTTGGAACCAGCTTGCCAATTCCACACACAATTGCTGGGAGCTCGTTTAGGAACAGGTATGCATATTCTCACATATGTCATATCCACATCTCCTCCCTTGCCAAATATGGAAGCACAGAGACGTAGTTTTCCTTCACTTGGGTGCCTGAATGGGATCACTGTCACAAAAAGCCCCCACTGCCATTGACACATTACCAACATGTAGCATAAGCAAGAAACAGACCTATATCATCAAAAAAAAAAATGCTAAAAGTTCTATGGCCTTGGGGTAGGAAGAGGAGTTATAAGAAAAAGATCCAATATTAACTCTGGATTTATTTTAAATATCTGATCTACAATAAGCTTATTGCATATAGACTCATACACACAAATAAGGGATACATGAATTGTTATTTCTGTATGAAACATCTGAGTTACTTGCAACTCTCTGAAATTAACTCAAACCATTTACCAGATGGAAAATTCTGGAAATAAATTTAAAATATGCAAACAAAATACTATCTGACTTTTATATGAAACACAGAGTACCTAATTATAGCCTCATATTTTAATTTTGAGAAGAGGAAACAATACAGAATTTTTATTTCTAATATCAGCTTTGAATGATAATCAATTCTGATTTGCAAAAAGGTCTATGTTTTGCAAGCAAATCAGTATTTCCCATTTGGGATTTTTACTGGATAATAAAAAGCCTTACGGGCTAAGAATTCATCAGGATTAATAAAAGATGCAAATTCTTATAATACAATGTGTCCCTCAACTTTTTAAGAACCTCTGCAACAGCCTTTTGTGTATATCAAATTAAGATTTACTATATAATAAAATTATGTAGCAGTAATGTACAACCTTTATCTAAAGTCATATGATTCTTCAACATTTATCCCTGCTACACTGCAGCACATAAATCATGCAGGAGAACTCTCAAGATACATATTATATAGGGAATAGGATTATTTTGATTTAATTCTTGATAAGAAGTGAAGCAGTAACTTGTTACTCCAGACTGGCAAATCAATATCAAATGCTTGTTCTAAGATCGGTTATCACTCTAGTCATGCAAGTAGCTCGAAAAACTGAAATATTAGCCTTGACAAAAGGATTGCTCTATTTGTTTTCCAAAGGCTTTCCTGCGTGACCCAATACTTAGTTTTATGCCAAAGAAAATCAATTTCTTTATTCAACTTGTCAATCAGAAAACACATATAGAAACAATGACTTTGTTGGAGCACATAAAAGAACAATGAATAATAATGTAAGATGAAATGGAAATATAAAGTGGCATTACATACAAAATATACATATGTAGCAATGCAACTAATATATATATATATATATAGACTTACATGCAAAAAAAAGAATTAAATACAGAAGTCAAAACTAAAATGACAAAAATCAGTTGCACAAACTCACTCCCATCTTTAGTTTTCAAATACAGCAATCTCTTTTCAATTCAGAATTCAAAAAAATGAAATCATTAGAATAACCAGTTTTTCTTCTTACAATGAAAGTCTACAGAAATCCAATTTTTCTTTCCTTTTCTTTTATCTGCAAACACTAAACTATCTACAGGGATGATAGTGTTGGCACATTTCTATCAGAATATCAACAAAGAAAACATTTCTCTTTAAATGAAGAGCCTGAGTGACTCTGAATTACACTTTACATAACAAAGAACCAAGAAATTATCTAGCTTTTGATCTTGTACCAATAGAAAGAGTTTCAAAAAGGTATACATTAGATACCAAGCTAGAAAGTAACATAATACATTGATCTTATTACCACCCAAGATCCCCCATCTCATCAAGACCACTCAGGTTCACCATATATGAAGTATTCAATGTCACCCACATTAATTGCCTCATGTGAGTCTTCTTTTATTCTAATGACTAGGTATCGCCAAACACCAAGTCCTGGCTCTAAAAAGTGAAATCTGACCAAGGAAAGAGTCTGATTCTTCCTTGTTTCAATTAAGAACAAGAACCTTCCCAAGGCGCCTGAGTGGCTCAGTCAGTTGAGCATCTGCCTTCGGCTCAGGTCATGATCCTGGTGTCCTGGGATCGAGCCCCACATGGGGCTCTGTGCTCAGTGGGGAACCTGCTTTTCCCTCTCCCTCTGCCTGCCTGCCTGCCTGTCTGCCTACTTGTGATCTCTCTCTCTCTCTCTCTCTCTGTCAAATAAATAAATAAAATCTTTAAAAAAAAAAAAAAAAAAGGAACAAGAACCTTCCCTTCTATGTATCCTCAGTACCTAACAATGCTCAGCAAACCACCGGCCCTTGATGAGTATTTATTCAATGAAAGAACAGGAAAACATATATTCTTTGTGTGACCTTAGGCACCTAATGTCTTTTGGTATAAGTTTTCAAATCTCTAAAAACAAGGACCTAATAATGCATGCATGCCTTCTACACTGGGTCGTTGTGAGAACCAAGTGAATGAACAGGTACGAAAATTATCTGTTACCCATAAGTATGTTACAAAGGTAGGTTGTGAGTCAAGAAGCATTCTTGGAATGGGGGTGGTGTAGCAATGAGGAAACTTCAAGGAATACAGCTTTCAAAGGTCCAGATTTCCCCTCTGTCCCTTGAACCACTTAATCTACATCTTGGCTCGCAAAGACGTTCCATCCACTGAAAGAGATGGTTCTAATCAAAATTGAACGTGTGTGCCAGGGCTCTGAAAAATAAAGTGCTGTAGAAAATTTATCAACTCTTTATCAAACTCTTTCCTGCGGATGGTCTCCCCGACCATGAATTCCCCGTTAAGATGGATGGTGCCACCATCCTTACAATGCTGTAGGTTTGAAGTGCCTGCCGTCCACATGCTACATTCAATTCCTTCTATTTAATAATTCTTGGGTTGCCCCATATAGTGTCGGCCATTATTACTTTACCAGCTTTTTAAAAACTTAACATATCATCACAGATCCATTTTTGGGTTTTAGGATAAGTACAGTATTTGGGAAAGAAAATATTTTATCCTACTCATAACATATTCAAAAATAAATTCTAACAGTTTGAAGAATAATTGCTTTAAAATGAAGCAACAATAGGGGCACCTGGGTAGCTCAGTCAGTTAGGCCTCCGGCTCTTGCTTTCAGCTCAGGTCGTGATCTCAGGGTCATGAGATCGAGCCCTGCGTCATGCTCCACATTCAGCACAGAGTCTGCTTGTCCCTCTCCCTCTGCTCCTCCCCCAGCTCTCTTTCTCTCTCTCAAATAAATAAAATCTTAAAAAAAATAAAATGAAGCAACAATAAAACAAAAAGAAAATATAGATAAATATTTCTGTGATCTAAGAAGGGGCTGGCATTCCTAGTCATTAAAGCAATGAAAGAGAATGGAAAAAAAATTTGACAGATTTGATCATGTAGAAATTATACGCTTCTATACATCATAAAATTCCCACAAATTTATCTTCAAAAGATTAAAGATAAACTGAGAAAAGATGTAAAACATATAAGAAAAGGGGTAATAGTTTTATTCTATATATAAAGATTTCTTATAAATATAGAAAATGGTTTTAAAAATCAGATAAAAGTGAGTGAGGGCATGAACACGAAGTGACAAAAAATATAAAAATAAGAGAGGGGGGTTGCCTGAGTGTCTTGGTCAATTAAGTGTCTGCTTTTGGCTCAGGGTCCTGGGATCGAACCCCATGTTGGGCTCTCTGTTCATTGGAGAACCTGCTTCTCCCTCTCCCTCTGCCTACTGCACCGCCTACTTGTGCTCTCTGTCAAATAAACAAATAAAATCTTTTTTAAAAATTAAAAAAAATAAAAGAGAGACAGGAAGAAACAAAAATAACCAAACGTAAAAAAATAGCAAATCACCAGTACTTTTTAAAAAGAAAAAAATAAATAAGAAATACCATTTTTCCCTACCAAATAGGCACAGAACTAAAAAGTATAATCCTCAATACAGACAACTGTACAAGGCAGCAGGAGGTCTCATATGCTCCTGCTGGTAGCAAAACAGGTCAAATCTTTCTAAAGGGAAATTTGGCAATATATCAAGAACTATATAAAAGCTGACATCCTCCAATCAGGAATTATTGGCAATATGTGCAATGACTTCTATACAAGAATGTTCACCATTGCACATGTTCATGTAACAGATAAAATATTAAGAGAAAAAACCCTAAATGTCCAATAGGAGGATAGCTAAATACGTTATGGTACATTCATGTAATTGAGTATTAGGAATCTGTTTTCAAGGAAAATATAATGATATGTAATGATAAATGCCCACAATATTAGCGAAAATGGAAGATTCAAAACTATATTGGCGATGATCCAAATATGGGGGGAAGGTGCAAATATGAATTACACAGATTTTATAAATAAAGTCAAGAACAGCACTCTCAACTTCAGCTTGGAGTGTTTTGGGGTTTTTGTTTTGTTTTGTTATTGTTTGATCTGGGTCTCTGTAGACTCTGAAATGGCTTGGGTAGAAGAAATACTTTCAAAATCAGTATTTCAAACTATAAAACTCTAGGCCTTATTTCTTCTCACCGCCCCCCCAAAAAAATCCTCATAAAGTCATTAAGGGAAGACAAAAAGAGAGAGAGAGAGGGAGAGAAAGGCAAATACAATACAGGAATAATTCTGCTGTGAGGTCCAAGACAGAAGAGAAGGACCATGAGCCCCCCATGTGGTCCTCCAGAGGACACAGGACCCAGTGGAGGCACCCATGGACACCTCAGTTGAACGACTGTACCTATGCCCTGCCTACTTTCCCACCACACTAAGGCTGTCATGTGGTTTTACTCCCAAAGATTTCAGCCAAAGAGACCGTGTGGCCCCTTATTTCATTCCTCCCAGGATTCCAGCCTTCCAGCATCCATCAAATTGACTTAAATTTTCTTCAAATTGAAAAACAATCTGGAGATATCAATACCCCCCAAAACAACATACAAGTATGTACATATCAAAAAGAGAAGAGTTGCAAAAAGCCTCTTACAGAAAGACACAGAAAAGAGTAAACAATGTCAACCGTTTTGTGGATTAACAATACAAAGAGAGCTTTGATGTTATTTCTCATGCATTTTATAAGCACTGGAGAGAGCAAGTGAAAGACATCACACGGCTTGTGGTTGGGGGATAAAAGAGGCTGGTTACCAGTCCAAAATCTTCCCATGATTTGACTGGTGTCACGTCTATGCATACAAAAGACTGAAATGTAACAAAGCATTCAAATGGCTTGATTTTTACAAATGGGTCATGGGATTATGCAACATGTCTGTTTTCTGCTTTATAGTTTTTCTACTTTTGAATTTTTCTGCAATTAATCTATCTTACTTTTATGAGAGAAAACTATTATAACAGTGTTTACATTTTAAATTAGTTAAATGAAATACCACCTTCATTATGTCATTTTCCTGCTCAAAAATCTACAATGGCTTCCTCGTAACCAGGAGCTATCCTATCAAATTCACACACCTCCAAATATTTTCTTTCAGGCCTGAGCATGTCCAGAAGCCTTAGCATGACAAAAAGCCTCTCCCCACTGGGGCTGACCTACCTGCCTCCCTCCTTAGCTCTACAGAAGTTACCTTCCTGCATGTGTCCATATAGCAGACACATGGGACTGCTCCCCAAGGCATCGTGTTTCTTTTCACGCACACACCTTTGCTAACCTTCTTACTTAACTTGAAATTCCTCTTCCGTCTCTTTCCCCACCTCCCATTCACCGTCAGCTCTGCCGGAAGGTCCCTCTGCTCTAGGAAGCAGTCCCTGACATAACCCACTGCTGCCTCCTCCTTGCTCCAGGTGCCTTGGGCTCACATCCAGCAGATTAGTTTCCATTTTCTCCCTCCCCCAGGAGACTCTGAATTCTGGGGCACGTATTCATCGCTGTTCTCCCCAAAACCTAGCTCAATACCTAGCTCAAAGGGGCACGGAATAAATGTTTGTTAAATTAAGTTCTCATCTCAACTGTTCTAATTCACAGAAATCTCAAATACGGAGATTTCTAATACTTCAGCTTAGCAAACATCTGCTTCAATGCTACTGCCCATTTCAAACCCAACAACTGTATCTGCCATGCTTTCTAAGTGGGATTCCATCTACCTGCATGACCCATAACCTTCCACCTTCCTCTCAACCTTTGTCATTTCCTTCATAGAGCGCTTCTCCTCCCTGACCATAGTCTCCTGACCTCCCCACCACATGTTTCTCTGTCCTTATGTTCTCTGCTGGACCTCTCTAAATCTGTAGTCATTTGGGCCCTGTGTGCCCAATGTTATTAAGCACTCTGGTAATTGTTCCTTACAACCTCCCCCATCAGACTGTAATCTCCTGAAAGAAAATGTGACAAATTACTTGGAGTGCCATTTCCCCTGAGTCCCTGATACAGTACTCCACACAAAGAGCTCCACCCAATGATCACAGCATTCCTTTCCTCCGAGAAAGAGTTCAGTCTAGCTGAGATGCAACGATTTTACTAATTCAGCCAATATACATGAGTGAGTTGCACAAGCTCCAAATGCTCCTGGAGACCTCCCTCTCACCAGTAAAGGAAAATAATATATAAGAGACCCCTTTTGTAGTCACTAGCAGTAGGAGAAAATGTTCTAGTTTTACCTCCTTATCAGTTACACCAGAGGACCACCATGAACCCCTGAGGAGAGCAGGATGTTGAGGCAGTGTTTAAAATTGCTGTCAGCATCACCAGATCTGACACACCTACCTGGCAAGAGCACCGCAGATCTGGGGTGCTCAAGCACCGGTTTCATTCACCTGATACTTACAGGCCTGCCTTTGCTTCAAAGGATTTTCTCATGGACAATCACAAGCGAAAGCAGTGTTAGGAAACACAGTTTCAGGGCTTGGGAAGTGTCGTCTTGCCGGGCCAGCTGGGAAGTCAGACTGAGAGATGATAGGACAAATCCCCCTGAGAGGAGAGAGCCCCACCTGGATAAACCCTCGAAGTCAAGAACAAGAAGGGTGAAAACCTCAATCAGTTGGAGAATGTGCTTTGTGACAGGGTCAGGACCTGTGTTCCAACTGTAGTCTGTCTTATATTGTGTCCAGTTTTTTAACTGTGCCTCCCCCACCCCCCACGTTATTAGGATTTGTAAAGTAAACAGAAAAGTGCAGCTCTTCAGGCCAAGGGCCGCATCATCTCAGGGGGTCAGGGTGGCACTCAGGATCACATCAGGTCGGTCAGATTCTCATTCGGGTTCCAGCCTCCCTCTTCATCACCTTGAAAGCTAAGCCAATCTGGGTCTCTGGGTCTTCCAAAATAAAGCCACACAGAGCTAAAACTATGTGCAAATGCACCATTTCTTGGGGACAAAAGTCGTGTTCCTATTCATTGAAGGCTCTGCCAGGAAGATGTCAGCAAAGGCGTTCAGGAAGCGCCTCCTGAGCATATGGTATTTTCCAGTTCCACAAAAGCAGCACATAGGTGCAACCAGAAACTAGGAACCAGGCCTTATCTCAAAGGTATGGCTTTGACTACACTTGAACTTCAGGGAGCAGAGTATTTTTGAAATACACCTTGGAAAATACCTTGAGTGTAAGTAAAAATTATATATTCAGGGTACTGTCAGTGCTTATCCAAAAGAGAGTATAAAGCTAAGCAAAATATTCTGTTAACAGTAAAAGAAGTATCATGATTTTAATTCTGGAGTGCTAAGTCAACTAATCTTCAATGTTTTGTGTTCAGATGACAGGCAGGCAGCTGAACCTAGAGTTTATGCTTGTCCAATTAATCAAATAACCTCCATGCCACTTATCCTTGGAATTGGCATTAGAAAAGCACCCATGTGCCCCCAAATCATATAAATTCCATGGTTTCCTATTCATTAAATCCAGGTTGGCTTATGCTGATATGTCATATTTTGACATGTAGCCACAAGGGATATACAATCAAAATTAAGAGGAGACCCTAGCTAAAATTGGCATGCCCTATTCGAATGAACAATTTATGCCTACACATGGATAAAAATGTATATATCTTCTCCAAATGATGAATATTAAACCGTAGAAACACAGAGAGATATAATTCACTTACTCATTTCTTTTCGTTTTCAACCACACAGACTGAGGGAGTGTTCACATCATAGCAAGTACACGTGCTATTATTACATGTAATTATATACCCACTATCAATACTACTATCATCATGGTACTTACCGAATAAACCTGCAGCATTAATAAAATCCTATTTTTCTCCTGCTTTTAACCCCCTCCGTGGCATCCGTCTGCATTTGGAATAAATGTCCAACTCCTCCCAATTGCCCCCAAAGCTCCAGCCAGTGACCACTCTCTGAGCCCACCCCACGCCACCCCCACCCCAACCCACAACCTCAACAGCCCCCTGGCCCTGTCCCACCATCACTCACCCCACCCACGGCACGCTGGCCTTCTTTCTTTGTTCTTTGTCCCATGAATGAGCTAGGAGGAAAGCCCCCGTCCCTGCAGTTTCCTTTGCTTTTCCCCAAGACCTCTGTGTGGTAAACTTCTCAAATCTCAAGTCAAATGTCACCTCATCAGTGGGGCTTCCCTGGCCATTCTAATTACTGTTGTCCTCCACCTGCAAGCACCCTCTACCATGTCCCTTATCACCCATTTTATTTTCTCTATAGCACAAATATATTTTAATCTGAAAGCTGTTGTTTGGCCCACTGAAATGTGAGTTCCAGGAGGAAAGTTGTTTCTTTTTAGTGCAGTGTCTGGAATCTGTGCCTGGCACACAATAGGTCCACAATACATGTTTGTTTCGTAAACGAACACTGGGCTAGGAGCCAGATAAAGCAAATTACAGATGAGGCAATCCACATGCCTGAAACTATCTAATGACTGAATGATAAATGGAAACATAGAAAAATATTTAGCAGTTGTACACTAAATTATGATTAAGTAATCAAAGTTAGCTGAAGGTATCCAACATGAATATATTATTTAACAAAATAAACAACATGAATAGATTATTTAATAAAATAAAGAAGGGTCACGGGGCTCAGTCAGTTAAGCATCTGCCTTCAGCTCAGGTCATGATCCCAGGGTCCAGGGATGGAGCCCTGCGTTGGGCTCCCTGCTCAGTGGGGAGTCTGCTCGTCCTTCTCCCTTTGCCCCTCCCCCTGCTCATGCTCTCTCTTGCTCTCTCTCAAATAAATAAATAAAATCTTTAAAAAAATAAAGAAAGAAGGAAGGGTCACATGGAAATGTGAGTGGCCTGGACTGGGAAGGCTTTCTGAAGTTTGATAATGAAGAACTTGATGAAATTTCTAACATGATCTTATAGATTATTTGTATCTTTCCCAAATTCATATGTTGAAGACCTAACCTCCAATGTGATGGTATTTGTAGGTGGGGCCTTTGGGAAGTAATTAGGTTTAGAAGAGGTCATGAGGGTAAAGCCCCTGTGATGGGATTAGTGTTCTTAGAAGAAGAGAAAGAGACCAGACACATCTCCCTCTACAGTCTCCTCTCTCCCCACTTCTCCAGCCCGAAGGCAGCCCTCTTTCTGTAAGCCAAGAAGAGGGACCTCAACAGACATCAAATCTGCTGATACCTTGATCTTGGACTTCAGCCTCTAGAACTATGAGAAATAAATGTCTGTTGTTGAAGTCCCCCAGTCTATGGTATATTTGTTACAGCAGTCCAAGCTAACTAATACACAATGTGTCTGATATGGCACCTACTGCCTGGAATATCATAGCTGTTCAATAAATATCACTGAATTTTGAAATATTCAAACTAAGAAAAACCTAAAATGTTAATTTAGTTTTCTCAGTGAATATTTTTAAAGACCACTTCTCTATAATTCCTACCAATGTTCCTCTCCAGCATAAATACCAGATTTGTAGATATTAAAATTAGGCAATAGAAAAACTATCCATGAATGTAGGTAAGATACAACTTGGAAGAATTTTTTTTTTTAAGTAGGGAAGATTTTTTTTTTTCCAGCACTACAAATTTCAAAGAGCCTTTGCAAGTGCAAACAGACTTCAGCTTTTTCACATTTCTCATGCCCAGAAATTGGGACATTAAAATGCCAGGAATCCTTTCAATATCTAAAATATGTGATAAATGCAGAAGAAACTCTCAAATGACCAAGATAACTTCTGTGGAGCTGCCAGAAAGCCAGATGCTTCTTTCAAAAGAATATAAATTTGGCTTTGAATGAATCTGTGGCCTTTGCCCCAAACAGGAAGGGCAGGTAGGATGACATGGTGTGCAACGTACATCGCGGTCCCCTCAGAAAGCATCTTCAGACAGCAACACTGTGTTACTACCAGACTGGGCATCACGTGCCAAACACATGGCTCTGCTGTATCTGAGGACAGGAATCGGAGGGATTTGGTCTGGGGCCATGCAAAATGAATTCTGCACCATCACATGGGAAGCATGTTATATTGAAAAAGATGCAAAATAGCTTCACCACACTGGAGATTTTTATTTTCAGAGAAACTGAACATAGTTGAAGAAAAAAAAAATAGCTGCATTCGAAAAAAGTTTCATGATGCAGGATACTAGAAAATACAACTTTTCTTTTTAACCGATACATACCACAAAGAGCAATTGTTTTTACTATTGCCATCTACCAAACTATCAACTGTGTGATCTTTTGCCCTAATTCTGAGCATTTAAAAGGCCCTATTCATGTGCATTCGTTTTTCACACACACTTGTGAAACTAGCATGATGATTTGGCTTGAAATAATGCATCCAAAGGGTTTTTGTAGTTGTTGCTGAGGTTTTTTTGTGTTTTTTAAGGAAGCCTAGACTCCATTCCTACATTTGCAGCTCCTAGTGGAGTTCATATGAGTTTAAATTTGCTGCCAAAATTATTTTTTTCAGTATCTTTAACACTGGTCGGTCTCATGAGAGCTTGCGTGCCCTGGGCTTTCATAATTAGGCAGCTCGCACCTGAGCATCTCTGTCTCTGGTAATTGGAGCTCATGGCGGCACTTGCCTTCCTGTCCAGCCACCAGGCCAGGACTGAACCTATTTAGGAGCTGTGACTGTGGGGGCAGCACTGCTCTCGTGCCCTTTCTCCCCACCCCCCTCTGCCTCAAGATGGCCAGGTTCTCAATGACATGGTCAGTGCCTGGAGAGAAGGAATGCATCCTCCACTTCTGCTCTCTCTGGGCACCTAGCAGAATCCTCTCTCATGGAAGACAGCTGGAAAACATTCACTTCCCAGCAGTAATAATATCTATATGTTCACAGTCAGTTACATGTTTTGAACGAAATAGCTCTTTCTCTAAATACTGGGGAGGCTACAAAGAGAAAATCTCTAGATGGGAATATTGAATTTAATCAGAATTACCCCTGTCGCTCTCTTCCTTTAAATCTGTCTGTAGGAGTTAGAGAGTGCAATGAACCTCGACGTCCTTTTTCAAGATTTTTTTCATTCTCAACACCCAATGTAAGTTTGCTTTCCTGGCCCAATGCAGTAGCCAACAGCTAAAGAGAATTCCCTAAGCAATAAAGAGAAACGCATACTATCTCATTTTTTCTCTGTGGGTTGGCCTACTGTTTGCCAGTCCACTGGCTGACAGACGTTTGACATGGTATTCGGTTTTGGTTGATCTCTGAGATTTAGTTTGGGGGAGACGGATATGTTTATATTCCTTCAAAAGTAACCTATAGATGTGCCAAAGAGGAAAAAAGAGAACAGTACTGTTCGTGCAAGGGCCTGTCGACCCTTTCTATCCCATGGCTGTCTCGCTGTCCCGCAGGTCAGACCACATCAAGCAGCGAAGCTGACCTGAAGAGATGGACAGGAACAAGGTAGGTGGAGGGTAACGAGTACAGGATGGTAATCTGCCTTGGGAGAATGAGCCTCAGCCCAGGGGCTCCTGAGCACCTCTCCGGCCTAACCAGCCATCCTCATCAAATTCAGGGCCATACATTGGTCTGAAAGGAGAGGAAAGGGAAGGAAAGGAACTCGCCATGGCCATGGGGGTGGGGGGCGGAGGGGGCAAGAATGGGAGGAGGTGGGAAATTGGCTATTTTCTTTCATCAGGTGGCCAGTGGTAGCCAGAGAAGACTGTGAAATCACCTCAGAAAAGCAAGCAATTGATGAGTTATGGAGCAGCTACTCTCCAGCAGCAGCAATCATATTTTTACCAGCATTCTTGTTCTGCCTCTAAGAAGCACAGAAAATGGCCAAGCAACTGCAGACAAATCTACTTCTTAATAAGAAGAATAGCCACTATTATTGAGGGCTCACTGTATGTCAGCTATTCTGCTAAGAGCTGCCTTAAATTTTCCCTTTAAGGGTACCAATAAATATTTATTATTCTGACCTATATATGTATATAGGTCTAATATATATATATTAGATAGACAGATATAATTTCTAACCTACTTTACAATCCTGTTATGTTGGTTATTAGTCAGGTTTCTCCACAGAAATAGAACCAACAAGGGGCATGTGTGTGTGTGTGTGTGTGTGTGTGTGTGTGTGTGTGTGTGTGTTGTAAAAGATTATAAGGACTTGGCTCATGCAACTATGAAGGCTGACAAGTCCCAAGATCTGCAGGGTAGGTAGCAAGCTGCAGACCTAGAGAAGTCAATGCTGTAGTTCCAGTCTGAGTCTGAAGACCTAAGGACCAGGAGAGCCTATGGTGTAAAGCAATCACTTTTACTTTTTCATCTCTTCTACAAGACAGTAAGTTCCAGAACTTGTGGATACTGAGTCTTAGAATTCTCCAAGTACTACTGAGTACCTGTTATGGGCCAGGCTTAACAAGGACACAACACAGACTCTGTCCTTACAAACCTTTCCATCCTCTACCTATAGGTCAAACCCCAAAGTAGGCAACCTAAATAAAATAAACTGAAAATTAAAAAAAAAAACTCAAAAAATAATCCAGAGTACATGTCCTTAACATTTTTTTAATTCAGTTATAGTAATAAAAATCTTGAGTATTTTTTTTATTTTACAGCTTTTTTTTATTATGTTATTCACCATACATTACATCATCAGTTTTTGATGTAGTGTTCCATGATTCATTGTTTGCGTATAACACCCAGTGCTCCAAAAAAATAAATAAAAATAAAATAAAATAAAATCTTGAGTTTTTAAAAAGTCAACTATAAAAAACAAAGAAAAAACAAAACAAAACAAGTCAACTATAAGATCTAAGCCAATGTAATGCAATAATGCTTAATTCTTCATTCAGTCATTAGTGTACTGATGAAATTCTCTGTAAGGAGTAAAACATCATGTCCTTTGTGACAAATTACACTACAAAGCTGTTTCCTCTGTTCTCTGGTTTCTAGCTTATATTAACGAGTGCCATAAAAGAAAGCCTTTAAGATAATATTTATTTGCAGAAACAAACGTCGATTCAAAGCACTTAGAAGCACATATGTGCATTGAGGGGAAACACTCGAGGGAATCCTAATATTTTATCATGTCGTGTATATGATTACCATGGTACCTGCATATCTCCATGCTCAAGCCACTCTCAATATTTCATGTCTATCTCTATCCTCGACCAAAGCCGTTCTGGTGGCACACCTGCATATTACCCACAGTAATGACACCAGTAAATATCATATTTTACGCTTTGTCAGAACTGTCTCAGATTACATAAACATGATATATTTTAAGAAGGAATGCATCTCTGTTGTTTACAATTTAACAAAGATAAAGCTATGACGAGTATTATAAGCTATAAATAAAGACATCTACCGTTGTACTGTACTTATTCATCTCTGGGTTGAACAAATGTTAATTATACAGAATTTGAAAATGAGACTTGTTAATGTCATTTTTAATTTAGCATGTTACAGTGTAAATGTTTTCCATTGTGTTAATTTACACCTGTTATCACAAGCTTCATTATTAGGTTTATAGTGGAGCAGCTCTCTGTGACACTGAAATTTGCTTAAAATGACAGAAACAATTACTAATTAGAAGGGCATGTTTACTTTAATTATATTTATTTCCTAGTCTAGTTTTATATGTAATGTACTATGGAAGTGTATGATTTAATTAGCAAAATCCATTTATCACAAGCAATTTCTCAAATGAGAGCTGCTTAAAAACTACAACAGATTCGTTAAGAGTTTCGTAAATTCCTTAGATGGTATTTCTACAGTGACACGGTTACATGGGGATCTTTCACTCATGCACACAGAACACTTTCCTACTTTTGCTCCAAATACTGCAATAACGAGAATTCAATCCTAAAATTTTTGATGCAAATTTTAAGATATGGTGTACAAAATTTAGAAATTTATAAGCTCACAGTTTTATGATCTGCACTCAAAATTAACATAGGCTTTTACTTATTGATATTCACACTCACAAATTTCATTTAAAACTTTATTTTAAATATGGAAAAAGCAAATTCTTTTGTTTTTAATAAAAGGACATGCATTTTTTTCTCCCTAGATTCATTTCTCTGGTACCCAAAGAACAACTGACTTTTTCTTTCCCAAAATTGGGGTATGATAAGCACCAATTCAATAACTGATTTGGGCAAAGACCATCAGTAGATGTTAAAACTCCTGGGAAAGATTGTTGGAGAATGGGATATTCACCTGGTCTCAAAATCACCCCAGAAGCTATTTAATCATAGGAGGAAGAAAGTGCCTTTACAGGGGAGAAATCTCGTGGACAGCACTTTAACCACACGACCAAAGCCAACACCACCATCAAGGGGACAGACTGACTTTCTGTGTTTCCTGAGGCACTGCCATGGGAAGATAACTCTCCTGAGGTAACATTTTTGCATCTTTTAAGAGGAAATAACTGAACAGATACAGATCGTGGCACATTCTGTAAGAACTGGCCTAGACTTTTCAATATCACAATAGACTTTGAAAAAACTGAAGGACTATTTTAAAAGAGACTAAGGCAGGGCACCTGGGTGTCTCGGTCTGTTAAGCAGCCAACTCTTGATTTTGGCTCAGGTCAGGATCTCAGGGTCATGAGATAGAACCCTAAGCAGGGCTCCACGCTGGGTGTGCTCTCTCCATCTCCCTCTGCCCCTCCCCACTCCCCACTCCATGTGTGCATGTGCTCTCTCTCATAAATAAATAAATAAATAAATAAATAAATAAATAAATAAATAAATAAATAAAAAATAAATAAAACTAAGACGATGTGACAACTAAACACAATATGTAATCCTTGATTGAATCCTGGATTGTTTTGTTTTGTTTTTTTAATAGCTATAAGGAAAATAACTGACACAACTGGGAAATTTAATTATGAACTTCTGCTAGATGATATTATTACGTCAAAATTAAATTTTCCTGGTGTTTTAATGGTAATAGATTCTGTAACAGAAAAACTAATTCTTAGGAGATACACCTGAAGTCAGTAGGGATGAACTGTCATGGTCTGCAACATTCTTTGGAATATTCCAAGAATAAAGTGGGAGCTATACAGCAAGTTCAGCAAAATGGCTGGTACACAGGGTTGGGGGTAGGGTAGGGGTAAAGAGTTCATCATGTTCATTACACCCTTGTTTCAACTTTTCTATAAGCTTGAAATCAAAAGTTAGGAAAATTTGAGTACTCCCACAGGCAGAATGGGAGGCCAAACTAGGAATACTCTCCATAGAACTTCTTAGATATAGACTCGCAAGAAGCATTATTGCACTGCTCTGAAATTAAGCTTTTTAGCATGAATATTAAACCCATTAAAATTGCAGAGTTACACTCAGAAATGGCTTCACAGCTGTGTCTCAGTATATTGACTCAAACGTTCCCGTGAAGCACAATCTAGTCACCTTACGTTTTTAGACCCCAGAAAGAATCCATGCTACAGAGCAACCGAGACACTTCTCACTAAAGACGTGCATTCCACCAGCCCGGGTGAGAAGACTAGTACTTAGTTTTGTTAGAAAAGAGATATCTTTAAAGTCTGTTTTCTTAATTTTAAGACAGTTACTGTAAGTTCCCCAACACAGTTTCTGCATTTGTAGAAACACACTTTCTTAATAAAGGAAAGCACACAGCGGCATATGCAGGATTTGGCTGGCCAAGACAAATCCCCCAGAACTCTAAAGGTCAGAGCATTCGCTGCTCATCCCCAACCAGTCTCAGCTGGTATTTCCATGGTACCTATCAATGCACATGCGCTGGACCACACCCACTAATTCCCTCACAGCAGGTGACACTGAGGATCTCTGCTGGGGGCAGGCCTGCTGCACTTGGATTCACGTGGATTAACAGCCAGTAAGGAAACAGTCCCACTGACTCTCTCTCTCTCTCTCTCTCTCTCTCTCTCTCTCTCTCTCTCTCTCTCTCT
>NW_027397072.1:79749925-79810371 GCF_003265705.2 Callorhinus ursinus
CTCTCTCTCTCTCTCTCTCTCTCTCTCTCTCTCTCTCTCTATATATATATATATATATGAAATGCCAGTAGTGACCAGATTAGGCAGTAGCGTCTTCCAACTCCCCTTTACCAAGCTGTAAAAAGTTAAAATGAAAAAGGAAAAACGAATATGGCTTACATTTCTAATCTACCATTTACAGAGAGAGTTGAAAAAAAAACCCAGGGAGCTTTACAGCCATAGATCATTGTGTGTGTCTACACCTTCGAGTTTACAGATGTACAACATACACTGTGTGTTTCAAGAAGGGGAACCTGGATAAGGAGAGGTTGCTGAAGAGGGTAAGTTTCAGCAAAATGTAACCTTCGCCTTAGAAACCAGGAAACTGGCGTAATTAGATTACAGTCTTTCCAACACTGTGGGAGAGATTTGATCAATTAGAGCCAAGATCAGTTACATTATTTGGTTTACCTAAGTAATGGACCCTTAATGCAATCAATACTTCTCTAGGCTGTGAGTCCTCAAGACCTAAGATGCATTCAGCAAAAAACACAAATGGATTTTCAAAGGGCCTTAGGATGTTCAATCACAGACTGAGGAAGGGGATTGGAGAGGGTGGGGAGAAGGAAGGAAACCCAGTTTTAAGCTTTGCTGTATGGAGTCTTCTTTCCCTTCCCTCCTTTGTGTGCTATGTTCACATTTGTTTTTCTTGTAGTGCATACGATTTAAATTTGTTTTACCATAAAGTCTTAATCCAGGGATGAGCAGGCATGCCATCCAATTTCTATGTAAAATTTCAGTAATTAATCTAATTTGATAGGGGAAAGAATAAGATTTCTATTTATGGTTTAAGAAATCGACAAAACTTAAAATTGTGAATTTTTTTTAAAGATTTTTTATTTATTTGAGAGAGAGCATGAGTGGGGGTGGGGGAAAAGCAGACTCCCCGCTAAGCAGGCAGCCCCATGTGGGGCTCAATTCCAGGACCCCGAGATCGTGACCTGAGCCGAAACTTAACCGACTGGGCCACCCAGGTGCCCCTAAATTGTGAAGTTTTAAAGTAAAATGTCAGAAGCAACTCCAGATCTTCTATCTTCCCCCCAGACACACACCGTCTCCCCTCCAGGAATGAATTTGGGGAAGGGCAATGGGGGTGCCATGCTCAATTTGTTTGGGGACTACCTAGAGCTGCCTTCTAGGACTATTTTGCTGAGAATGGATCCAGAAGAGTCCCATGTTAACACCAAACTTTCTAACTGCCTACTCAAGTGCAAGAGCTGGATTTAGAGACCATCCTTCAGCATAGTGGGTTGACTTACCAATTCATATGGTTTAGAGTCTAAAGATAATGCGTTTGTACATCTAGACAGAACACTCCTCAAAACATTCTAAGTCCATCCACTATCATCCTAAATTAGGTTTCCTGGAGGGCAGGACCGGGGCAGCAGCACCCACTAGCATTTTCTCCAGCAGCCCTCTTGAGTATCTGCTTGGGTATGGGCACCTGCAACATGCAAGCCTCTTATCAGTGATTTGTTTAACACACTTGTAATAATTAGAAAGTGAAGCAACGAATTCCTGACTTCCCCAAGAGTAGGGTTTCTATTAAAAGGTGTGGGGAAATGTGACAAGAGGGGAAGTGGAAGGGGGGAAATGTATACTAAGAAGCTTTTTTGCATAGCTTTTAAGTCTAAGCAATGATGAAGAGAAGCCGAGGTAATCTAAAACAACAGGTAATCAAAAAGTCATTTATATTTGCCTTTTATCGTCAATTATCTTCCTCTTGGCAGCAGTTGAAAAATTATGTTTTACTCAAAAGTCAGCCTGTTGACTTTATTTATACAACACCTGAACTGTGTTGGGTGTCAGCATGTTAGCCACCACGGAATTTCAAATTTTGCTGTTTGACAGTAACTGGGAGCTGACTCGGAGAGCAATCTTCTGAATAACTGCATTATTATCATTCCCTAAAATCACATGGGCTCAGTGCCAGCAGCTTGGAAACCTGCAGGGCATTACATTAGAAGCCTGAATCTAAAAAAAAAAAAAAAAAAAAAAGAAGCCTGAATCTAGGCTGTCAGTTCAAAGAATCTTCTTCCAAAATAAAGAAAATGCATCTGGAGCTCAGTCTTCTTGTCTGTGGGATGGGGATAATAATGTGTAACTTGAAGAGTTGTCTTTGAACTAGGAAAAATAATGTATGTGAAGTACCTAGAAGAGTATTTGATGCCAGGTAGGTGCTTAGTCTCTTTTGATGGCTGTCAGGAACAATATCCTAGAGGAAGAGCTCCCCCTGGAGTGTCCTGCATCTTTCTGGCCAATTATCTGCTGATCCTCTACAAGGAGGTCAGATGCTGAGCCGCCCGCATCCCCAGCTGATGGACTGCCACTCGTCTAATTACGTATGCCAGCACGAAATCGTACCTGGAGATCCCTCTTCCTCCTCCTCTTCAGAGCATTAAAGGATTAACTAGCCTTTGGGGCTCCCTGAGAGGCCTGAAGGGGGGTTATGTATAAAATCCAAGTAAATAAGCCCATGGCTGTCACCTGGGTGGACACTGACCACCTCTGTATCTAGCTGATGGGTGTGCTCCTCAAAATTGCACACTAATGTCAGTGGCTGCAGTGCTTTGTCCTGGTTAAGGTTTCTCGCCCCTAAGCATTCCTTCTACATTTCTCTTATCAGAGTCAGTTTAATCCTGAGGATTAGAGAGGGCCCTGGAGGTCACTGGCACACCATCTATATCTACTGAACAGTCTGGCCAGAAAAGCAAAGGACCGTGGATTGAGAAGACCCAAATCCTAGAGCTGCTTTGGCCACTGGAGTACCCTGGGCAAGTCACATCCTCGGAGACTCTTTTCTTTTCCATGAAATGAAGACATCACATTAGATGGTCACCGTGATAGTAGCTAATTTGATGTGTCGACCTGACTAGGCTACAGGTGCCCAGACATTTGGTCAAACATTATTTGGAGTGTGTCCATGAAGGTGTTTCTAGATTGGATTAACATTTGAATCAGGAGTCTGAGTAAAGCCGTTTGCTCTCCCCAGTGTGGGTGAGCCTCATCCAACCCAATGAAGGCCTGAATAGAAAAGATTTCCTCTGAGGAAGAGGGAAGTCTTTCTGCCCAACTACCTTCAAAGTGGGACAAGGGCTTCTTCCAGCCTTCAGATTTGAACAGAAACATCACCTCTTCCTGGGTTTTGAGCCTGCAGGCCTTCTGACTGGAACTGACACCATTAGCTCTCCTGGTTCACAGGCCTTAAGGACTTAGACTAGAACTTACATCATTAGTTCTTCTGGGTCTCCAGTTGGCTAACTGACCCTGCAGATCTTGGGATTTGCTGGCTTCCATAATCACATGAGCAATAAATCTCTCTATAAATATATGAATACACAGACATGCACACATATATCCTATTGAGTCTGTTTCTCTGGAGAACCCTAATATAATCACCAAGAATATTTTCCAATTCTAACCCATGCCAAATGGTCATACAATCTTCCCTTGAACACCTCCCATGGCAGTTCATCCTACCCCTGGGTGAGAATCCAAAGCTGAATCAGCCATATTCTCAGCCATAAGGAGCTTAGATCTAACAGATGTGATCTGACCTGAACAGGGTATAGTATCTTTGCTTTTCATTATAATTACGTTAACACAGGCTGAGACTGCCTTGGTTGTTATTGTTGATTTTGTTTCATTTTGGTTTTCCTGGTTATATCATAATGTTGGCTGTTAACCCTTAGCTTATTTTCACATGAATTACAATGAGGTTAAATCATCACCCGATACTGGGATGCCTGGGTGGCTCAGTCGGTTATGCGACTGCCTTTGGCTCAGGTCATAATCCCAGGGTCCTGGAATCGAGTCCCGCATTGGGCTCCCTGCTTGGCGGGGAGCCTGTTTCTCCCTCTGCCTGCTCCGCCAGCCGCTCCCCCTGCTTGTGCTCTCTCTCTCTGACAAATAAATAAACAAAATCTTTAAAAAAAAAATCATCACCCAATACTTACACAGGGACATTTAGTACATAAATGCAGGGTTTTGCACTTACTATTATAACCAACAACATTTTCTTACCCTAGGGGCAGAAAGTTTGTAATTCTTATCCTGCCATCTAGAGAACTATCTCTTCCTCTCCCTTCTGTGTCATTCAGAGATTATATGTCATCAGCTCTAATAGAAAACATGAGATGGCTCCTGGCCCCCTGCAGCACTCCCCGTTAGTACCCTACCTCTGGGTCAAAGGTCTCCAGCCCTGACTGACTACACATTACAATCACCTGGGAATCTAAATAAATAAATAAATAAATAAATAAATAAATAAATAAATAAATAAATAAATAAAAGACAGTCCCAGTCTCAGAGCTTCTTATTCAGCTGGGGGTGGTGGGGAGCAAAAGCTAGGGCATTAATAAGAACCTAGGTGATTCTAATATGCAGTTGGTCTGAAAACCAGTGATCTGTCCAGACCAGGGGTCAGCAAACTTATTCCATAAAGAGCCAGACAGCAAATATTTTAGGCTATGCAGGCCATATAGTCTCTGTTACAACTGCTCAATTGTTCCCCCTAGCGGAAAAGCAGCCATAGAAATGAATGGCTTGATAGTGTTCCAATAAAACTTTATTTACAAAAGGAAGCAGTGGGCCTTACCGGTCCATGGGCCATATTTGTCAATTCATCCATTCACCACAAGTTTTTAAAATGGTTGTTGCTCTCTCTTGCAGCAAAAAAGAAATTCATCAAACTGTATTACCACCCACCTCACATTTCTCCATCTTGCCACGTCACAAGAGACTCTCAAATGTCTTGTTTAAAATCAATATTCAGTATGTGGCATCCTCTTCCTGTGTCACACTAATGATCCCATCCAAACAGGAACAAACTTGTTCTTAGAGAATCCTTTGTGTCTCCCAGTAATCACTGTTGCCTTTTTATATGTTCACAAACATCTGTTTAACATTGCTTCTCATCAGACACTGACTTAAGCTCACCCATCTGTAGTTTCTAAACTATGCTTTCCCCGCTTGAAAACTGGTACATGTTCACTGAAATCATTTACAATCTTCTGGCATCCTATTTGCCTTGATTCACAAAATATTATCTAAGTGGTTCCACAATCACATCTGCAAGTTCTTTCAGTGCCCAGGAGACCTAAATGCATTTTTAGCAGTTCTCATTATCTCTTCTATCTTGGCTTTAATTTCTTGTAACCATCTTCATTCTACTCATACCAATTTCAAAATCATTTTTCCTGATAAATAGGATAACATCAAAATAGGAGTCAAGCAGTTCTGCTTTCTCCATGTCATCTGTTTATACTATACCATCATGTGTTCTAAATAAGGCTATGTCTCTTTGATTTTTTCTTTTGGCTTCAAATATAATTGTTTTAAAACCCCTACACACAGGTGACCATATGCCTGAGACAGTCTGGTATATATCTTTTGCCCTGAGGTAAACGTTAAGAGAGCCTCTTTACTCTGAAAAGTATCCAGTTTGAACAGCTGGCTCCATAGCAAAAGCTGAGGAAATGGAGGTAGACAGCATTTCACAGGTTTGATGAGTTCTCAGGTCTCTCGCGCACTCAAGAAAAAGAGAAAAACATCTCTGTTGTCTCTAGCCACACTGGATTCATTTCCTGGATCTGCCATTTACTGGCTGTGTGATCTGAGAATGGTTCTTTACTCTCTTTAATGCCCGAATGGATTCTGTGAAACCTTTGTTTCTATTATACAATCAAATACATGATCAAAGCACTTAGCACTGTACACGTATCACAGAACAGATATCCAATAAATGTTACATATTATTACTACTAATATCATTACCGATGTTATTAATTCCCTCAACCCCCTCCACAGGATCACAGTATGTGTAACCCTCTTTTGGTGGTTTGTCCTTCCTTTTCCATAAGTCACATTCTTTCTTCTCACCAATCTCTTGCTATTCATTTAAACTCTACCTCCCCACAGTCTTGTCTCTCCCAATAAAGTCTCTCCCATCCTGTTGAAGAAATCTTTGTCTCCACTAGAGACAAAGAAAGCTACAATATGCAGAGGACATCTCTCCTCCGGCAAAGAAGCAACCTGCATCTATAACCTACATAATTCGAGAGCTGCTCTAGCAGGAATGCACACACATATTCCACGAATCCCTCAGCATCTGTATTTCCTGGAACAAGGTAAACTACTGTCCTTCATGGTTCCCTTGGGAACATACCCTGAAAACTTGGGAGATTTCAACTTTCAAATAGCTAGAGTAAATCACACTAGCTAGATAATATGACTACATTAACTTTCCGAGAAGAAGACTGACCTAAGCCATATTCAGATAAGGGCATTAGAAAAAGAGCCAAACAGAAAAAAGTTAGTGATAGTTGGGGTTTCAGTATCAACTACAAAAATAGCAACCATTTATTGAGTGACTACTATATGCCAAGACATGATCTCCTAGGCATTTTATAAATGTTATCATATGTATTCCTCTCAGCAACTCTGCAGGAAAATGAGGCTCAGAGGAGTCACTCACCCAAGGTAAATAATTGATAAATGGCAGGAATAGCATTCACCCTAGGTCCTCTGCACCCAAAATCTATGCTCTTTCAGATATACCAGGCTTTTTTTATGAAGACAATTCAAGCTTGTTTTTAGACACAGTTGAAAAATAAAAAGCCACCATGAAAAAAGCAAAACTAATGAGATTTACATACATTTTAGAGAAATGTATAAACCTTGTTGATTAAGTGGGAGCTGACCTTGAATCAACAATTTTGGATGATGAAAGTCAGGTATCCCAAGGGTGCTTTTTACATAAGACTTACATAATACACACAAGGCCAGTACTTTGAAACACATAACTACAATGAAGTAAAATTCCAGGAGACTCAAGAAAGGTATCACTTTGATTCATCCCCTACCAAAGAGAAAGTGGGTAAACATCATGAAATGACCCATGGTTGGTCTTAAATTTAGAAGATGGGGTTCTGTTATGAATTGAATGTTCAAATGTGGAAATCCTAGTCCCCAGTATTATGGTATTTGGAGACAGGGCCTTTGAGAAGCAATAAAGTTTGATGAGGTCATGTGGTAGGAACCCCCCACCACCACCATGATGAGATTAATGCCCCTATAAGAAGCAGAAGAGTCCATAACTCCTCCCTCTCTCCACCGTGTGAGGATACAGCAAGAAGGTATCTGTCCACAAACCAGAGAGAGAGGCCTCCTCAGGAATGGAATCAGCTGCCTGTCACCTTATCTTGGACTTCCCAGACCTCCGAACGGTGAGGAACAGATGTCTGTTGTTTAAGCTACCCAGTCTATGGGTACATTTGTTACGGCAGCCTGAACTAAGACAGGCTCTTATCCTAGTCCATATACTTGCTACATGTTTGATCTTGTAGAAGACGTGCGGTGTTCCTGAGCTCTCAGGATTTAAATTTCTCTTTGAAAATATATGTCCTCTTTCAATAAATAATGGTAGGACAACTAGAGATCCAAATACAAAAAAATGAAGTTGGACCCTATGTTATGGAGCCCTAAGACCACCACCATGTTCAGATATTTGCTAGAAGGACAGAGACTCTGTAGGGTTACACTCGTTACTGAGACTTGTTTCAGCTATGTAGTAAAGATAGATCATAAGGGGAAAAGACACAAGGGATTCTGGAGGAACCCATCTGCAGATGTCCTATGCTCTCTCCCTCCCATGAGGAGTCAGAGCACACTTTTCTCTCAGCAATAAAAATGCCACAACATGTGTACGATGCTTCTACCCAGGGAAGCCCATTAAAGACCAGGTCCTTAAGAAAGCTAGTCACAGAGGCACCTTCTTCCTAGCCCACACCAAAATTACAGACCCTCTGGGGAAAAAAAGCAAGAGATCCCTTCCTATACCATATACAAAAATTAACATGAAATAGATCACAGACCTAAGTGTAAGATCTAAAACCATAAAAATCTTAGGAAAATACAGGAGTAAATCTTCATGACCTTGTTTAGCAAACTTTTCTTAGATACGACACCAAAGTACAAGTAACAACAACAAAAAATAAAGTGGATTTCATCAATACCAAAACCTTTTGTGTTTCAAAGACTATCATCAAAAAAGTAAAAGACACACAGAATGGTAGAAAATATTTGCAAATCACATTTCTGATAAGAGAGTTAGACCTAGAATATACAAAGAACTCTTACAACTCAATAATAAAAAGAAAATAACTTACTTAAAAATAAGGAAAGAATATGAATAGACATTTCTCCAAAGAAGATATACAAATGGCCAATAAGCACATGAAAAGGTGGTCATCATCCTTAGTCATTAGGGAAATGCCAATCAAAACCACAATGAGATAACACTGCACAAGCATTAGGATGTCTATAATCACAAAGGTAACAAGTATTGACAAGGATGTAAAAAATTAGAACCCTCATAAGCTACCAGTGAAAATATAAAATGATGCAGCCACTTTGGAAAACAGTCTGGTGGTTCCTCAGCCAATTAAAACAGTTACAACATATGAACCAGCAATTTTACTCCAAGGTATATGCCCAGGAAAACTGAAAATACTCATTCACACAACAACCTGTATACAAGTGTTCAAAGCAGCATTACTGTAGTAGCCAAAAAGTATAAAAAACTCAAATGTTCATCAACTGATGAGCAAATACATAAAATGTGGTCTATATATTCAATGAAATATTATTCAGCAATAAAAAGGAACGAAGTACTGATACGTGTTACAATATGGATAAAACCCAAAAATGTTATGCTAAGCAAAATAAGCCAGACACAGAGGCCACATATTATAGGATTCTACTTATATGAAAGATCCAGAACAGGAAAATCTACAGAGACAGAAAGCAGATTAGTGGTTTTCTAGGGCTGGAAGTGGTGGGGAGTTGGGGGATGATGGCTAAAGGATACGGGATTTCTCTGGGGGTCATAAAGATGTCCCAAAATTGAGTGTGGGGAGGGTTGCACAAGTCTGTGAATACACAGAAGCCACTGAATTATACATTTCTATATGGATGAGTTGTATGTGAATTATATCTCAATACAGCTGTTTTTTAAAGAAAATTGTACGTACTCATTTCTTCTAATCCAATGCAAGTTAACAAAAGGACAATGAGAAAAAGAGGGCTAATTTTTTGATCCAGAGGCCACATCAATGCTCCCATCTGGCTAAAGAGTCAGCCAAGAAGCCAGATATCAGGACTAGAAGAAGATGACCCAGGATCTGGTCCTGATGCCTTGCAAGTGTCTTTGAAAGAGGAAAGCAAAAGCTTATCTGCCATGAAACACAGCAGTGTCCACTGAACAAGCTTTAGGATCCCAGCCATATGATGGGTTTCCTCAAAATCATAAATAAATTCAGTTCTGCAAAACCACAAACACAAAACGCATACGACTAGATGAATGAATCTGATCCACTCATGAACATTTAGAGGGTACCCAAAGGGTCCGGGATACACAAGTGATGATGTTACTACTAAACAACGTGGGAAACACACCCTCCATCCCTGTTCAGCTCAACACTGGCCTCAGAGGACAGATGTTTTCACATTAACCTGCCTGGCATCAGGTTATCCACTACCTTGTCTCGGAATAAAGATGTCAGAGAAATAGAGTAAAAGTCCTGGCACCCACAGCAAGGATGTGCATTATGCCAGGGAGCTTGATGTGTGTTATCTCATTAGTCCTCAACCGCCCAACGTGGGATAATGATATTGCAGGTGGGAATACTGAGGCACGGAAATGCTAACTCGCCTAAGGTCACCCAGCTAGGAGGAACGAAACTGTGCTTCAGACCCCGTCAGTCGGGCTCCAGTGAGGCCCTTCATCACCGCACTAACTGCTGTCTACTCAACCATGCTACGTGCCTTTCCACCAGAATTTCTCATCTCTTCTGGAAAACGGTCAAAAGTTCTGCTGAAGTACAGATAACACCACATATATGTAATGTTTCTCAGCACTATTAGGAAAAGTGTTTAAATACCAATTTTTATTTATGATATCTATTTAAAATTTTAATTTGAGTAACTTTTTACTTTACAATAGTTTTAGACGTACAGAAAAGTTGCGAAGACAGGGCAAAGAATCCCTGTATACTCCATCACCCAGTTTACCCAACTGTTTACATCTCCCGTTACTCTGTACATCTTTCATAACTAAGAAACCAATGTTAGGGGCGCCTGGGTGGCCCAGTCGTTAAGCGTCTGCCTTCGGCTCAGGTCATGATCCCAGGGTCCTGGGATCGAGCCCCACATCGGGCTCCCTGCTCGGCGGGGGGCCTGCTTCTCCCTCTCCCACTCCCCCTGTTTGTGTTCCCTCTCTCGCTGTGTCTCTCTCTGTCAAATAAATAAATAAAATCTTTAAAAAACAGTAAGAAACCAATGTTAGTACACTACTATTAAGTAAATGTCACACTTTCTTTGGATTTCATCACATTTTTTCCTGATGTCCTTCCATTCCCAGATCTCATCACATTACAGTTCGAAGTCGTGGGTCTTTTGCCTCCTCTCATCTGCAACACTTTCTCAGACTTTCCTTATTTCTGATGATCTTAACAGTGTGAAGAGTGCTAGTCAGGCTCTGTGTAGAATGTCTCTCGCTTTAAGTTTTCCTGGCGTTTTCTCTCGTCGCTAGACTGAGATTATAGGTTTTTAGGAGAAGAGCCCAGAGGTGAAGCGTCACTGTCATCACATCTTATCAAGGGTACCTACTATCAGTGTGACTTACCCCTGTTGATATCAACCCAGATCACCTGGCTGAGGAAGTGTTTGTCACTCCATACAAAATGCCGCCCACACTCTACGGATGGGGAATTAAGCTCTGCCTCCTAGGGAGGCGGGGTGTGGCTTTATAAACATAATCTTATTTTTAATGGAGTTGATCTGGCATGACATTTAAAAAAATAAATAAAACAGGCCAAATGATAGTGTCCTGCCCCGCGCTGTTTATAGTGACCCTGTCATGGTTCTAAGGGCTCACTGCTCATCTTTCTTATGTCTCAGAGTCACGGGGTAAAACATATTCTCTGCAAGGTAAGAAAAAAGTGAACCAACCAAATTACAGAGAAAGTAGGAAATACATTCCATTCTAGAAGACATTTAATAAATGACAGGAAGGCAGAGGAAGGGAAAAATACTCTGTGACAGAGAAGATGAAACCTGCTGTACGTATTTGTATGGACAAATGTTAAACTGGACAGATACAAACGTCCAAAGTGAGGTGTCAGGCTTTTAAAAGAAACCTTTCAAAGTCAATGTAGCCAACAATTTCATGATTTTGTATATCCTTTACCCACTCTGAGTGGGGGGAAAAAAGGAAGCCAGCAGAGGATTTTATATTTCTTTGAGGACCAAAAGCTGGGTTGTGATTATGACCTCCGCTACCACTGAAGTCACGGTGAGGCTGAGTGCCCACTCTCACTCCAAGTCTAAGGAGAGAGGCTCTAAAGTAGAAAAGAAGAGCCTTTGATATAGTTTCCCTCGAATTTGGGAGGCATACTGGACTGGCAGCTGACACACACTCAGAGGGCCCCAGGCTAGCAAAAAATTGCACAGAGAAGTACCTGAATCCCATTACCACCCTAAAGTGGAACAAAGGTGACTCGATCTGGGGAGCCAGATACAGAATTTATGGTGGGAATGCTGGCCAGAGGTCATCCTGCCCAACAGACTGCTTCCAGGGGATAAGGTGATCCCAACAGGGGCTGGGGAGAACAGACTTCTGTAAAATCAGAAGCTTGGATGCAAGTGAAGGAGAAGGCTCCCCTAGCAAGGGTGATACAGTTTGAGGGGCCCAGCAGAGGAGCCAAAACAGTGCCCATGGGAAAGGTGCTTTAAAATCAGCTAAGGCTTCCAGAAGTAGGGCAGAACAACTACTCTGGGGTCTACTGGTAATCCAATCGGATCCTAAATAAAAATGCAATCATTATTGTTTTCTTAGGTTCAGAGGAAGCAAGAAAAATCACCAACAGGCATAAAGGAAAAAGCAAACAAACAAAAACCCCAGGCAATGAGCACAAGAAGAGGGTCCTATGAGGGACAGCGCTGTTTCAAAGTGGCATTTGGGAGGGCCTGACATGTGCGGTTGGGTGGAAGCAGTCAACTGAAGCTCAGGGACACCTGGAATGGGGTGAAATGGTCGCAGGACAGCAGCACCCCATGTCTACTTGCAGAAGCAAATGCAAATACTTTCCCAGAAAAGCTTCCTAGATTTAGGTCCCAAGGCTTCATCTACAGATTAAGATCAATCAAATCAAATATGAACTAGCAATCAAGGCATACTAAATACACACAGAAACAAAACACCATGCATGAGAGTCAGAAGAGATAGCAAACAACAGATTTAGACTGCCATGGACTTCAGAAATTTCAATTACTGGAGAGAGCCTATAAAATAATTATATATAAAATATTAAAGAAGCAAAAAGATAGAATCACAAAAATAAACATGCAGTAAGTGACTTTCAAAAATGACCAGGCAGTTTCAGTTTTGCAAGATGAAAAGAGTGTCGGAGGGGCCTCTGGGTGGCTCAGTCATTAAGCGTCTGCCTTCGGCTCAGGTCATGATCCCGGGGTCCTGGGATCAAGCCCCACGTTAGAGCTCCATGTTCAGAGGGGAGCCTGCTTCTTTGCCTCCCACTGCCACCCCCTCCCACTTGTGCTCTCTCTGTCTCTCAAATAAGTAAATAAAATCTTAAAAAATAAAAAAGTGCTGGAGATTGATTTCACAACAATGTGAATATACTTAATGCTAATTGAACTTAACTGAACTGTACAACTTAACAATGGTTAAGATGGTAAGTCTTGTGTGTATAGGACCACAGTTTTTTTTTTTAAATGACCAGTATTTTTAAGAAGAACCAAATAAAACATTTAAAAATAAATATAATTATTGGGGGGGTGCCTGGGTGGCGCAGTCAGTAAAGTGTCTGACTCTTAATCTCAGCTCAGGTCTTGATCAGGGTCGTTCAAGCCCCACATTGGACCCCATACTGGGCATGGAGCCTACTTAAAAAAAAATTATAACTATTGAAAAAAAATGCATTAGCAAGATTTACAGTGTATTAGTCAAAGCTGAAAAGGGAATTAATGAGCTGGAAGGAAGAGCTGAAGAAGTTGCCTAAAATGCCATCCAGGGAGACAAGGAGATGAAAAATACAGAAGAGATGTTAACCTACATGAAGAATACAGTGAGAAGGTCTAAAATAAGTCCAATCACATCGGGATGCCTGGGTGGCTCAGTCGGTTAAGCGTCTGCCTTCAGCTCAGGTCATGATCCCAGCGTCCTGGTATCAAGTCTGGCTTTGGGAATCCTTGCTCAGTGGGGACCCTACTTCTCCCTCTGCCTGCCGTTCTCCTTGCTTGTACTCTCTCTGGCAAATAAATAAAATCTTAAAAAAAAAAAAAAGAAAAGTCTAATCACAGTCCTAGAAGAAAAGAACAGAAAGGATAGAGGACAGAGAATGTTTAAGGCTATAAGAACGGAGACCTTCCCGAAGGTGGTTGGACATGAACCCACAGATAGGCGAATCAGGGTAAATAAAAAGGAATCCAATCTAGACATATTGTAGAGAAATGGAAAAGCCCCAAAGACAAAGGATTTTAAACAGCAACTAAGCCCAGAAAACACAAAGCCAGCTTATGACCAGACCAGTCAAATAAGAAATCCTGTCCATGTCTTAAAATTACCTTCCTTCCCTCAACTTCTTTTCTTCCCCAACACAAACCCAATGAGAAAGAACAGTTAAAATGCAGGGAAAATGAAAAAGACACCAAATGCACCTCTTCTCCCATAATCAGGATGGATGGATGCCTACCATCAGGCCTCAGCTGGGCAGGAAAAGTCTCATTTTTGAACAAGTGAAGTTCCTGAGGTTTTCACTAACATAATACTATAGTTTACTGAGCATTCTAACTGCTACTACAGCGAGACAGTGTGTTTTCAACTTAACACAACTGTCCAGTGTAAAAAGTATAAAAAGAGAACTGTGAGTTAGCCTTCCTCAACAGAAAGGAGGTGATAAATTCCTATTATTTCTATATTACAAGCTGCCAGAGAACAGAAATATCTCCCACCATTTGTTTTCCCAGGGCCAGAAACCACAGTTGGCCTGATAAACACGGTCTGTGTAAATACAAAAATATATCATTATGCAGTGATAATTTCAGTGCCCACACTCACCTCCACTCCAATTTCTAATGTGCAAAGTAGTAATCTGCCAATCTTTGTGAAAAGCATCTATGCTGTGCTCTCTTTTACAAATTCTATAGATGCATATGATTAGATGCTCTCCTTACACACCAGCTAGCCAGAAAAAGGGGATGAGATAATGAATAATACCCAAGGGAAGGAAATCCCTTTTTCAGCTGGTTTAAGTCTTGCCGATAATGTGCATACAGCATTTTGCATTTACCATAAAGCTCTTCAATTAGTTCATAGGCAAGTTAACCTTCTAACACCCAGAAAATATAATTCATGCACATTTTATACGAGGCGGCATCCTGCTAGCTATTATCCATCATTTACAAGTGTTATTTGTCTATAAAAATGACACTAAATTTTTGAAAAATGACACTGCTCTGCCTGCTTCTGGCTGTGTTTTAACAAATGGTACCACTGCAAAAGGCTTTAAGTCATATAAGAAGCAATTAGTCAAAGAAGCTATAAATATTTTTTAAAAGGATACAAATGATTGCTTGTCCAAATAGCCAAATGTCTAAGGGCTGATACACAATAAAATAGGGTTAACATAAAAGAGTACACTTCATTATTTATGGTTAATAAAGTTAATCAAATTCGGTGCTTCTTAGTCATGCATGCATTTAAAGAGAAACACGAGTATGATATGCATATTTATGGAAAACAGCCCAAAAGATCATTATCGCTAAAAGAAAATCCAACAAAGAAAGAGATGCATAAAATGTTGCTATTATCCTATTACAACATAAACTGTTTTGCTTAAAACACAAACATTTATTTTAATTAAAACTATTAAGCTAAATAATATTTTCCACCACTGACAGCCATGACTAAAACATGCATTCCAGGGTTAATATTAAAATAATTTTTGGTCAGAGAAAAACAGTCAGAGCCCTTCAGTGTTCCTTTTTCTGATCTCTTATCCACCTATCCTGGAGTATTTTTGTTCTTCCATTCAAAAATCTATTCTCAAAAGATATATTAGGATCTTTTAAAACAAAATTAGATAAGCATAAGCTCATCAATCAGCAATTTCTAAATGCATTATCTTCAAGTGGCTTGGTCTTTTATGTCACTTATCTGCTTAAAATTAAGTGTAAAAGAGTTTCCAAGAAAAGAAGATAGAAAATTAACTTCATTTCATAATACGTTCTCCAATCATGCCAGCAGACAGCTGACATTATTACGGCTCACACTTATAAATCAGTGATTATATACACTAGTTAAGCCAGAAAAGAAATGAAGAAGGCAATTATATAGTGGCAAAATTCCCAAGAAGCACAGTTGTAGTCAATGTTGCTAAACAGCAGTTCACTTGTGGTTACATTTTTTTTTTTTTAATTCCCCCCCCGGGTTTTTTGGGGGGGGGGGTCCATAGTAACTTTTGAGGGGAATAATGTGGAAAATCTATGCAATCTGTTTTACAAGCAGGAAAGCCAACAAAGAAATCAAGGATTGTAATTTTAATTCATTTTATTGCTTATTTTGAATTTTAAATTCTAAAATTTCCAAATATTGCTAAACAATAAAATAGTCCTGAATCAAACTGGGAGAATATTTGGTGCAAGGGGGTGATAGCTACATATCTACAGACGCCTGTGGTGAATAAAGACACAAGAAGTGAGCCAGGCATGGTTTCCACACCCACTTCTGCTCCGTGCCACTTGAATAAGGGCCAAAACACCACTTCTAATCTTATTTCCCATTTCTTAGATGTGTTTTATTAACTCCTTTTTTACTGCACAGTTAAATATTCTAATTGTCTCATTGTAGACCTACAGCTACTAGATGTCAATCATACTAGAATGTGTTTGTAATGGCCTGCGGTAGAAGGGTTCTGGCGGACCCAGTGAGGTCTCCTTTATTTCTTAACTTATAGAGCCTGCACATGATGATACAACCTAAGCAGTGCATCAGAACAAAATGGTTCATATCACTACAAGGAGAGGAATGTTCTCTCTTCCATCTTCTTTAAATTACTTTGAAGAAATGAGATATCTTTCCTGCTCACTCCAAATGAGCACCAAACAATGTTTATCATTTCTGAAGTACCTTTTGATTCTCAAAGCATTTGCTAGTGTTCTATTTAATTAACCCCCACAGCATTGCTGCAAGGACTGCTGGAGGAAATAGTGTCCAAAACTGACATTTTACAGAGTGAACAACTGGGGACATATATTCAGAAAGCTTGACAAGAGTCTGAGGGCTTGTCCAAAACAGGATACTGCTTTTATTCACATCTTCAACTCCAGTGTTCTGCCCTGAAGGAAATACTACTCGTGATCCTGGGCAATTGCAATTCACTGACTTGCATCTTCATCCAAACCATCCTACTCAGAATAATTTCCCTCTCAACTAGCAAACTTGAAGATCTGTTCATACTTTTACACTTGCTAAAAAAAGGTGTTGCTCAAAAGTCCAGACAGATAACCTTAAACCCCCTGCCCCAGGGAGATGTAAAAAGTTTACTTCTTCCAGTCCAATCCACAGCTAAGGAAAGAGCGGGATAATGTGCAGGGGGGGAAGCGCCTCTTATCTGTTTCCTTCCTGAGAACAAATGGAGCAAGCACACAAATCTGAGGGTGTATGTGTGCACATATGCACACCCCTCTCCAAGCTCATCTGAGATCAATTAAGGGAGGGAGTTGTTTCTGAGTGATCAGTCTGTTCCCTGAAAGGTCAGAATTTTCTGGTAAATATTTTTGATAACTCCACCCTGTCTAAACTAACAGCAACAGCAAAATTTTTAAAAACTAAACAGCATGCTAGAAAAAGAATCTAAATTCCACTGATAAGTCAATACTTTCATTTATAGTAATGGCTAATAAATATTCACAATAGCATCCCATCGTTTTATGTAAACTCATTTCTTTGGACATCTCAGGTCTCTAGGTAGTCAATACATTTAACACCTCTCTCCACAAGATAGGGCAAAGGTATTTATTAGCCCTATTTCACAAAAGAACTCTGGCCCAGAAAATTAAAAGACTCGTCTAAGCTAGAAACTGGTGACAAGGTAGAGACATGAATTCAGGTCTCCAAACTCTCTGCTAACTAAATAAAGGCCCAGAAGAGTCATAGAAAAGTCAACACAAACAGTGTCAGCTGTTATTTACACTGCCTACAATAAATATTTGCTCCAGAAAAAATAGTTCAAACAAGATGGGAAATAGTTTAAACACAAAGGGCTGAAGGGTTCAGTATAGGAGAAGAGTATGTTTGCTTTTACTGCAGTGGAGGAGCTCTTCAGGAACAGCCTGTCCTCCTGCAAACGCTGGCCTGGGCTGCAGAGGGCCACAAGTTCATGGGCCACATGGAACCGAGACACCTGCTGCTTCAGCACGACTAATTCCTCTCTTAATGTCCCAAGTTCTCACGCCTTCAATTTGTCCATATCTTTGATTTGGAATGCAAGTGATCTTTTTTGACAAGCAAAATTCAGATTTGTGTTATCAACAATGACCAAGTCTCCTAATTCTGACAGAGCTAAGTGATACAAAAGAAAAAGAAAATGAACTGGGGATCTAGGGAGGCTACGAAATGATATGATACTAGGGGAAACAGCGTAACACCTGCTTTCTGAAGAGCTGGGGAGATTCCTTGGTTGACATCATGGTTGTTGGTGGGGGCTGCGGTGGTTTCTTTTTGCAGGGGACTTGAATTTGGCTCCTGACACAAGTAGCCTGAGTAGGAAAGCCACAGTAGGAAGAAGCTGCGTCTCTCTGAATAACACAAAGGCTGTCATGCAAAAGAAAGACTGGATTTATTCTGGATGGCTCCAGAGGGGAAACCCAGAAAGTGACAGGCAAGAATACACATGCCCAGAGCAGAGTGGAACTTGTGAAGAATCTGAACTGTTCAGCAACAGCAGGGGCTGCCTGGAAAAATTAGAGCCTCACCCCTAACTGCCTGCAGCAGAGGCTCAGAAGCCCACCGTCAAGGACATTGGGAAGGGGATTCCACACTGGGAAGGATGTCAGACAAAGTAAAAGCTAGGATTCTTTCAAATGCTTAGGACTCTATGGTGGTTTTTAAATGTCTCTGCTCAGGCCCCCATGGCAGTTACTTCCAGATTATGTAAACTCTGGAATCACACAGATCTGAGTCCCGATCTCAGCACTATCGTTTCACAACTGTGTGACTCAAGGTGGCTCTTCCAACCAAGTGTGGCCTCCAAACCTCGGTGGTGTTCATTAGAATCAACTGGGGAAACTACTTCTCCATAAAGATACTCGGGCCTATACTCTAGAACTTCTAAATCCTACCCACCAGAAGTTGGTCCAAGAATCTAGTTCCCACCGGACTTGCTAGCAGACCAATTCAGGGACCACTCACAAACTTTTTTAGCCTACATCTTCATTGGCAAAACAGACTTAATGATAGTTTTTTTTTTTTAATGATAGTTTTTGCCTAAATGAGTCATAGAGATAATTAAGATAACATATGTAAAATACTTAGCTTGGTGTCTATCTCTAATAAACACTCAGAGTCCCTTAAAAAAATGCGTTCTCCACAGTACATGATCAAGCTTAACTTAAGAGCACTCACTGATTAAAAAGAACAACGTGGCTTTTGCAGAGTTAATATTTGGCCATCTCCTATTTTCTTGTCTGTTTTCTCATCCTGTGTTCTTCTGGGAACATGAACAACACCTGATGCAACATAATCTGAATTAGTTGATTAGTTATCTATGTGAATATTGGCTTAAAATCAATTTAACATAAAGTTACATTTAAAAACTGAACGCAGTACTATATAGAGCCTATGAATTTTTGCTCTTTTACAACAATTAGAAGCTCAAGATAGAAATTTTCTCCATAGATGAGTTTAAAACTCATATTTATTCTAGCATACTCAGGTAAAGATAAAAGACCCCATTTCTCATCTTCCCAGTATCAAAAAGCCAAAGTCACTCATTTAAAATCCTGCAGGGCATTGTAATGGAAGAATTATCCTGTTCTGACATTTATATCAGCACAAATGGCTTCAATTCTTTAATTGTAAAGTTGCTTCTAGACACTACGGTAAGTGTTAAAAATACCCCCCAGACAGAAAGAAAGAAAGGAGGTAACTGAAGCAATTTATATCAAATGAAAAAATGTCTCCTGGATTTCTGTATTCCTGGTTGTGACTTATTAGACTGTTTCTGTTTGGGTGGTTTTATACAAAAAAATTGTAAAGCATGGTTGCTTAAGCACATCTAAAGGTTAAACTCCAAGTAGCTCATCTGTATGTGAGAACAAGGAACTGTCAAACACTTCACCTTTTGCAGATTAAAACCCTCTGATGTGAACTCATTGTTGCTGTAATTGTTATAAGTAGAAATCTGAGCATTTTTAGAAGATACATCACTTTTTGGAGCAGTCGTTTTATGCCTCAGGTCAACTTTCTTGTTCATGACTGAGACAGAATCACTGCCTTTCATTTATGCTCACACTCTGGTTCCCCTGAATTACTACTATACAGTGTTCATCACTATTCTACAGATGGGTTCCTGAAAAGTTATAAATTGAATTTTAATCATCAGTTATATTTTCACATTGTTCCATACACTATAATTTTAGAAATGCATTATCTTCATTTCTGACTTCTCCTAATTGGCCACACAACTACAGTCCTCTGCTCCCTTCCACTTCTCTATGCCCACTTCTACCACATAATTATGTGTCTGACTCACAATAGATGCTTGATCAAGATTTGTTGAATGAAGTAATTATCTATAACACCTTAAAGATCAACCCCCTAAAGACAGTTTTTGGTAAACTCTTTTTGTTATTGTAAATCGCCATCTTTAGTGAACTTGCTTGATTGTTTTTAATTTTAATAAATGAGGTTTTTCTTAAAATGGCATATACTGTTTCTGGTTTTCAGGTTTTTTTTATTTTATTATGTTATGTTAATCACCATACATTACATCATTAGTTTTTGATGTAGTGTTCCATGATTCATTGTTTGCGTATAACACCCAGTGCTCCACGCAGAACGTGCCCTCTTTAATACCCATGACCAGGCTAACCCATCCCCCCTACCCTCCGCCCCTCTAGAACCCTCAGTTTGTTTCTCGGAATCCATAGTCTCTCATGGTTCATCTCCCCCTCCAATTTCCCCCCCTTCATTTTTCCCTTCCTACTATCTTCTTTTTTTTTTTTTTTTTAACATATACTGCATTATTTGTTTCAGAGGTACAGGCCTGTGATTCAACAGTCTTACACAATTCACAGCACTCACCACAGCATATACCCTCCCCAATGTCTATCACCCAGCCACCCCATCCCTCCCACCCCCCACCACTCCAGAAACCCTCAGTTTGTTTCCTGAGATTAAGAATTCCTCATATCAGTGAGGTCATATGATACATCAGAGAAAGACATGTATCATATGGTTTTCAGTTTTAAAGTTACTGGTGAGAATGAACATTTTATAACATATGAAAGTACATAGGAGAATAAAATTATAGTCATATTGTTGTCCAGCACAACATAGGTGCTCAAATATTTGCTTAAGAGGATTGTACATGTTAGAAGTTATAGCATTAAAACACCTGACTTGAAACATGCTACAATTTAATAACATACATTTCTCCTTATCAACAATGGTCTAAGAGTATATGACCTATTTCTGAAAGAAAAAAAAAAGCATGCAAAAGCTTTTAATTTCTGGAACTGTCATAGAAAATAGAGAACCTATTAAGAACAAAAATGGCCGAAAGGAGAAAAGCCTGAGGTATCTTTTACAGTTGACCCTTGAACAACAAGGGGTTCAGGGCGCCAGTCCCCTGCACAGTCAAAAATCGGCATATAATGTTTGAGTCCCCCAAAACCTAATTAGTAGCCGACTATTGACCGGAAGCCTCACGAAGAACATAAACAGTCAATTAACACACGTTATCTGATAGGTTATATGTCCTATATACAGCATTCTTATAAAAAAGTAAGCTGAAGAAAAGAAAATGTTATTCAGAAATTTTAAGAAAGACAAAATACCTTTATAGTACTATACTGTATTTATTGGAAAAAAAACCACATAGAAGTGGACCTGTGCAATTCCAGGGTCAACCATAACAAAAGTATGAAAGATAGAGGAGGATTTCAAAGTTCCAAGTTCCAGGGTTTTATGTGAACAGTATACAAAATATGAATTGTGAAACAGACCCTAGACCACCTGGGATTGAGGTGACTCCATGACGTCATACTCTACAAATGTGAACTTGGGTTTGAAGAAACAGTCACAGTGCCCTAAAGCACACGGACACTTTATCTACCCCTGAAACACAGCTGGAGGGAGGCAATGTGGTTCAGTGAGGCCCCTGGTCTGAAGCAAGAAACCTCCAACCTTCGGCTCCAGCCTAAAGCTGGACAAATGAGGTGGCTCGGTATTAGGGTCTGCCTTTAACGGGGTTGGTGTTGGCATGGGTATTAGAAGGAACTGAAAAGAGCACCCCAAAAATGCTTTGAGCAGAACTGTCGATAAATACCAAATGATGAAGTAAATAGCTGGCACTTTAAGAAACCATAATTGTGTCTTATTTTTCCTTTTTCTGCCTGTGAATCAGCTTCCTTTTTCCTGTGAAGATACTCTCCATTTCAGAGTCTCAGTGGGTATATATTCAAGGCACATACTGCACAGCAGATGTGGTTATCTGCAGGTAGTACAGTCTGTAAATCCAGCTTGCTCAACTAAACAGCATTTATCATGTATTTTTACGCCTTCTGACGTCTGTTACTAAATATAAACAAGGGAAGAGTCACTGACAACTGGAGATTTCTAATCTATGAGATAGGGCGGCTAGAAAAATCCCCTCTGTTTTAATCACAAAATGAGATATTTTGGCCTCCCTGTATCCATGTGCTCAGGCTGTCCTCTAAATGACCCCTTAGCCTTTAAGGGAATACGCGTGGGCCTTGAAGAGCAGGACCCATGGAGAGGTGAGTCCGGCTGGAGCTGGCTTGCTGGCTGGGCCACAGTGTGAGGCACCTGTCCTATTGCTAAAGGCTGGACCCCTTCTCCCCACTCCAGGAAAGAGCTAGTCTCAGACGAAGAAGGGGGGTATTAATGAACTGAAACATCTCCAAAGTAATACTGATAACTACCCTTTTGTTTATTATGTGTGGGATTAACATCACAAATGCTAAGAACCCACCATTTCACAAATATTGACAATAAAGTGTGTTTAGAACACTTCATAGATTTTCTGCACCCAGAAAATCCCATCTGTAATATGCTCCGAACCAGCATTACTGTTTCTTATTTGTACTTTCTTTATTTTTTATTGAAGCATAATTAACATACAGTGTTATATTAGTTCCAGGTGTGCAATATAATGATTCAACAATTCCATATACTTCTCAGGGCTCATCAAGACAGGTATATGGATTTTCTTTATCTTTGCCATTTTATCTGCATTTCTGTTTCCTGCCATCCCTCTTACTTTAACTAAGTCCTTTTGTTCCCTATTTCTGTTCCCATATTAACTGGTTTGGCTAGTCAATTTACAGATTTAAATATGAAGAAATTATTGTCAAACTTCACTGAAATGTCATTTTTCAATGAAGTGTAAGATAAAATCCTACACCTGAAGGCCGAATGTTGAGGACAGATTCCCCTAACCTCAATCTCAGAGAATCTTACTTGCTGTAGTCTGTTACGGGTTGAACTGTGTCCCCCAAAATTCATATGTTGAAGTCCTAACCCTACTACCTCAGAATGTGGCCTTATTTGGAAGCATTGGGTCATTGCAGATGTATTAGTTCAAATGAGGTCATCCTGGAGTAGGGTGGGCCCCTGATCCACTATGAGGGATGTCCTTACAAAAAAGGGGAAATTGCCAAGTGGGCATGAAAGTAGAGATCACTGTGATGTTTTCTACACGCCCAGGAACACCAACTATCGCCAGCAAGCCACAAGAAGCTAGGACAGAGACAGGAAGAGATTCTCCTCCACAGTTTCCAGAAGGGAATGACTCTGCCAACATCCTGATCTAGAGTTCTAGCCTCCAGAACAGTGAGACAAGAGATTTCTGTCGTTAACGCCTTCCCATCTGTGGTGCTTTGTTATAACAGCTCTAGCAAACTAATACACACACCACGCCTTTTCTCTGTTCACCCAAGCTGCTCAGCAAAATGTGTTATTCAGTCTAATAAAACACAACACAGAGCCACATAAATAAGACACCAACCTCTTTCTCAAATAAAGGCAAGTTCAAACATCATAGTCAGAAGTTAAAAATTAAAAAGAAACATTGTTGCCATTTAGAATTCAAAGGTTGCCTGACAAAGCTTTCAGATGGCTACTTCATGGAAATCAGATCTTTTTTTATTATTATTTTACATTTAAAGTGTTACATCTAAGTTTAAAATTGTAAATAAGCAGCTTACTGTGCAAAAAGCAACATTTTACTCCATCCACAATATATATCTAATAAGGAGACTAATAAAATGGGAAAATCTTAAATTATGAAAAATGAGAACATGTGGCCTCCATAACGGAGCACTGTGAATGAGTCATGACAGAAGAGCCAGTCCCATAAATATGAAGGAGACAGAGTAGAAAGTTCCGGAAGGAAGACCCCCTAACGGGCCCTCTCTGGCCATGGATCAGACACGTCCTCACTATGAGCACTGGTTTCCTCCTGTGGATCTGTCAAATGTCTCAGGTATGGCCACCCAACCCATTGCAAACTTTCCAGATCTGACTGAGCTGGTGACTCTGTGGCATTTTATTCTGTTGACCACCCCCTCCCGCCACTGGGCTTCTAGACTTTGCCACCTCCTGGCTCTCCTCCTGCCTCCATATCTGTTCCTCCTCCACCTGCAAGAGCACCTCTCACTCTCTTTCATTCTTGTCACTCTCCCTCCTGGACCCTGTGTGCCATGCCATCTCCAAGTCTGTACTCCCAGTCCCAACCTCTCACAGCTCCCAAGCAGCAATCTCTCAGAAACAGCTATGCTAATGATCCCGGCATGTGAGCAACATGCCTGGTACCTACACATCCTTAGATCTGCACTGCGTTTTTACAGCTGATCCACCACAAGGATCAACACAACAGAAAATGATAAGGTGACTTGGAAAATGGCCTGTGAATAGTCTCTCAAAGGTTAACACATCCTGGCACCTTGTTTACAGTATTCTTTCTTTTAGCAGATGTCTTCATCTCACTTTACCTGGTGAAAAGTTAAAGCCCACTTTGCCTCTGAACTCTGAATCAGTGGGGTACAACACAGTCAACATGAGTTTAATAGCACCCAACATGAGGATCTGCGGGTCCTCCCTAAGACTGAACAACTGGGAAGAACTAAAGGGCAGAGGCCCAACAGAGGGCTAGTTAGCCTTGTTTATCCTGAGAACACAAACTCTGACCTTGGAGAATTAAGGAATATTTTGGAGACAGTCCCTGCTACTTGGAGGCAAACTAAAGCTCACCTTCGAGCACTGGTAGAGAAGAAGGTAAAGAGAGGCAGCAGGAAGCCTGGACAGGTTAAAAAAAATATTCTAATTTAAATGTTCAAAAGGACCATTATTGGATCTTAATTCCTGCCAGTAAATAGAGCATTTAATTATATGACAATGAGCTATAAATATAACCCTTCTAGAAAGGAAATACAGAATAGAGTTCTCTGCTCCAGGGAATATCCTTTGCTTTTCAAAAGAATAACCTGAGCTAACTTGCTCATGTTTCTTGGTGGGTGATCAGATAAGTTTAGAGCAGACCCATTTAGGGGAACAGCAGGTGCACAGAAGGGGGCGATGGACTAAGTTAAATGTCAAGGCTCACAGGAAAAATATGGCAAATATCCCTGTCCCCTCAATCAACCTCTTCTAAAACCCTCTTAAGAAACACCATGATCAATGCCTTCCTTCATTCAGTAAACAAGTCCACAAGAAGCACAACAAAGGTCAGGGCGATAGTTACGCCCATCTAATGGGCAGGTACTCCTTCTTTATACCAGAGCTCTGAGAACTGAAGGAAAACAATACACAGTCAGAGCAACAAATGATGGCCAAGGCTGTTTGCTTCTCTGAGAATACCCAGTTCAAGATTCTTCACTGAAAACACCCTTCCACAGAGCACAGGACAGAGCTTGAAGAATAAGCATGTATGTTTCCTAGAAATTGTCAGACCAGAACAATCCTACTTCCAAACATAGCAACAACAGTGGCAAAAAACTATTGAGGGTGGCTGGGGGGATGGGTGAAATAGATAAAGGTGATTACCAGGACACTATCTTGGTGAGAACTGAGAAATGTATAGAATTGTTGAATCACTATATTGTACACCTGAAACCAATATAACATTGTATATTAATTATACTTCAAAAACAGAAAATAAATAAAAAACAAGCCACAAAATAAAATACGGACCTTTTTGTTTGTGGTTTCAATGATTACACTTACTTCTATAATGAAAAAAAAACTGTTAATTAGGGAAATAACTAAGGAAATTTCACTATAATTAGGGAAAATCTAAAACCATGGTATTTTATGAATGTTTTCAGCTTTCACTTTTCCCTAGAGGTTCTGGCCAAATTCCCAGCATACATTTATCTGATGATGTTTCAAACGATGGCAAAAACAGACTATCATATTCCAGTTGTTCCTGCTGCTAGTGTCTCTGTGCCTCCCTCCTCCGTAAGCTGTTTTATGCCTTGGGGGGCGGAGCAAGATGGCGGAGGAGTAGGAGACCTGGATTTCGTCTGGTCTCAGGAATTCAGCTGAATAGGGATCAAACCATTCTGAACACCTACGAACTCAACAGGAGATCGAAGAGGAGAGTAGCAACAACTCTCTGAACAGAGAAGCGACCACTTACTGGAAGGTAGGACGTGCGGAGAAGTGAATCCAAGGCGATATTCCGGAGGATATATGGCGGGGGAGGGGCCTCCACCGGCCACTTCTGGCAAGTGATAGAGCGCGGAGCACAAAATCGAACCTTTTAAGAAGTTGGCTCCGCTGAGGGACGTCGCTGCAGCGGCTAAGCGTGGGGTGGAATCCTCCTGGGACAGTGTGGTCTCAGGACCCTTGGGGTCACAGAAAGACTGGGGGTGCCTGAGTGCGGCAGAGCTCCCAGGTTTCGGAGCGGGGAAGCCGGCTGCAGAGACGGAGCGGAGGCGCAGGCTCTCAGCTCGGGTTGCCATAGACTGTGATCCGCGGCCCAGTCGGACCACTGCTCCTCCAGTAGGGACCCAACAAGCGGCAGAGCCGGGGAGACTCCCCTTTCTCCCCGGGGCAGGAGCGGCGCGGGAGGGCACCGCAGGGATCTGCTGGGTTTGGAGACTCCACACCGGGTCGGGTGCCAGAGATAGAAACGCTCAGTCACAGGCCGGGTGAGCACGGAGTGCAGCCGGAGACCAGGGAGACGGGAGTGACTGCTTTTCTCTGGGGGCGCACTGAGGAGCGGGGCCCCGAGTTCTCAGCTCCTCCTGGTGGAGATTGGGAGGCCACCATTTTCGCCCTAGTCCTCCAAAGCTGTACCGAGAGCTTGCAGGGAACAAAAGCTCCTGAGAGCAAACCCAAGCAGCTTGCTTAGCCCGGACCGACAAGGGCGGGGCAATTCAGCCTCCGGCAAAGACATTTGGAAACCACGGCAACAGGCCCTTCCCCCAGAAGATCAGCACCAACAGCCAGCCAAGACCAAGTTTACCGATCAAGGAGAACGGGAGAACTCGAGCGCTAGGGGAATACTGCACATAGAATTCATGGCTCTTTTTTGCCATGATTCATTAGTTCATCAAAGTTAATTTTTTTAACTGTTTTTTTTATTTTTATTTTTCCCTTTTTCAACCATCTTATCAATCCCTTTTTAAAAAAAACATTTTTTATTTTTCATTTTTAGTCATATTTTATCCCTTCATAGTAGTTACCCTTATTTTTGGCATATATATATATATAAGTTGTTCTCTCTTTAAAATTCTGATATACAGTTTCTTCTAACAGATCAAAATATACCCTAAATCACTAGTGTATGGCTTTCTTCTAGTCTCCTGCCTGATCACATTCTCTTTTTTTTTTTAAATCATCTTCTTTCTTTTTTCAAACAACTTATCAATTCCTTTTATAAAATCTTTTATAATTTTCATCTTTACAGTCACCTTCCATCCCTTCATTGTATCAACCCTTATTTTGTACATATATGTCTTTCTTCCTTTAAAATTTTAGGAGGCACTTTTTTCTAACAGACCAAAATACGCCCAAAATCTAGTGTGTGGCACTGATCTATGCACTAGCCTGATCATATTTGATCATATTCTGCTTTTTTGTATTGTTCTGTTTTTTTATCTTTTTTTATCTTTTTTTTTCTCTTTTTTTTTTCTCTTTCTTTTTTCTTTCTTTCCCTTTCTTTTCCCCTGGTTTCAGGTCTTTTCTGATTTGTATACAGTGTATTTGCTGGGGACGTTGTTAACCTGTTAACATTTTGTTCTCTCATTCATCTATTCTCCTCTGGACAAAATGACAAGACGAAAGAAATCACCTCAGCAAAAAGAACAAGAGGTAGTACCGTCAGCCAGGGACCTACTCAATACGGACATTAGTACGATGTCAGACCTAGAGTTCAGAATCATGACTTTAAAGATACTAGCTGGGCTTGAAAAAAGCGTGGAAGTTATTAGAGAAACCCTTTCTGGAGAAATAAAAGAACTAAAATCTAACCAAGTCTAAATCAAAATGGCTATTGATGAGGTGCAATCAAAAATGGGGGCACTAACTGCTAGGATAAATGAGGCAGAAGAGAGAATCAGTGATATAGAAGACCAAATGATGGAAAATAAAGAGGCTGAGAAAAAGAGGGAGAAACAACTACAGGATCACGAGGGCAGAATTCGAGAGATAAGCCATACGATAAGACGAAACATTAGAATAATTGGGATCCCAGAAGAAGAAGAAAGAGGGGGGGGGCAGAAGGTATATTGGAGCAAATAATAGCAGAGAACTTCCCTAATGTGAGGAAGGAAACAGGCATCAAAATCCAGGAGGCACAGAGAACCCCTCTCAAAATCAATAATAATAGGTCAACACCCTGACACCTAATAGTAAAACTTACGAGTCTCAGAGACAAAGAGAAAATCCTGAAAGCAGCTCGGGAGAAGAGATATGTAACCTACAATGGTAGAAATATTAGATTGGCAACAGACCTATCCACAGAGACCTGGCAGGCCAGAAAGGACTGGCAAGATATCTTCAGAGCACTAAACGAGAAAAATATGCGGCCAAGAATACTATATCCAGCTAGGCTGTCATTGAAAATAGAAGGAGAGATAAAATCTTCCAGAACAAACAAAAACTAAAGGAATTTGCAAACACGAAACCAGCCCTCCAAGAAATATTGAAAGGGGTCCTCTAGGCAAAGAGAGAGCCTAAAAGCAGCATAGATCAGAAAGGAACACAGACAATATACAGTAACAGTCACCTTACAGGCAATACAATGGCACTAAATTCATACCTTTCAATAGTTACCCTGAATGTAAATGGGCTAAATGCCCCAATCAAAAGACACAGGCTATCAGATTGGATTAAAAAACAAGACCCATCCATATGCTGTCTGCAAGAGACTCATTTTAGACCCAAAGACACCCCCAGATTGAAAGTGAGGGGGTGGAAAACCATTTACCATGCTAATGCACACCAAAAGAAAGCTGGGGTGGCAATCCTTATATCAGACAAATTAGATTTTAAAACAAAGACTGTAATAAGAGATGAGGAAGGACACTATATCCTACTTAAAGGGTCTATCCAACAAGAAGATCTAACAATTGTAAATATCTATGCCCCTAACATGGGAGCAGCCAATTGTATAAGGCAATTAATAACAAAAGTGAAGAAACACATTGACAATAATACAATAATAGTGGGGGACTTAAACACCCCCCTGACTGAAATGGACAGATCATCTAAGCAAAAGATCAACAAGGAAATAAAAACTTTAAATGACACACTGGACCAAATGGACTTCACAGACATATTCAGAACATTCCATCCCAAAGCAACAGAATACACATTCTTCTCTAGTGCCCATGGAACATTCTCCAGAATTGATCACATCCTAGGTCACAAATCAGGTCTCAACCGGTACCAAAAGATTGGGATCATTCCCTGCACATTTTCAGACCACAATGCTTTGAAACTAGAACCCAATCAGAAGAGGAAAGTCAGAAAGAACTCAAATACATGGAGGCTAAGAGTATCCTACTAAAGAATGAATGGGTCAACCAAGAAATTAAAGAAGAATTAAAAAAAATTCGTGTAAACCAATAAAAATGAAAACACAACTGTTCAAAATCTTTGGGATACAGCAAAGGCAGTCCTGAGAGGAAAGTATATAGCAATACAATCCTTTCTCAAGAAACAAGAAAGGTCTCAAATACACAACCTAACCCTACACCTAAAGGAGCTGGAGAAAGAACAGCAAATAAAGCCTAAACCCAGCAGGAGAAGAGAAATAATAAAGATCAGAGCAGAAATCAATGAAATGGAAACCAAAAGAACAGTAGAACAGATCAACGAAACTAGGAGCTGGTTCTTTGAAAGAATTAACAAGATTGATAAACCCCTGGTCAGACTTATCAAAAAGAAAAGAGAAATGACCCAAATCAACAAAATCATGAATGAAAGAGGAGAGATCACAACCAACACCAAAGAAATACAAACAATTATAACAACATATTATGAGCAACTCTATGCCAGCAAATTAGATAACATGGAAGAAATGGGTGCATTCCTAGAGATGTATCAACTACCAAAATTGAACCAGGAAGAAATAAAAAACCTGAACAGACCTATAGCCACTAAGGAAATTTAAGCAGTCATCAAAGATCTCCCAAGAAAAAAAGCCCAGGGCCACATGGCTTCCCAGGGGAATTCTATCAGACATTTAAAGAAAAATTAATACCTATTCTCCTGAAACTGTTCCAAAAAATAGAAATGGAAGGAAAACTTCCAAACTCATTTTATGAGGCCAGCATTACCTTGATCCCAAAGCCAGACAAAGACCCCATCAAAAAGAATTACAGACCAATATCCTTGATGAACATGGATGCAAAAATTCTCACTAGAATACTAGCCAATAGGATCCAACAGTACATTAAAAGGATTATTCACCACGACCAAGTGGGATTTATCCCTGGGCTGCAAGGCTGGTTCAACATCCGCAAATCAATCAACGTGATACAATACATTAACAAAAGAAAGAACAAGAATCATATGATCCTCTCAATAGATGCAGAAAAAGCATTTGACAAAGTACAGCATCCTTTCTTGATCAAAACTCTTCAGAGTATAGGGATAGAGGGTACATACCTCAATATCATAAAAGCCATCTATGAAAAACCTACAGCGAATATCATTCTCAATGGGGAAAAGCTGAGAGCTTTTCGCCTAAGGTCAGGAACACGGCAGGGATGTCCACTATCACCACTGCTATTCAACATAGTATTAGAAGTCCTAGCCACAGTAATCAGACAAAAAGAAATCAAAGGCATCCAAATTGGCAAAGAGGAAGTCAAACTCTCACTCTTTGCAGATGATAGGATACTGTATGTGGAAAACCCAAAAGACTCCACCCCAAAACTGCTAGAATTCATATAGGAATTCAGTAAAGTGGCAGGATATAAAATCAATGCACAGAAATCAGTGGCATTCCTATACACCAACAAGACAGAAGAGAGGCAAATCAAGGAGTCGATCCCATTTACAACTGCACCCAAAACCGTAAGATACCTAGGAATAAATTTAACCAAAGAGGCAAAGGATCTGTACTCAGAAAACTATAAAATACTCATGAAAGAAACTGAAGAAGACACAAAGAAATGGAAAAACGTTCCATGCTCATGGATTGGGAGAACCAACATTGTGAAGATGTCAATGCTACCTAGGGCAATCTACACATTCAATGCAATCCCCATCAAAATACCATCCACTTTTTTCAAAGAAATGGAACAAATAATCCTAGAATTTGTATGGAACCAGAAGAGACCCCGAATACCCAGAGGAATATTGAAAAAGAAAAGCAAAGCTGGCGGCATCACAATTCCGGACTTCCAGCTCTATTACAAAGCTGTCATCATCAGGACAGTATGGTACTGGCACAAAAACAGACACACAGATCAATGGAACAGAATCGAGATCCCAGAAATGGACCCTCAACTCTATGGTCAACTTATCTTTGACAAAGCAGGAAAGAATGTCCAATGGAAAGAAGACAGTCTCTTCAACAAATGGTGTTGGGAAAATTGGACAGCCACATGCAGAAGAATGAAACTGGACCATTTCCTTACATCACACACAAAAATAGACTCCAAATGGTTGAAAGACCTAAACATGAGACAGGAATACATCAAAATCCTAAAGGAGAACACAGGTAGCCACTTCTTCAACCTCAGCTGCAGCCACTTCTTCCTAGAAACATCGCCAAAGGCAAGGGAAGCAAGGGCAAAAATGAACTATTGGGACTTCATCAAGATAAAAAGCTTTTGCACAGCAAAAGAAACAGTCCACAAAACCAAAAGACAACCGACAGAATGGGAGAAAATATTTGCAAATGACATATCAGATAAAGGCCTAGTATCCAAAATCTATAAAGAACTTAATCAAACTCAACACCCAAAGAACAAATAATCCAATCAAGAAATGGGCAGAAGACATGAACAGACATTTTTCCAAAGAAGACATCCAAATGGCCAACAGACACATGAAAAAGTGCTCAACATCGCTTGGCATCAGGGAAATCCAAATCAAAACCTCAATGAGACACCACCTCACACCAGTCAGAATGGCTAAAATTAACAAGTCAGGAAACGACAGATGTTGGCGGGGATGTGGAGAAAGGGGAACCCTCCTACACTGTTGGTGGGAATGCAAGCTGGTGCAACCCCTCTGGAAAACAGTATGGAGGTTCCTCAAACAGTTGAAAATAGAGCTACCGTACGATCCAGCAATTGCACTACTGGGTATTTACCACAAAGATACAAATGTAGGGATCCGAAGGGGGTCGTGCACCCCAATGTTTATAGCAGCAATGTCCACAATAGCCAAACTGTGGGAAGAGCCAAGATGTCCATCGACAGATGAATGGATAAAGAAGATGTGGTATATATACACAATGGAATATTATGCAACCATCAAAAGGAATGTCGTTGCCATTTGCAATGACATGGATGGAACTGGAGGGTGTTATGCTGAGTGAAGTAAGTCAATCAGAGAAAGACATGTATCATATGACCTCACTGATATGAGGAATTCTTAATCTCAGGAAACAAACTGAGTGTTGCTGGAGTGGTGGGGGGTGGGAGGGATGGGGTGGCTGGGTGATAGACATTGGGTAGGGTATGTGCTATGGTGAGCACTGTGAATTGTGCAAGACTGTTGAATCACAGATCTGTACTTCTGAAACAAATAATGCAACATATGTTAAGAAAAAAGAAAAAGAAGAAGATAGCAGGAGGGGAAGAATGAAGGGGAGTAAGTCAGAGGGGTCGACGAACCAGGAGAGACGATGGACCCTGAAAAACAAACTGAGGGTTCTAGAGGGGAGGAGGGTGGGGGGATGGGTTAGCCTGGTGATGGGTATTAAAGAGGGCACATTCTGCATGGAGCACTGGGTGTTATGCACAAACAATGAATCATGGAACACTACATCAAAAACTAATGATGTAATATATGGTGATTAACATAACAATAAAAAATATGTTTTATGCCTTGAAGGCGTGCTGTCAGAACCCCTTGAGCCTCAGGTGATTGAGCCCATACCAGCTGGCTAACTGGACACACCCACACCCCACACCGGAACACAGCCCAGACGCCTCTTCAATACACCAGTCAGTGCTTCCCCACCTCTTACCAGGGAGTGTGTGGAGGCAGGTTAGCATGCTTCTATGGAAACACATCAGAAAGTCAAAAGGGACTGGAGAAATATAAAATTCCTCAGGAACCAAATAAGTTTCTTCTGATGACATGACTGTCTCTGTCAAATCAGAGTATGGATGCAAAGTGCCTGGAGTTTATGGGGGGAAAGATGTGGCGTCATCTGCTCTCCACACTCTACAGTCAATTATGTCTGTAACTACACACTGAGAGAACTCCTTATCTCATGCAGTGACAATTAAAATGTCACCCCGGAGAGACTAAGAACACAGATTCATCGTGACTTCTACTTAGAGAACTATAAACACTGCTGGTGTCACATTTGGACTCTATGCAGGGGCTTCTTTCCCACTGAGGATTCAACACCTTCCCAGGAAAAAAGCCTTCCACCAGAAAGTAAATCCACGTTACCTCAACCTCGAATGCAAGGTGCCCACTGCAGCTGAACTCTCAGAGAACCTAAAACCGAATATCTCACCAAATTTCCTAAGAGACAGTCACAAAATACCTGTGGTTCTGACCCTAGGAACCTGTTTGCCTTTTTCTCTGCACAACTGAATCAGAGCATATCGTACACTCTCCTTCTGAAGGCCTTGATGTTGACTCCATTTGAGTTGATAAAACTGCCTCCCAGCTGTGTAGTTCTTTTCCCATTTTCTCCCCTTTTTCCTTTCAATAAACTTCCTGCTGAGGCAAAAGAGGCTGGAGCAGTGTAGCTGAAGGTCCCTCGTGAATGCTAAAAATGATTTAATCTGCTAGCAGTATTTCTTTCAAAAGAGAGAAGCATGGTCTCCTGGGCCAGTGCAATGCTATCGACATTATGTATGTGTGGTAGGTAGAAAAATGGCACCCCAAAGATATCCACCTCCTAATCCCCAAAACCTGCAAATATGTTCCCTTACATGGCCAAAGGGGCTTTACAGATGTGATTAAGTTAAGGATATTGAGCTGAGGAGATTATCCTGGATTATCCCAGAGGGCCAAATCTAATCACAAAGGTCCTCAGAAGAGGGAGGCAGGAGAGTCCAAGAAGCAGAGGTCAGTGTGAGGTGACTGCTGACTTTGAAGATGGAGGAAGGGACCACAAGTCAAGGAATGTGGATAGCCTCCAAAAGTTGGAAAAATCAAGGAAACAGATTCTCCCCTAGATCCTCCAGAAAGACAACTTGATTTTAGCCCAGTGAAACCTGTTTCAGTCTTCTGACCTTCAGAATTGTAAGATAATAAATATGTGTTGCTTTAGGCCAGTAAGTTTGTGGTAATCTATTCCAGCAGCAACAGATAATACGGGATGTTACTTCCTCCCTCCTGACTAATCCAATCTAGGAGTTCTGGGGAAGCAGGTGGGGGAAACACCTAGCTAATCCCCAGACTCTTTCTCTACTACTCCAACTCTCGATTATCTGTTTTGTCAACAGAAACTAACCAGGTACAGTTTCCCTTATTTGGAGAACTGCAGAATTCTTAAGGCCATTTGATAAGCCAAACCTGTAATTTTATCCAAGAGGAAAATAAGAACTCAAAGAGGTTCAAGGAACTCCCATGGACACTGCTGACTTCTCACTTTCTGATCCAGTTCTCTTAGTTTCCTATATCCTGCCCATATTGTGAACAATTCCATCCCTCAGAAATATATTCTTCCCCCCCACTCTAATTCCCTTGGCAAATTTTTCTCTGACATAAATATTTCAATCACTAAAATGTACATATTTTGCATATTCCAGCTAGGAAGCAATACAGACTGGCCAGCAAATCCACGACAAACCCAACGAACAGAAAGAAGGTCAGCTCGTGCACCGAGGAGGACTTCTAGGTTGCCAGAGACTGACATCTCGAAGCCAGGTGAACTCAGCTTCTGCTGAAATGTAGAAGATAGTGTAAATCAATGTGCAGGTTTGTCAAGTTGTAGGTTCTACAAACGCCACCTGAAATACTGAAGAGAGTTTTTACCACTTTAAACTCACAGCTTTTTACAAGGCTTGTATTATTTTGAATCAGAATCATATCTTTAGAGCTGGCAGAGACTTAAAGACTGTTAGTTCGATCTTTCATTTAGTCGAAGAATTCTCTCTACAAGAGCACGTACACATGCCTCAGTCTTGACCCAGAAGCACAATCCAAACAATGTCTCGGAGGGCTCTGCTCCCAGCTGCAGCATCAAGTCTTGCCGTCAAGCGGGCGTGTAAGTGGCGACACAGAAGACAGGCTCATTTGGCCACACACTGAACTGAATCACACGGACTCCTAAACATCTCCCGAGTAAAGAATAAAAAATTGAGCATCATATGATGTCAAGTGGAATTAAGTATTGTGTATAGGAGAGTATACTTAACCTAAAAAACACAAAAGGCCCACTAGAAACAAGCAAACTAGCAGATTTCAAGTTTCTCAGCTAACTTGTAAACTCCTCAGGACAGCCACTGTCTGGACACACTGCTCCTTCTTGCCTGTCACCCTTACTTTACGATGGGCAAACAATCAGTGTGTGGTGAATTCAACTGGGACTGACCCGTCCCTGCTTTGCTCTCAGAAAGGAGCAGATCCCTACAATGTGAACTGTACTTTCTTCTGGCCCTTCAATAGAAACTGAACTTCCCCAGCTTCATAAACACTTGCACAAGCGATCTAAACTCTTGGTGGTGGTCCAGGTTCTTGTACCAGCGTTTGCTCCTTGATTTGAAGCTTATTTTCATCTGGGCCCAAGGTTCTGACCGATGCATCTATTACTTCTGAGCACTGGGGGAATGAGGTGCTAGCAGACTCACTGTAAGAGTAAGAAGTCAGTCTCCCTTGAGTCTGGTGCTCCTGAGCTCCTGGCCATCTGTTCTGTAGACAGAACATCTTGGTCTTAGTTTTCCCTGCACTAACCACACACTCCACTGTTACTCTTGTCATTATCACTATACTGTGCTAGTCCTATAGCACTCAGACACAACAAACTGACCAAGAACCACAATATACAAAAAAAGGTTATAAGAGATGCAATATCCTTTAAAACGAGACAGAGCACCCACTTTGCTTTAAATTCAGCATGGCATAGTACAATGACGTTATGTCCAGTGTCACAGTTGGGCTTAAACCCAACTGTGCCTTGGTTTCCTCACCTGTTCTCCCTGCTGTGGTAGGTTACTGTGATGACCAGGGAGAATGTAGATAGGATGCTATTATTAGTAGCTCTTAACCATTATTGTTATTTGTACAGTATTACACGGATATTTATTGTAATTTTCCTTAGCTCCGACAAAGAATAAATTACTTCTAATTAAAACATTAATAAAATTCATCTGGAAGGGTTTCTTTTCCTTTACATTTTTATTCAAGGCCTTGACTAAAGCTTTAAAAAAAAAGCCATATGCAGATTTCTCAATAAATTATTGTCCTAAAGCCTGGAGACTAGAGGCAAAAGTAAAGCCTACCATCTTGGCTACATAAAGAAAGGAAGAGAGGAAAGAAAGGGAGAAGAGAGAGAGGAAGGAAAGTGCAAAAAAATAAACAAAAGTAAAACTGATTTTTAAAAAAAGCATAGGCATGCACCAAGCTCTAACCAGTTTGCCTCAGATGTTCTCTGTGAAGGAAATAATTTGTATTGTTCGGGCTAAATGACCAGTTTACACATAAAGATTAAGAATCAGTGCATCTTGGAGGCTTTTCAGGCAAATGTCTACTTCAGATCAGGAGGGCATTGTCCTCTTCTGGGGACGAAGGGAAGACAAGTCCTCTGCCTATTAGAACAAAGATGTAACCCTGCCTCCACCATTCACTGGCCACGACACTTAAATATGTATTTAATCCCTCAGAGTCCTGTTGGCCCCATTTGTCCAGTGGGACAGAGTGGCTCCATACTGAGCTATGATAAAAATTCAGGTTAACCTGCATCCTATCAGCTGGGTCACTCACCTCTGCCTTTAGGAAAACACATAAATGCTGTTCCCTGCCCCAGGGTGCGGCCAAAGGACCTTAAGTTGAAATCTGTACTTCTCCAAAAGGGAATAGCTCTAAAGAAACCTAGGGTGATGATTAAGACAAGGCTGAGAACCTTTTGGCCTTTTCTGGGTGAGGAGCAGATGGAGGGGTATCCAGAAGGTAGTCGTGAGGACTGAGCAGAGTTAAAAGTCAATAATAGCAGACACCTGTAGAAACCAGCAACGCAGCCTGAACGGCAGTCCGAAAACCACAGAAAGGACAAGACCTCATACTCCTCTAAGTTTACCGCAGGGAACAGAGCCAACTACAGAGTTAAGTCAAGCCCACGGGCTACAAGTGCAATCAGGTAAACTGCCTCAGGAAGGGGGATGATTAGGTTTCAATATAAGAAAAGATCCTGATACTTCAGACTGTTTTCTCTCTAGCCATGAAGTGATCTCCATACTACAGCATGTGGATTCTGGCTAAAAGCAATTTTCTCCCCTTCATTCAGATCTAGAGACAGGGAAATCCCTGGGCGGCCACATCAAACAGAGTTGGAAGAACAAGAAATTCCCCACAACTTCTGTGACCACCTGTTAACCTAGTGAGTTCCTCCGACAGATAGGTTCTGTTGAATCCACACTTTGGTCTACCTTCCCGGATTTCCACTGGCCTGCGCGGTCCCTCTCTCAGCTGGCTTAGAAACGGTTTGGCCCATATCCCACCCACATTCTAAATTCACAGATAAAAGGAGAGGAGAGACAACTTTGATTAGGGTAACAGGACCTCCACAGTTGACTCTGATTTGCCTTCTGATGCACAGAATCTTTGAGGGGAAAAAAAGTTACAATTTATCAGGTGCTGAGAGTAAGGCACTGCTCACTCACTTACTACTCACACAACCTCCATGAGGTAGACAGGACAGTATCACCATCCCAACTTTATAGATACAGAAATAAAATATCAGATTGTAATGAGTGGCATGGCCAGGTTAAGCCCACATTTGATCTTTCATTGATTAGCAACTCTCCCATAACAGTAACCTATATAGGTAACCTATATAGAACAAAATATCTCTATTGGGAAAAAAAATTAGATGTAACCTAACAGAAAAATCTTGTGTATGTGAGGGTTTTTTTTAAAAAAAAAAATCCATTTAAAGAAAGAAGTTCCTATTGACATTTCTTTTTTTTTTTTTGATTTAGTAATTTTTAACGTCTATTGCCTTGGAAAGCTTTTTGAGAGGGTTTGTGAAAGTATATAAGCCCTCTAATGTTTTCCTAATTTTAATTTTTCATCATGAATTTCTCTCACGATCTCAAAAATTATTCAGATCCTTGTAAAAATGTCCTACAAGTAAACCTAATGTCAGGAAAAACTGAGACATGTTGAAATATGAACTAATGAATGAATGGATGAACGAACTAACAAACTCTAGAACAAACAGTACACCGCTGTCCTATATGCCTAAATTACCTAACTTCAATAAGAACTGTGACTGGAAACTCCTAACCAATGACAGCCCCATAGTGGTTTCTGGATGCTAAATATAGGCCAGGTCCAAATTCCCAAAGCCTAACCCTGGCTTTATCACACATACTTGGTAAAAGAATGTTACCCTGATAAAGTCCTCCTGTCTGGCCAGGCTTAACTAAATGTCCCCAATATGTCCTGTTTTCCACCTAACTGCCAGGGAGGAAATGGCTCACTTCTATCTCTTGGTGTCTAGCCAGACGATACTAAAAAGTCCTTGATCCTGCCACTGCAACAAGAAGTGCATTGCCATCAGTTACGTTAGAGCTGCTGTGTGATAAATCTAAATATTGCATAATAAAGAGAAAAGTCTTGGGCTACCTTATAGCTACAAAAGGGACATGTGAAGCTATTTGGTGCAGGATAACTCAACAATCAACTTGAAAAGCCCTTGGGATACAATGGCATATGCATTCTTGTAAAATGGTTCTTCTAACATCATAATGCATTTGAATTCCTAAGTCCTTATATACAACAATGGTCCCTTCATTTTATTTGAACACAGAGCAGCAGAATTTTTCTTTCAGCACGTATGCATCGCTGTAAGAAAGTCCAGGTCAATCAGCTCATGTTCCATGAAGGCAAATCTAAGCCGTGCCAAAACCAAGTGACAGAGAAAAAGCGTGCCCTATTGGCTCTAAGTTCTTACGGGCTTACTTTCCAAACGATGACCTGCATTGTCTTTATGGTCTGGCTGTAGGACCCCAAGCCTCTCACTTGTTCACGCAGTCAAGAAGAGATGCGGCAGTGTCTTCACGATAAAATCACTTTTGCCTGGCAGAACGGCTCTACCCAGCAGCCCTATTAGTGCCCACTCCTTCCTCTGCAGCTGGAAACACTAACAAAGGAATACGGTTCTTAGACTTCTCCAGCACCACCTGGGCTTCTGCTCATAATGGAAACCGGCTCCTGCTAGAGCCGCTTGCACACTCAGGGAAGTAGGGTCACAGTCGCTTTGGAGAGTCTAATGCAGGCTCTCTGTAGGCCCTCTTCTCAGAAAAGATAAAGAGAAAAAAGAAAAATAAAAATGTGCATATGACCTTAGGGGTTTCCCTGACCTCCAGGTTTAGAATCCACTTTACAAGGCTGAAGAGGAAGAATGGGATCCAGAAGAGAGAGGAGAGTTGCGGGAGGGGGTGAGCATGGGGAGGAGGGCCAGAGAGACTCAGAGAGAGAGCCAGACCAAGTGACAACACAGAGAGAAGCAACCTTCTTCCCTTCTCACCTAGCCTGGGAATCGGGTCATTTGGGTTCTGGTCCAGGTTCTCATTTCTTAATGATCTTGAGTAAGTTTCTTAGAATAAGCCCTCAATTCCTCAATATATAAAATGAGGGGCATTAACTAGATAACTTTAAAGCACTTTACACAGATTAACTCTCTTAATCCTGACACCAATCCTTTGTGATAGGTATTATTTTTCTCCAGAGTTCACACCTGACAAAATAGTCATCCATAGTTAGCGAGCAACAAAGCAGGGGTAAAGAACTCAGATCATCTGGTTTAGGGTCCATGCTTTTAATCACTACTATGTTGTTACTGCTTTCAACCAACTCACAGACTAGGGAGAATTGTTCCTGTACAAAAACAAACTAACATTTTGACAGTGGAATGAATGAAACTATAAAATGCATACAGAATGCATAACTATAAAATTACTATATATGTAAATATAAAGTGGACGGACATTTTACGAAAAGGAAATTGCGTGGTGTCTTATACACACTGGTTGAGTACATTTATTTATTTATCATGAAGACTGCAGATAGCTTCATGTATCTTAATAATATTTAAAATACCAGAGAGATAACTCACTTTCTTGAAAGAATAAAATTATTTTCAACAAAGAATAGTTTATAAGTGTTAATGTCTTTACTGGTTGTCTATAGTACACTTCTTTAACCAGATGTATTTATTAGAATACTGCATATCAACTACTTTATTCCCAAGAAATACAGGAAAGGAGCAGACTAATTTATCGATGTCTATCTGAAAACAATTTGGGGAAGGCAATGAAGATACTAACCATGATATTAATAATAAACTAGAAAAAAAATGCTTAGGATTGTAGAATCACCTGTAATGCAATCAAATACTTTCTTAAAACCTTTACCAAAAAAAAAAAAAAAAAAATCCAAGTGACTATCAGGTTGTCTTGAGCATGTTATAGCTCTTTTTCAAAGCAAATGTATGAAATCTCCTACAGCACCTTGCTATCCAAGAGAGACTCATGATGTAAAATATCTTGCTCATGACCTTGGCTATGCCAATCCCCAATTCCATACCTTCACCCAAAGTCTTGGTCACCTCAATCTTACCTACCCATTACTGTAACATGAAAGTCCCCCATCAGGCCCTTTCTTGGCCTTTCAATGAACTCCCTAAACCCTAAATTCCAAAACCACTGACAACCTGACTGGTACCATTCCCAAATCCATTAAGCAAAATGGGTCTGCCAGAATCCTCCAGGACTGTGATCTTTTGTGCTTCAGTATGAACTCCTGGTACCCCACCCCAGAGACTGTATCCCCACGTGATGCTGGGAAGGAGCTAGACTTGAGAACACCTGGCCTACCTGATAGATATTAACATTTAGTTATAGGTATCAGTGTTCTCTGCTGTAAAATGAGGGAAATGGCTGGATAGATGACCTCCAGGTCTCCTTCCAGACAAGCTGATAGTCTATGAGTCCAGATTCTAGAGCTATTTCATGGATACTGCTTGCTTGCCAACCAAGACTTCATGCTTCTTCAAAGCACGGGCCACATTACTCTTCCATGTTTCCAAGCTAACACAGTGCTTCCCCACTTAGTAGGAGCTCAATAAACTTAGAATCATGAGTTTCTATGACTATGTCCTGCTGGCTGAGAAGAACTGGCAAGCTGAGCCTCAGATACTGCTGAATGACTGGCAAATTTTATGCAGATGTTGGTTTACATCTGTTACCAAGCTTACTCTATTGAAAGGAGGCTTTTCTAGCTGGCCTTTTGGAGTTTCCCACTGTCTGGCTATGAAATCTTCTTAACAAGGAAGTGTCATCATTGGAAAGTTAAGATTTACAGAAACTAAGAAACAACAATATTCCTTACATTGATATAGGCCTGAATAGTTTTCGAGTCATTTTCATATGTTACTCCCCTTAAGCCTCTCACAATAGCCCTTGGAGGCAGACAAGGCATACATCATCTGCATTTTACAAATGAGAAAAAGAATCCTAGGAGAGGTTAAGAACTTTCTCATTGGTGGGGGCGCCTGGGTGGCTCAGTTGGTTAAGCGTCTGCCTTCGGCTCAGGTCATGATCCTGGAGTCCTGGGATCGAGTCCCACATCGGACTCCCTGCTTGGCGGGGAGTCTGCTTCTCCCTCTGACCCTTACCCCTTTCATGCTTTCTCTCTCATTCTCTCTCTCAAATAAATAAAATCTTAAAAAGCAAAACAAAACAAAACAAAAAAAAGAACTTTCTCAATGGTGGAAATGGAATGAGACCCCAGGTCTTCACATTCTATCACTGAATCGGGGTGTCACAGAGGGGAGGCAGATGTGTGATGTCTGGCCAGGACAGTGGGGATTTGAGTTCGCTTCATTCATTTTATTTTGTTTGTTTTCCTTTGAATTTGAGTGTACTGAAGCAAGGTTGCAAAGTTTCCAACTGGCCACAGGCCCCATCACATCCAATTATGTAACTTGGTCTCTGGCCCCTAAAGTTATTTGAATTTGTGTCCCTGTGCTAAGTAATTATATTTACCTGCTTATATAAATATAAATAATTGTATCTTACCATATTATATAATATTTTATGAGCATATTCACATACCATATTTTATTTGCTCCTCATAATTCTGCCTACTGATTAGGAAACTAAGCTAAGAAGAAAATTTTAAGTGACTTCCACAGGGTCAGTACCTAAAATCTGAACGTGTCATATAAGAAATAACATTATGTGGGAATTTTTAAGCATACGCCAAGGTAAAGTTCTTTAGATAACCGTTACATAAGTGTCTGAACTTGAGTACTCAGGTAGGTGTATTCTGAAGTTTGATTATCACTTAAAGGACAGTCATTCGGAGTATGTGCAGAAATGAAGTTTCTGTATTTCCATGGGGCCAAGTCCCGGGAAAGTCACGTTCCTTTATTTTTCTCTCCAGTGTTCTTGAGTTTCCAATATCAAAGAATAAATTGACAGAAAGTCTTCCCAAAAAAGGAAGTTATTCATCAAAATACTGGCAAAATGAATCCAGCAACATGCAAAAGGATTATATACCATGACCAAGTGAAATATTCCAGGCATGCAAGGCTGGTACAACATACGACAATCAGTCAACATAACAGACCACATAAATAGAATAAAAAACAGCACCCACATGGTTGCCTCCATAGATATCAAAAGCCTTTGACAAAATCAAACACTCTTTCATGATAAAAACACTTAACAAACTAGAAATAGAAAGAAGTACTTCTTCAACCTGATAAAAGGCATCCATGAAAACCCACAAACAGTATCATACTTAATAGTGAAAGACTGAATGCTTTCCCCCAAGACAGGAATAATAAGCAAAGAAAGAATGTCTGCTCTCACCATTGCTATTCAGCATAGTACTAAACATTCTAACATGCCACTTAGGCAAGAAAAAGGAATAAAAGGTATCCAAATCAGAAAGGAAGAAGCAAAACTACCTCTATTGACAGATAACATGATCTTGCACATATAAAATCCTAAAGAATACACACACACACACACACACACACACACACACACACTAGGACTAATGAATCTATTCAGCAAGGTTGCAGGATACAAGATCAAGATACAAAAAGAAAGTAAAAATATCAGGGACCCATGATCCCATCACTAAATACTAGCAACTAAAAAGCTTGCTCTTTTAATTTCATTAATCTCAACCTGAGATGTAGAATATAAAATTCAGAATTTATTTTGGCTTTCAAGACTATCTATAATATTTGGTTAAGAAACGTGTTTCCTGGTATACACACAGTTCTGGAAAATGTGGAGGGAAAGGTACTTTTGTTTATAGAGCCAAGAAAGTGAAGTGATAAGAAATAGAAAAGATTGTGAAGCAACAAAAGAAATTCTGCCAGGCTCACTAAAGAACACTAATCTGTTCAGGTTTTACTTTTCTTCTAATGGGTTTTCTTCAAAGTACTTTATAGCAGTTGCAATTAGCTCAAAATATTGCATCTTGGTGCTCAGACAAACTAGAAAGTAATGACTACATTTTCAGTTATTTAGTTTATATTCTTACTTTGGCCCAGTCTCCCAGAGATTTTAAATACCATTAAACACTTCACAATATTGGTGTGGACTGTTTCCTTCTTCAATTTCATTAGTATTAACATAAAAGTGGTATATCATTCCAACAATATTGAACACGCTTCTTAGGTAACAGAAACTGTACATACACAGAAAGGAAGATTTTTCATTGTTTCAGAAAAGTATTACATTTGTTTCTTTTCTGAAAACTTGAATACAGACAGCCTGCTCTAAAATCTATAAGGTGTAAAGTGAACCAAGAGTAAGCCTAAACTCTGAGAGGTCCTGCTAAGTTCCAAGAAATTCCTTTCATACCATTTACCTTCAGGACCTCAATAAACATTCATTCACTCACATCAATGGTCAATTATCATTCCCTCTGTATTTGTAGGTTACCACATCTTCTTTTGTTGTTTAAATTTGTTGTAAACAAAAATCAAAACCAGACTCAAGTCATAAACAAAGCTTCAGTTAAAGAAAACATTAATGCAGCTTTTCTTTTCCTATAAATCAGATAGTTTATTGCCTGATTCCCTTCCAATTTATATACGGATTTTACTCTTCAATCACAATTTGATTCTAATTATTAAGTGGCAAAATCAAGTCATTAATTTAAGAACCTGGACATAATAATTGAATAATAGTATTCTACTATATATGATAAAGGCAAATTGCTTAAAAATGAAATATTAAGTAAACACATGGCTTTCAAAAATAATTTCCCTATTATTGTAAAGCTGATAACATGGAAACTTTGGCTCTTTGGGTGAAATGCATTTCACCAAATTTTTTCATCAGCCCCCCTTTCTGCAGTGAAAATTCAAAAAAGGTGATAAATTCCAGGAAAAGGAAAACCATGGGCCAAAATACAGAAAAATTCTATAATATAAAAGAACACGCTACCAGACAATTCAGGAAGGTCTTTTTCAAATCTTACTATTTTCCTTTAATTTAAAAATACTGATTAACAATAACAACAACAACAAAATACTGATGACCTGTACAGTAGGACTATATCATTGTTTTCAATTTTTCACTGTCTCCCTTTAGGAGGATATGCATCCCTGTAAGTGGCCAAGTGACTGGCACTACTGTTTTATAAAAGGAGGGTATTTGCCTTTCCTACTGATGTCAGGCTTGGGCTCATGACTGATTAGGCCGTTGAAATGGGAGCCATATGACGTATGCCACAGACAGCAAAAGCTCTTTCACTCCCTCCACCGAGAGGATGGCATGTTCCAAAAAAGGTATACTCTTGTCAGCCTAAATCCTAGAATGAAAAAGGCACACCAGGGCACAGCTGACCTTCAAGTACCACGGAATATGGGTAAGAATTACACTTTGAGATCGTAAGCCACTGAGATCTAGGGGTTATTCCCACAGCATTGCCTGACAAAAGCTGACTAATACAAACTACAATCCTAGCATTTAAACCACTTTGTCATTTTAATTTATCTGTAAGTAGACAAACCTGAGGGATGTCATAAACAAGCTTTAGGGAATGTTGATTTCACAATTCAGTATGAAAGAAATATGTAATGACTCATCTTGGTTTGCCAGAATCAGGCAATCTGATGTAAAGCTATCCTATGTTCTGTAGCAGCAATTAATGCAGTGATAAGAGAAGGGAACAGAAAGCACCCAAACCCGAAGTCTATAGAAACGATGAATACATCACTTAGGTTCACTGCACAGACCGCAATGGGCTGTCATCCAGCCAGAGAATCTGAGGTCATTCTAAGTCTGAAACTGGGGAGCAATCATATGGGGATGTATCAAAGTAGAGATAGGAGGTCAAGGTACGGTCATCCATCTGAAATGGTAGAAAGAACTCGGTTTGGTACAGATGAAAAATTACTAGAAATTTTGTCCCTGGGGCTATCCAAAGTCATTGCTCCTAAATCCACCTAAACATTTCAATAATATAACTGCTTCATCAATTTTCAAGTTCTCTGTCTTCATTGGTTTTTATTTCAATGGAAATGCATATAATTCTTTTTAAAAAATAGGTGTTTCTTAGCACATACATAGGGATCTTTATAATAACACTAAAGAGGATTGTGAAGTCACAAGAAAATATTTCTGCTCTCAATGGAAGAAAGTATTAGACTATCTTCTATTCTCATCTGTAGTCATTAAATAAACACAAGCCCAGACCTGGAAAAAAAATCAAGTTTTTAAAAAGATACAAACTGAGTGACTCACATAAATGCTTCTAAATATGTTTTAATCAACAGAATGGATACAGCCATTGAATACAATTGCTAACAAAAACATTAAGTAACCATGAGAAAAGAGTAAGGAATTAATAATAAAGTTACCATATTCTGAGGCTCCACTATGTGCCAGGCTACCTGTTTATATTATCTCATTTAATCTTCATGACACATCATGGCACAGGCATTATCACCATTTTATACAGGAAGAAACGGGCTCAGGAAGATTCAGTTACTTGCTCAACTAGAAAATGGCACAGTCATAATCTGAACCCACTGCATGCTGGTTCCAAATCCCTTGGCCTTCCCATTACCAGATGGTGTCTTTCTGGAATTTTGTCACCAAGTGGATTTTTAACCTACCTTAAAGTCTAATTTGTCTTCTACTCGAGGATTTTTACACATTTAAAATCATTTTTGTCATCTGTTTCAATATGTCACCATTCCTTATGCCAATAATCTATTAATTTTACCTCCCCTGAAGTGCTTATGACATAAATTAAGCCCATTTACTCTATCATTAAAGCAACACTTTTTATAGAATCAATCCTAGAGCTAGAAGAGATAGTCTGTCTTTCTGTAGAAACTAAAAAGAAACTGTAAGATAATCTACATAAAAAAGAATCAGCTCACACACAATTTCAGATTACCTTCATAAGGTACTTGTATTCATTTTATTGCTGCACCGTCATTATCATTATTAATAAAGTTACATTTAGGGGTTATGGTAGATTTGACCAGCTGTGGTGAACAGTTGTTATCATTTTCTTCATCCATTAAACTTGTCAAAGTAGTGGTTTTATGAGTATACAAATAATTAAAAGAGAACATATAGACAATGTATTTTTATATATTTTAAACACTGACAACTAGTAGCTAAAATGGCAATGAATTACAATCTTTGCACAGTAAAACCTGTTTCATTGGAATTCTAGTCCAAAATACACAACTTGGACACAATATATTATTCCTTCTGAATTAAAAAGTTCAAACTAAATATTAAGATGTTTTTCCATATGTATTGCACTGTATCTGCTAGAAACTATAAACATATACGTATAAAATCACAAATATTTTAAGACTGGAAGGAACCTTGGAACTCATGCCCTATGATTCCATCACTGGTGCTGGTTGGCTACACGTGAGGACTGGAGCCAGACCGCCTGGACTAAAACCCCAGCTCTGTACACACTAGTGGTGGGGCTTTGGATTAAGTCACTTTACACCTTTATTTCCTGCTCTTGATATAAAATAAAGAATAACAGAAGCTACTCACAGGTTATGAAGATTAAATGAGATATGATACATGTAAGGGGTTCACTACACTTTCTTACATACAAGAAAACCTAAGAATCCCTGAGGCCAGATGGGCTAAGTGTCCTTCTCAGGAGATAGAGCCATTAATGTCAGAAGACCATGCTGGGGCACCTCACCCTGTCAGTCTTCTTAAAAATCCACTTGAACAGTCCTCAGTTAGAAAAGTCTACAAATTTTTTCCTGGCTACAGAGCTTCATCCAATTACTTCCGAATCAAAATTACTTTTAAAAACACTCTAATTAAATTACAGATGGTGTGACATAGATTTATGCTAAAGTGGTGTATGCAGACTTTTCATTCATTAGTGACTTATTCAAAACTATGAAACATTTATTATTTACATTTTAGAGTCTAATATTTGATACTATCGTCTTCTCTATGGTTCCATGCCCCAAAACTTCCATTTCCCACAGGTATTTGTTTAAGAAGTCTCCACCACCCCCAACATATCTACATCTATAACCACCCACATGTTCTTCCTCTTCCTCTGGGCCTGGCGCAGCCCGCCCACTTCCTTCTCTGAGACATGCCTCCATCCATCTGCCCTACCTTTCCACTCAGAATCTCCACTTCCCCACTTGCTATCCATTCTTGCACCCCCACTGCCATCCCATCAACCACTTCAACCTTCTCATGTTAAGTGACTACTCTAAAGCAGTTGACCTGGGGGGACCCCGCTTTCTCATGGTCTCCTACCTCTCCAACCATTTGTATTCAACCTCCTTCAAGGGCTGCGTTCCCTCCCACTGCCCCTCTGTGTCCTCAGCTTAATTCTCATTCTCTCCCCTCTTCCTGGATAATCTTGTCCAATCTCACAGCTCTCATCAGCACCTGTATGCAGGTAACTCCCAAATCTTTATTTCTGTCCTAACCTTAACTGTTATTATCATACAGTAAACTTTCCACAGGCAATTCTACCTGCATGGCCCAAGGCACTTCAAATGCAACATATTTCAATCTAACCACTTCATCTTTCCCCATTCAGCTTGCTCCTCCTCTTATATTCCCTACCTCATCACACAAGCTAAATGTTCTAAAAGCATCTTTGGTCCTTCATCGTCCCTCATTCCTCTATCCAGTCCAGTCAGTCACCAAGTTCTGCCCATATAATCACCTAAACACCTCTCCCCTGCCTCCCCACCCCCCCGCTCCATCCTCATTGGCCTCATCTTGGCAGCCATCAACTCCCTGACTGACCTCCTGATCCTTACAGCCACCAGAATCATCCATGGACAATGCCTTCTAGAAATAATGATAAAATGCAAATGTGACCATTTTGTTCCCCTGCTCAAAGTCCTCAATAGCAGGCTATCACCTACTGGAAAGTGTTCAAGCTCCCTGGAATGCCAAGCAAGGCCTTCCAAGGCTTGACTCCCAGGGATCCTCCCGCCCGCCCCATTCCACCCCTACTATTCCTTATCTTGAATGCTTCAGACCTGCAACTTACCAGAATTCATCACTGTTCATAACATGCTATTTTTCACCTTTTTGCCTTTGCTTACCCTTTGCACTATTGTATCTACCCACATTCCCCCTACTCCCAGCCTAACTCCTCTTCATCCTGTAAAACTCAGATATAATTTTCTCCACGAATCTTCCCTAAAACTCCACACTGGAAAGGGTACCCTTTTATGTACTGCACAGGATTCCCTATTAGAGCATATAAAAACTCTACTGAGATTATTTAAATAATCTGCTCCAGGCTAAAGCATAAACACATCAAGGGCTGGAAAAGTGATCTATTCATTTTCTGTGTCTGGTTCAGTAAGTGGTTGTTCTTCTTCTCAACCCAGAAACCTATAAATCTAGAGGAAGAAAGTTACAAAGAGCAGCTTAAAGCATCCATACTGTGTTACATTATTGTATATGATATTTTAGGACTTTAAAATATTACTTTTGTCCTGCTGAGGGATAAGAGTAAGGAAAAGAATAGAAACTAATTTATGTAACTAATTATTACCTAAATATTAGAAACTAAATACCATACTTCCTTTTTAGACTATAAATATTTAATTTCCATACTGAGAACTTGTTAACTCAGCCTTGGAATATTTATTCAAGTTGAGGGGGGAGAGGGTGGCTAGGTAACTGGTTGAATAGGCCAGGTTTCCAACAACAGACCTTTCTCAGGTAGTCCACTCACACTCAAAGATTAAACTCTACTTATTAAAAACAAAACAAAACAAAACAAAAAACACTCTAAAGGAAAGTCGCCTAAAAGATTTAGTTCTCAGGAGAAGCCACGCCATATTCTGAAGAAGGACCTATCTTCAATGAAAGGAACAGAAATAAGAGTCCATGTGGCACCAGCTGAGCAGCCCTGTCCTACACGTGGACACACTTCTGAGGACTCAGCAGGCTCTGCATACAACATCTGTTCTGAGCTCTGACTATCCTATAGCAACAGATGTGTCTGGTCCTCAGACACAGCATGGACTTTATCTGCATCACCCTAACCCGAGCACAGACAATATAGGCCAGGTCAGAGGCTTCATCCTACAGAGTTACACAGCCAGAGGTACAATTGGTATACCACAGTAAACTATTAAACCATTTGATTTTACATCAAAAAGAGGAGGCTATTACATATAGATGTCAGTTGGAATACTATGGTTTTTCCGATTACTACTGATGCTACTACCTATTTCCTCAGGACAACAGACAACTCATATATTTTGCTCAAAGGGTCCCACCCTCCCATTGGGTAAGTCCTCATTTCCACCACCACTGCAGATCATGAGAAGAGCTGGCAGGACATTCCAGAAAATGGAAGGACCAAAACACTCCAGATCCCAAGCCTCTATTTCAGTGAGCTGCAGAGTCCATGGCCCATGAAGATACATGCCTCTTAGCCTGAGGTAACATCCTCAAACTCCAACAGCATTTTCTTGCTCGGCAATTCTGAAAAAATGACACCAGTGGGCTCTCTGCCATGGAATATGGTTGGTATAAAATGGAGCAAGCAAGGAAGGGCCATGCTGATGGCCTGTCTTCTCAGTCAAGGCCAAAAGCCTGAATAATGTAACCAAAGTTCAGAATTTAGCTGAACATCATCAATTGCTTTTTTGTTCTTAAGGAACTCTTGGGTGTTTCTTCTTAGGACCCAACAGAGCAAACCCCTGACTCTGAGAGTCCTTTTTTTTTTTCCTCAGAGTTGTCTAAATCACCTGACTATTCTGCTATTTGTACCATATATTAATAGCCAATAAATAGTGTTTTCTCTTCTGTAAAAGAAAATATATTAATTTGGTAATATTAGTACAAACCAAAGCAATACCAAACACTTGCCTTCCTTATTATGGGCCTAACCTATCTTCACTCTTGAGGGAAAAAGTTTCCCTCCCCTCCTCCCAATCTGCAAGATAAGTTAAATTAGTGGAATAATTATAAGAAATTATTAAACACAATTAGACAGCATAATGGATTATGCTATATACGGCAGCACCATTACCACTAGAAGTAGAAATAAGGAGTCTTGCCACAAACAATGGGCTAAAAGCCATCTCAAGCACTTCCTCTGTAGGTTCCCATGCATCCCAAGACTGCAAGATTTGAACTGATCACTATTATTTCTGAAAAGCCAGCTTTCTTTTCCAAATCTGAAATAGTCACAATTGTTTAAACCCAGTGTGGCTTGCTCTTATCAGCAACAGTCTCCTATGCCATTTCAGAGAATGGAAATGTGCATGTGCACACACACACACAAACACACACACACACACACACACACCTTCATTAAGAAGATAAAGTAAATAAACTTCCTGCCAGTCTCACAGCACATTCAAAGTCAACTGTGCTGTATTTACTCACATAATTATTCTGATCTGCACTTATTTTTCTAATGAAATAGGACTGGCAATTAAACCCGGAAACTGCAGCTCTGTCTGACCACCTGATGGACTCAGGGCACTCTGCGGTCAGGGCTGAGGGAGCGGGTAGCTGGCAGCCCTGGGAGAGAAGGCTCCCACCCGAGGTGCCTGAGGCTTGCCCTTGGTTCCCCTTGGAGCTTGAGTTTTGATTCCTCCCAGGACTTGAGGCAAGATGCAATTTGCAGCTATGGCCACAGGGTAGTGCAGTCATTCTGCAAACAGCTGCCCCTCTCCCCCACCACTGCCACCTCCCTTCCCCTCAGCACCCTACCTCCCCAGTTCCCTCCCAAAGAGAGAGTGGCTGGGAGAGAATGCAGACATTTGGTCTGAGTCCTGGGCACCTACAGGAAGGATTGTGCGATTCCCCAACAAATCCAGGAGTGCCTGGAAGACCTGGTATCCAGTTACTCTGAGCATTCGCTCCTGACGCAAAAGGACCTGGCCTTCGAAGGACTGACAAGAACTGTAAAGCTGTAAAAAGTGATTAGCCTATTTATTACAAACTTTGTTTACTTGGGCTTTTATGTTTATTTACCACTGTATCCCCCCTAGGATACAATGAACCACCCCCTCACTCATCAAAATTGTATTAGAAAGACCCACAAAAATAAAACAAATGCCGCATCTAAATGTAACTTCAGAGAATTATGGAATTGTAATGTTATTACACAACTACCCCCACCCAAATAAAGAGAAGAAAATGCAGAATTTCAAAAGAGCTTCTTTTTAAAGAAATTTTTTTTCTCATTACTCAGTTTGGTCTGTGGACCAGCAGTTTACCAGGGAGCTGGTTAGAAATGCAGAATCGTAGGCTCACCATTGACCTATTAAACCATAATGTATATTTTATCAAGGTCCCTAAGTTATCTGAAGGCACATTAATGTCTGAGAAGCACTGGCCTGGGTGATAGTTAAGTACACTGACCTATGTTCTCAAAATAGTTTTCTAAACCCTGGGTCTTTTCTTTCTCAAGATACATTGTATAGAAAGAACAAATATATCCTGAAATTGGAAAATAAAAACAGATTATTTCCCAGAACCAGTGATGATCCGCTAAAGGTTTTTTCTATCTAAACTGCCAGGTAACTAATTAACATTTCAATGAATATTGACAGAAAATTTGTTCTGTCACTTCACAACTCAGGTAAACAGTAGAGATATGACAACAAAAATTTAACCAAGACCACCAGACTCATATTACAGCACTCCAGAGGATTTCTGAAAACTAATTTCCTGTCCATAAAAAAGGAAAATTAAAATTATCTTCAGCATCAAGGTAACACATAACTCTAAGCTGAGTTGTTATGTTAGTAGTCTTCAAATTACAGTTCTTTTTGTTTACCTCAGCTAACAATGAGCCCCCTGGGAAGAAATTATGTGAAGAAGTTTAAGTACCCTCTATGCCGTCCTCCACATGTGAGTGGAAAAATTACAAAGGGAAAAAATACACAAGAGAAAATTAATGACTTCTGCACTCTTTGATTCCTGCTCTCCTACAATGGGAATGAGCACAGATTTTGAAGGTGGAAGAACTCAGATAACTTACTGCTGCTGGTTCCCTGACCCAGGAATCATTTTCTACAGAGTAGCTGGCAGGGCATATACTGCCTCCTACAGACAGGGAATTAATTGTTACCGTCTGAGACACCCGGGTCACATCCCCTTTAGATATTCTCACACCCCTGATCTTACCGGTGCTCTGGAACAACCCAGACCAGCTCTCGAGGCCCCCTTCCCTTTGAAACTCCTTCAACCCCTCCAGGGCCCCTATCATGTCCCCAGGGGTTAGTTTCCGTAGACTAAACCCATTTCGTTTCTTGGATGGTGTGGTGTCCTCTTACCCTGGTAATAAGTGTGTATTTTGTTTCTATTGAAACTAAATTATGATTAGCCTGACATAATTTAATGAGACCCACAGTGCCAAATGAAGTCATTTGATGTAATGGGTGGTAATTCAATACATTCTCAGTGAAACATCAAAGATTATGTAATGGTTAATATATCTACATATGTTAGTAGTACAACCACCAGTGAGGGTGTATTTGTCTGCTAGACTATGATATACAGCTAAGAAAAACTACCAACCTCCACTCCAAACGTCCCTGGATCCCACTGCCAGGGACAGAACTCTGTACCAGATGGATGACCTGACCCAACGTGGCCTTTCTGTATCCTTCCTTGTTTATGATAAAGAGACTTTTTAAGGAAGCGAAGGGTATTAAAAGAACTACATTTGGCATTCACAAAGCAATTGACACTTTTATTACTTAACATCACAACCTTATGAGGTAGGCCAGTATAAGTGCTGTCATTTTATAAGTGATTAAACCAAGACTGAGAATAGGAAATGAGAAAAATCGTGAGCTGCCCAGGGCCAAACAGAAAGCAAGGTTGGAGCCAGCTGAATTCAGAAACCTCAATTAAATTCCCAGACAAAAGAAAACGGGCAATATTTAAAATAAGTTTTATGGATTTCACTTTGAAATAAAACAAGGAAACATTATGTTACCAATAAATGATATTAAAATAGTCTTTTATGGCCTTGATTTTACTACCACGGCTTTATTTTCAAAATAAAGAAAATTTAAACAGGCAAACTTATTCCAGGTTTAAATTCCATTTATATACAAAAAATCTTGCATTCCTTTCGAGATTCTTTTTTGTCCTAATTTGACTGCTATGCTAACCAATATTATGCCAAAGGGCCTCATACAAGTTGCTACATCTAAAGTGTCATTGATTAGAACCATTCTGGTTCATAGGGACATTCTCCCGAAATAGATACCGAGTATTTTATAACCCTCCTACATTTTCACAAAAGAGAATCTGGAACACAGGAAAGAATCACTTCCCCACACACAATACTCATCTTCATCATCATCAGAAAGCATGTGGTTAAAATTCATCTGCACATCCAGTGTGCATCCTCTCTGGTAACAGTGTGGCCCCCAGCCAAGCCTGAATCCTCAACTTCAATACCATACATTAGGCAGTCTTCCCACCTGGTTTTCTCCAAAACACACCTACCCACAGTCAGGCTGATGCTCCTTACACTTGGGAGCAGCACTCAGCTCCCTGGCCCCAGCACTCCACAGCTTCCCATGGACACCTCCTTGCCTCCTGCACCCAGGCAACCAGCTCCTTTCCAGGCTGCAGCCCACAGCCCCCTGCAAGCTCCTACCCTGAGAGCCACTTGTAGAAATGTTTTCTTCCCAGCATGTGCTGAGGCCTTTCCAGAGCTCTGGGTACGTTCTGGGGCATTCAAAGAGAACCGCTGCTGCCAGACATACAGCCACCTTGGGCCGCTAAGAATGTGCACAATCAACCCGCCTGCTCTCCACCAGTCACCCTGCAGAGAACATGTGGAGGGTCCCTGCGTGCACCTCTCCTCCTGCCCTCTGTGTTCTACTGAACTGCTCTGACCCCAAGAGCCCACAACAGGGATAGTGGTAGGCCTTGAACTGTTTGCTTTGCTGGGGCTGTAGGAAAAGGGTCAAGGTACCTGAGGGTCAAGGTCAGGAATCTGGAGCAGTTTTCTGACCCTGTGCAGGGCCCAGGAAGCCTAACTAGGAGGCATGAGTGAAGCCATGGCCTGGGCATGTTCACTGGCAGTTGATTTGAAGAGGACCAAATGTGTCAGTAGGTATTACTGGGAAGCACCACAGTGTGGCTTCTGCTTCACTCCCCCTCCCCCATAGGAACATGGGGGTGCAAGGAGTTTTCAACCCATGGGAAGATGGAAAATAGAATGGAAACAGAATAGAAAATATCCAAGTGCCTCGCACATAGTAAGGGTAAGTGTTACTTTGTGACAGTTGTTGCAGTTACCCACAAAGTGTCTAAATGTTAAATGATTTATTACTGTTAGTCATGGTCTAAACATTTGAAAGCCACTGTCCCATAGTACCTATCATGTAGTAATGCTTAACACTCTGTGAATTGTTGCTGAATGAACAAATTGATAAGTATGAAACAATCCATTTATCACAACTTCAAAGGTTCCAATTTGAAAAAATATAAAGTATAACGCCTATCTGAACAAAAGTAAATGGATTCTGGCTTATGCGAAGCTACGGGGGGTGTGGTGAGAGAAATCTGAGTATTTCTATTGTATTTCGATAGACTTTCTCCCCAATAACTAAAATGTTTTATATATAAGGAAGATTAAAGACAATTTTGTCTAAGTTCATTTGGAAAACTTTTCCCATTCACTGAAACTACCTACTGATTACAAAAGTTCTGCATCTTTAAAATGCCTAGTATAGGTAATTCTACCATGATTCATAAAAGATCTTTCAGAGACACCATGAAAGCCTTTGTTCAAGTTCTTTCTTTGCTCAAGATGCCTCTATGTCCTCTCAATACCCCGACCCCCACCATCTGTAAAAATCCCATTCATCTTCCAAGGCTTAGTTCAAAGGCCACCCTTTCCATGGAAGCGTTTTTTGTTTGTTTGTTTGTTTTTTACTCAATTTTTCCTCTTTCCCTCCGCTACTACCCACCCCAGTCCCAAATATGGTCTTCTCTCTTCTGAATCCCCAGTGTTGAAAACTTCCTTTTTTATTTGTATACTCATCTCATTCCCCACTAGATAATCACATGCACAACCCACAGTTCACTCATCTTTGTACTCCTTATAGCAATCAGCACCAGGTCTTACACTTAAGAAATATCAATTAATATTTAAGTGAACAAATGAAAGTAATGGTTAGCCTGTTAAAAGGGATGGTCACTATTTTAAAGGCCCTGAGGAATGGTTTCTATGTCCAGCAGCTGATCAAAAGCTGGTGGAGAAAAGGAAGGAGCAGATGGCAAGAGAGTGGGAGGTTGACGAGAGGTGCTGTTCCTCAGGATATCTGCCCCTGCAAACTTACTGAATCTCCACCTTTTCTGGGATCCAACTCTACCCAATGAAGCTATGGAGCCAGGTGCAGGATAAGTGCCCTCACCTTGTTCCAAGAGTTCTACTCTTGCTTTAAACCAGAAACGGGAAGTGAAATTAGAAGTAGAAATTAGGGCTACTCTTTTCAACTTTAAGTAAGGCTGAAAGGAAAAGCTGAAACAACTATCTGGACCATTTAGACTCAGAAGGCCTCCTTTGAAAAATAAGTATGGGTGTTTGGGCAGAGTGGGGGTGGGGCGGGTACAAGGAAGTGGGGGAGATGGTTCTTGAATTACTTGATTTTTTCAACAATACCAAGCTTTTCTCTTCATACTGTCTATACAGTCATTTGGGGACACTTTCTGTGACCATTAGACTAAGCTAGCTCTAGTTCAAAGCCACAGTCACAACTAATAAACCGCAATTTGTTTTTTTGGAAAAGAGTGCCTACCAACTGGAAAGAACTATTAGGGTTTAAAATACCATTCTCCTTTGCCATTAACCTGTACCTTTCCCCACCCTCTCCAAAGAAACATTTTTTCCTAAGATGAATTAAAACAATAAGTTTTTAGTGGTGTTTATTTTAAATTTATAGATATTTATAGTTAACTCATGTAGGGCAGGCATGGTTTGCTAAATCATGGTTTTTTTCAGATTTTTAATTTTAGATCAGTATCTTTTAGGGTTCTGACCTCTTTCTTTGGTATTTTAACAGAACCTTAACTTACAGTCCATCAAGGTTTTGTTTTGTAATTAACTTCAGAGATGCCGTCATAAACTGGGAGACATCTGCAGCACTGTCGAAAATGCACTGGATTCAGAGTCAGAAAACTGAGTTTTGAGAAGTTAATGGTTGGTTCGAATATGGCTCCTCCATTTCTAGATGTGTGACCTTGGGCAGGTTACCTGATCTTCCCCACTCTCAATTTCCCAGTCTGTAAAATGGGAATAGTAACAGATAATATTTCCTAAGGCTGTTGTGAAGGCTAAATGAGCTAAAACATATAATGCACTTAGAACTGTGCCTGGTAGGGCACCTGGGTGGCCTAGTTGGTTAAGCGACTGCCTTCGGCTCGGGTCATGATCCTGGAGTCCCAGGACTGAGTCTCACATCAGGCTCCCTGCTCAGCGGGGGGTCTGCTTCTCCCTCTGACCCTCTTCCCTCTCATGCTCTCTATCTCTCATTCTCTCTCTCTCAAATAAATAAAATTAAAAAAAAAAAACAAAAACAAAACAAAGAAATGTGCCTGGTAAATGGTAAGCGTTCAGTCAATGTTAGTTTAAAAATTTTGCTCTCGGGGTGCCTGGGTGGCTCAGCTGGTTGAGTGTCTGCCTTTGGCTCAGGTCATAATCTCAGGGTCCTGGGATCAAGCCCCACATAGGGCTCCCTGCCCACTGGGGAGTCTGCTTTTCCCTCTCCCTTTGTCCCTCCCGCCCCCCGCCGTGCATGTGTGCTCTAACAAATAAATAAAATCTTTAAAAAAAATTCTACTTTCATTTGTTTTATGGTCTCATAGAGACCTTTTACCATTCAAAGCCTCCATTTCCTTATCTATAAAATGAGACTCCTACTACTTACCACCTCCAGGATTGTTATGAGATTCAAATAAGAAAAAAATGGATAAGAAAACATTTGACACACAGAAAGTACTCAAATGCTAGTTATTTTGGATCACTTATAAACTTAAAAATAAACCATAACACTGAATTAGAAAATATGCAAAAATTCATCCATAAACTGAGAAAAGGTCTATGTTAGAAATGCACACTCAAGAAATATGGTTTATCTTTAACTTATCAGAAATATATAAGCTTTTGTAAAATGTAAATTTTACATCTGCAAACTAGAAACACTCTCTCAGTCAAGCCAAACTGTCCCACTATACTGTAAGCAAGAAGGCCTGCACATTTTCATAAGCCAAAGATAAACTGACGCACTGATTAAATGCTGATTGCATGTACAGCAACTTTTTAAAACTGCTTATTTTTTTTTCATTTTTAAAAAAGAACAAATGTGCTGTCGGTAATGTAAATTTTAAGTCAATGCAATAGACATTTATTGTATAACTGTGCTCCAGGTAACCCGGAGGATTTTGGCAACTAAGCATGCAAAGAGAAATAAAGCTTAGATCCTATGCTGGGAAAGCCCACAGATTAGAGCTGATAATTTCAAAATATTACTTGTAAAAGTCATGAGGGGGCTTCAATTTGAATCAGCAAACTGACAAGCACCATAAAAACATGCCAAAGCAGTAAGTTCTTCCCTTTGACTGAAAAACTGTCTTTTAAAAGCAAAAGTCATTTTTAAAGCACAGTTTCTATCGAGAAAACTATTAAATTTGGGCCAGAAACCAACATTTCTAAACGTAAACCTGTAAAATAACAGGTATCTGTAAATGAAAGACTGAAATAACCCCAGGAGCAACAAGACAGTAATTAGCAACTTTTATAGAGTAATAACATCTTTCATATTCTTTCTACACTGGCTCTTTGAAGTTTCCAGCATAATATATGAAAGTTTTATTACATCAGGGCCCATCTTTGTGTATTTTATAAGCACCAGCATTATGCAGAGCAAGGCGTAGTTACTCATCATCGGATTTTTTTTTAAGAAACTGCTCAATAATGCACTAGCTTTGTGTCCAGTTTAGTTTGTTACACCTGGCTTTAGAAAGATAAAAGTCACTAGAAGCCTCAGTCACTGGAAATAATCCACATATCATCTATATAACCTATAAATCTTAAAGCAGTTTAGCTTTAAAATTGTACATTGCATATTCATGTGCACACCACTTGCAGTTTTAGACACATGTGAACTCTTTACTGAATTAAAGCAAAAAAAAAAAAAATTACCAGAGGCAGAACAGAGTGCAGTTAATATGCTTGTTCCAGCAGATGTTCATTCCCGTAAATATTAAACATAACACAAGTTCCTCCAGGAATATGTGGGCAGTAATTTAACCACCTGAATAGGGCTGGTTGGAAACATTTAGGAGATGGGGGGGGGGGGGGGGGGTAGAATAAGGGGGATGCTGAAGCAGCCAATGGGATTTTTGAGAAACCCGCAGCGAGAATTAAACTGCTTCTAGCGGCGATTTACCTACAGCAGCTCCTCAACGTGAGAACGCGGAGCAACAGATCCCGGAGTGCTCCCCGGGCCACCCGCTCCCCAGGCTACGAGCTGTGAGCGCGGAATAAAGGGACACGCGGGGCGCCGGGGTGGGGAGGAGGAGGAGGAGGACAACTGTGGCGAGGTGTGAAGAAAGGGCCCGAAGGAATTGTGAACCTCGAGGAAAGGAGTCTCCCTGGGCCAAGGCCTCTGGAATTCCCGCACGGAGAAACACTCGCCCCCTGTCCCCGGTGTTCACTTTCCATCTCGGGTGGGAGCGGGTAGGAGACAGAAAAGATGTAGCCGCCCAGACCCGGCGCCTCCAGGCAGGAGGCTGGAGCATCCTCTAAGGGCACTTCGCAGCAGCACCAACTCCAGGGGGTCGCTGGTGTGAACCAGAGGCTCTTAGGGAAGAGGGAGGGCGCAAATGAAGCGAAGGGAGGGGAGAGGGTTCTAGGGGCCGAGGGGTGGATCCCCAGGCACTAGTGACACGTTCTAGAAATCGGGTCTTTTTCTCTCCATGGCTGAGCTCTGCCCCCCGGCTCCCCAGATCACCAGCCCCTGGGCTGGGGCGGGCAGCCCCGGGCGAGAGGACAGGAAAGGGGGGCAAGAAGACGGGAAGGCGGCCGTCCATCCACCCGGGGGAGGCAGGAAGGAGCCGGGGGAGCGGGCGCCCCCGGCCCACCCCACCCCCACGGCCGCCGGCCGCTTCGAGCCCCCCGCCCAGGTAAGGGCGCGCGGGCCGCCGCGGCCGCCCGTCACCACTCCCGCGTGCCCAGGCGGCCGGCACAGGGACTCACCACAGCGACTCGAGGTCCCATTCCTGGAGCAAGGCTAAGTCGAAGCTGTCCATGGTGGGAGGTGTCAGCGCCGCCGCCGTTGCCGCCGCTGCCGCCGAGGCTCGGGCCGCCCGCGCGCTGCAACGAAAGGCGCCGCTCAAGGTGCATCCCAGCCGCGCCTGAGCGGCCACCGCCCGCCCGCTGCCCGCCCCCGGGTCGGGCTTCCCTGCGCCCCCCGCCCCCGACTCTCGGCCCGCCGGGCGGGCGGCAGCAGCCGGCGCACTCACCCGCTCCTCGGCTCCCGCGCAGGCACACTCAGGACAGAGCGGCGAGCTCGCCGCGCCGCCGCCGCCGCCGCCGCCGCCACCGCCTCGCCCCCTCCCTCCCCGCGCCCGCCCCTCCTCCCCTCCCTCCAGGCGGCCCGGCCCGCTGCAGCCGCCGCCGCCGCCGCCGCCGCCGCCGCGGTGCTCTGCGCCCGCCCGCCCGCCTCTTTCTCCTCGGGGAGGCGCGTGTGCGCGGGCGA